>NC_089839.1:67035999-67383499 GCF_035609145.1 Eleutherodactylus coqui
TAGCCCCGCTCTCTCTCTCTCTCTCCCCATAGCCCCGCTCTCTCTCTCCCTCTCTCTCTCTCTCCCCATAGCCCCGCTCTCTCTCTCTCCCCATAGCCCCGCTCTCGATCTCTCTCTCTCCCCATAGCCCGCTCTCTCCCTCTCTCTCTCTCTCCCCATAGCCCCGCTCTCTCTCTCTCTCCATAGCCCCGCTCTCTCTCTCTCTCTCCATAGCCTCGCTCTCTCTCTCTCTCTCCCCATAGCCCCGCTCTCTCTCTCTCTCTCCCCATAGCCCCGCTCTCTCTCTCCCCAGAGCCTCTCTCTCTCTCTCCCCATAGCCTCTCTCTCTCTCTCCCCATAGCCCAGCTCTCTCTCTCTCTCCCCATAGCCCCGCTCTCTCTCTCTCTCCCCATAGCCCCGCGCTCTCTCTCTCTCTCCCCATAGCCCCGCTCTCTCTCTCTCCCCCAATAGCCCTGCTCTCTCTCTCCCCATAGCCCCACTCTCTCTCTCTCTCTCCCCATAGCCCCTCTCTCTCTCTCTCTCTTCCCATAGCCCCTCTCTCTCTCTCTCTCCCCATAGCCCCCTCTCTCTCTCTCTCTCTCTCTCCCCATAACCCCTCTCTCTCTCCCCATAGCCCTGCTCTCTCTCCCCATAGCCCTGCTCTCTCTCTCCCCATAGCCCCGCTCTCTCTCTCTCTCCCCATAGCCCCTCTCTCTCTCTCCCCATAGCCCCGCTCTCTCTCTCTCCCCATAGCCCCGCTCTCTCTCTCTCCCCCCATAGCCCCGCTCTCTCTCTCCCCCCATAGCCCCGCTCTCTCTCTCTCCCCATAGCCCCCCCTCTCTCTCTCTCTCCCCATAGCCCCTCTCTCTCTCTCTCTCCATAGCCTCTCTCTCTCTCTCTCTCCCCATAGCCCCTCTCTCTCTCTCTCCTCCCATAGCCCCTCTCTCTCTCTCCCCATAGCCCCTCTCTCTCTCTTTCTCTCTCCCCATAGCCCCGTTCTCTCTCTCTCTCTCCCCATAGCCCCGCTCTCTCTCTCTCTCTCCCCATAGCCCCGCGCTCTCTCTCTCTCCCCATAGCCCCGCGCGCTCTCTCTCTCTCCCCATAGCCCCGCACTCGATCTCTCTCTCCCCATAGCCTCTCTCTCTCTCCCCATAGCCCCGCTCTCTCTCTCCCCATAGCCTCTCTCTCTCCCCATAGCCCCGCTCTCTCTCTCTCTCCCCATATCCCCGCTCTCTCTCTCTCTCCCCATAGCCCCGCGCGCAATCTCTCTCTCCCCATAGCCCCGCACTCTCTCTCTCTCCCCATAGCCTCTCTCTCTCCCCATAGCCCCGCTCTCTCTCTCCGCATAGCCCCGCTCTCTCTCCCCATAGCCCCGCGCTCTCTCTCTCCCCATAGCCCCGCTTGCTCTCTCTCTCTCTCTCCCCCCATAGCCCCGCTCGCTCTCTCCCCATAGCCCCTCTCTCTCTCTCTCCCCATAGCCCCTCTCTTTCTCTCGCTCTCCCCATAGCCCCTCTCTCTCTCTCTCTCCCCATAGCCCCGCGCTCTCTCTCTCTCCCCATAGCCCCGCTCTCTCTCTCTCCCCATAGCCCCTCTCTCTCTCTCCCCCCCCATAGACCCGCTCTCTCTCTGTCTCTCTCCCCATAGCCCCGCTCTCTCTCTCTCCCCATAGCCCCGCTCTCTCTCTCTCTCCCCATAGCCCCGCTCTCTCTCTCTCCCCATAGCCCCGCTCTCTCTCTCCCTCTCTCTCTCTCTCTCTCCCTCTCTCTCCCCATAGCCCCGCTCTCTCTCTCTCTCCCCATAGCCCCGCTCTCTCTCTCTCTCCCCATAGCCCCGCGCTCTCTCTCTCTCCCCATAGCCCCGCTCTCTCTCTCTCTCTCCCCCCATAGCCCCTCTCTCTCTCTCTCCCCATAGCCCCGCTCTCTCTTTCTCTCTCTCTCTCCCCATAGCCCCTCTCTCTCTCTCCCCATAGCCTCGCTCTCTCTCTCTCTCCCCATAGCCCTGCTCTCTCTCTCTCTCCCCATAGCCCCTCTCTCTCTCTCCCCCCATAGCCCCGCTCTCTCTCTCCCTCTCTATCTCTCTCTTCCCATAGCCCCGCTCTCTCTCTCTCTCCATAGCCCCGCTCTCTCTCTCTCTCTCTCCATAGCCCCGCTCTCTCTCTCTCCCTATAGCCCCGCTCTCTCTCTCTCTCCCCATAGCCCCGCTCTCTCTCTCTCCCTCCCCATAGCCTCTCTCTCTCTCCCCATAGCCTCTCTCTCTCTCTCTCTCTCTCCCCATAGCCCCGCTCTCTCTCTCTCCCCATAGCCCCGCTCTCTCTCCCCATAGCCCCGCGCTCTCTCTCTCTCTCCATAGCCCCGCTCTCTCTCTCCCCCCATAGCCCCGCTCTCTCTCTCTCTCCCCATAGCCCTTCTCTCTCTCTCTATCCCCATAGCCCCACTCTCTCTCCCCATAGCCCCACGCTCTCTCGCTCTCTCTCTCTCTCCCCCCATAGCCCCGCTCTCTCTCTCTCTCTCTCTCTTCCCATAGCCCCGCTCTCTCTCTCTCCCCATAGCCCCTCTCTCTCTCTCTCTCTCCCCATAGCCCCCCCTCTCTCTCTCTCTCTACCCATAGCCCCTCTCTCTGTCCCCATAGCCCTTCTCTCTCTCTCTCTTTCTCCCCATAGCCTCTCTCTCTCTCCCCATAGCCCTTCTCTCTCTCTCTCTCTCTCCCCATAGCCCTTCTCTCTCTCTCTCTCCCCATAGCCCCGCTCTCTCTCTCTCCCCATAGCCCCGCTCTCTCTCTCTCCCCATAGCCCCGCTCTCTCTCTCTCCCCATAGCCCCGCTCTCTCTCTCTCTCTCCCCATAGCCCCGCTCTCTCTCTCTCTCTCCCCATAGCCCCGCTCTCTCTCTCTCTCTCCCCAAAGCCCCGCTCTCTCTCTCTCCCCCCATAGCCCCGCTCTCTCTCTCTCTCCCCATAACCCCGCTCTCTCTCTCTCCCCATAACCCCGCTCTCTTTCTGTCTCTCTATCTCTCCCCATAGCTCCGCTCTCTCTCTCTCCCCATAGCCCCGCTCTCTCTCTCTCTCCCCATAGCCCCGCTCTCTCTCTCCCTCTCTCTCTCTTTCTCTCTCCCCATAGCCCCGCTCTCTCTCTCCCCATAGCCCCGCTCTCTCTCTCTCTCTCCCCATAGCCCCGCTCTCTCTCTCCCTCTCTCTCTCTCTCCCCATAGCCCCGCTCTCTCTCTCTCCCCATAGCCCCGCTCTCGATCTCTCTCTCTCCCCATAGCCCCGCTCTCTCTCTCCCTCTCTCTCTCTCTCCCCATAGCCCCGCTCTCTCTCTCTCTCCATAGCCCCGCTCTCTCTCTCTCTCTCCATAGCCTCGCTCTCTCTCTCTCTCTCCCCATAGCCCCGCTCTCTCTCTCTCTCTCCCCATAGCCCCGCTCTCTCTCTCTCTCTCCCCATAGCCCCGCTCTCTCTCTCCCCAGAGCCTCTCTCTCTCTCTCCCCATAGCCTCTCTCTCTCTCCCCATAGCCCAGCTCTCTCTCTCTCTCCCCATAGCCCCGCTCTCTCTCTCTCTCCCCATAGCCCCGCGCTCTCTCTCTCTCTCCCCATAGCCCCGCTCTCTCTCTCTCTCCCCCAATAGCCCTGCTCTCTCTCTCCCCATAGCCCCACTCTCTCTCTCTCTCCCCATAGCCCCTCTCTCTCTCTCTCTCCATAGCCTCTCTCTCTCTCTCTCCCCATAGCCCCTCTCTCTCTCTCTCCTCCCATAGCCCCTCTCTCTCTCTCCCCATAGCCCCTCTCTCTCTCTTTCTCTCTCCCCATAGCCCCGTTCTCTCTCTCTCTCTCTCCCCATAGCCCCGCTCTCTCTCTCTCTCCCCATAGCCCCGCGCTCTCTCTCTCTCCCCATAGCCCCGCGCGCTCTCTCTCTCTCCCCATAGCCCCGCACTCGATCTCTCTCTCCCCATAGCCTCTCTCTCTCTCCCCATAGCCCCGCTCTCTCTCCCCATAGCCCCGCGCTCTCTCTCTCCCCATAGCCCCGCTCTCTCTCTCTCTCTCTCCCCCATAGCCCCGCTCTCTCTCTCTCTCTCCCCCCATAGCCCCTCTCTCTCTCTCTCTCTCTCTCTCCCCATAGCCCCTCTCTCTCTCCCCATAGCCCCTCTCTCTCTCCCCATAGCCCCTCTCTCTCTCCCCATAGCCTCTCTCTCTCTCCCCATAGCCCTGCTCTCTCTCTCCCCATAGCCCCGCTCTCTCTCTCTCTCCCCATAGCCCCTCTCTCTCTCTCCCCATAGCCCCGCTCTCTCTCTCTCTCCCCATAGCCCCGCTCTCTCTCTCTCCCCCCATAGCCCCGCTCTCTCTCTCCCCCCATAGCCCCGCTCTCTCTCTCTCCCCATAGCCCCCCCTCTCTCTCTCTCTCCCCATAGCCCCTCTCTCTCTCTCTCTCCATAGCCTCTCTCTCTCTCTCTCCCCATAGCCCCTCTCTCTCTCTCTCCTCCCATAGCCCCTCTCTCTCTCTCCCCATAGCCCCTCTCTCTCTCTTTCTCTCTCCCCATAGCCCCGTTCTCTCTCTCTCTCTCTCCCCATAGCCCCGCTCTCTCTCTCTCTCCCCATAGCCCCGCGCTCTCTCTCTCTCCCCATAGCCCCGCGCGCTCTCTCTCTCTCCCCATAGCCCCGCACTCGATCTCTCTCTCCCCATAGCCTCTCTCTCTCTCCCCATAGCCCCGCTCTCTCTCCCCATAGCCCCGCGCTCTCTCTCTCCCCATAGCCCCGCTCTCTCTCTCTCTCTCTCCCCCATAGCCCCGCTCTCTCTCTCTCTCTCCCCCCATAGCCCCTCTCTCTCTCTCCCCATAGCCCCTCTCTCTCTCTCTCGCTCCCCATAGCCCCTCTCTCTCTCTCCCCATAGCCCCGCGCTCTCTCTCTCTCCCCATAGCCCCGCTCTCTCTCTCCCCATAGCCCCCCTCTCTCTCTCCCCCCATAGCCCCTCTCTCTCTCTCCCCCCATAGCCCCGCTCTCTCTCTGTCTCTCTCCCCATAGGCCCGCTCTCTCTCTCTCTCTCTCCCCATAGCCCCGCTCTCTCTCTCTCCCCATAGCCCCGCGCTCTCTCTCTCTCCCCATAGCCCCGCTCTCTCTCTCTCCCCATAGCCCCCCGCTCTCTCTCTCTCCCCATAGCCCCCCTCTCTCTCTCTCCCCCCATAGCCCCTCTCTCTCTCTCTCCCCCCATAGCCCCGCTCTCTCTCTGTCTCTCTCCCCATAGCCCCGCTCTCTCTCTCTCTCTCCCCATAGCCCCGCTCTCTCTCTCTCTCCCCATAGCCCCGCTCTCTCTCTCTCTCCCCATAGCTCTGCTCTCTCTCTCTCCCCATAGCCCCTCTCTCTCTCCCAAGAGCCCCTCTCTCTCTCTCTCTCCCCATAGCCCCGCGCTCTTTCTCTCTCCCCATAGCCCCGCTCTCTCTCTCTCTCCCCATAGCCCCTCTCTCTCTCTCCCCCCATAGCCCCTCTCTCTCTCTCCCCCCATAGCCCCGCTCTCTCTCTCTCCCCATAGCCCCGCTCTCTCTCTCTCTCCCCATAGCCCCGCGCTCTCTCTCTCTCCCCGTAGCCCCGCTCTCTCTCTCTCTCCCCATAGCCCCTCTCTCTCTCTCCCCCCATAGCCCCTCTCTCTCTCCCCCCATAGCCCCTCTCTCTCTCTCCCCCCATAGCCCCTCTCTCTCTCTCTCCCCCCATAGCCCCGCTCTCTCTCTGTCTCTCTCCCCATAGCCCCGCTCTCTCTCTCTCTCTCTCTCCCCGTAGCCCCGCTCTCTCTCTCTCTCTCCCCATAGCCCCTCTCTCTCTCTCCCCCCATAGCCCCTCTCTCTCTCTCTCCCCCCATAGCCCCGCTCTCTCTCTGTCTCTCTCCCCATAGCCCCGCTCTCTCTCTCTCTCTCTCTCCCCATAGCCCGCTCTCTCTCTCTCCCCATAGCCCCGCTCTCTCTCTCTCCCCATAGCTCTGCTCTCTCTCTCTCTCCCCATAGCCCCGCTCTCTCTCTCTCTCTCTCTCCCCATAGCCCCGCTCTCACTCTCCCTCTCTCTCTCTCTCTCCCCATAGCCCCGCTCTCTCTCTCTCCCCATAGCCCCGCTCTCTCTCTCTCTCCATAGCCCCGCTCTCTCTCTCTCTCCATAGCCCCGCGCTCTCTCTCTCTCTCTCCCCATAGCCCCGCTCTATCTCTCTCTCCCCATAGCCCCGCGCGCTCTCTCTCTCTCTCCCCATAGCCCCGCTCTCTCTCTCCCCATAGCCCCGCGCTCTCTCTCTCTCTCCCCCCATAGCCCCGCTCTCTCTCTCTCCCCCATAGCCCCACTCTCTCTCTCTCTCTCCCCATAGCCCCGCTCTCTCTCTCTCCCCATAGCCCCTCTCTCTCTCTCCCCATAGCCCCGCTCTCTCTCTCTCTCCCCATAGCCCCGCTCTCTCTCTCTCTCCCTCCCCATAGCCCCGCTCTCTCTCTCTCTCCCCATAGCCCCGCTCTCTCTCTCTCCCCATAGCCCCGCTCTCTCTCTCCCTCTCTCTCTCTCTCTCTCTCTCCCTCTCTCTCCCCATAGCCCCGCTCTCTCTCTCTCTCCCCATAGCCCCGCTCTTTCTCTCTCTCTCCCCATAGCCCCGCGCTCTCTCTCTCTCTCCCCATAACCCCGCTCTCTCTCTCCCCCCATAGCCCCGCTCTCTCTCTCCCCATAGCCCCGCTCTCTCTCTCTCTCCCCATAGCCCCGCTCTCTCTCTCCCTCTCTCTCTCTCTCCCCATAGCCCCTCTCTCTCTCTCTCCCCATAGCCCCGCTCTCTCTCTCTCTCCCCATAGCCCTGCTCTCTCTCTCTCCCCATAGCCCCGCTCTCTCTCTCTCTCTCTCCCCATAGCCCCTCTCTCTCTCTCTCTCCCCATAGCCCCGCTCTCTCTCTCCCTCTCTCTCTCTCTCTCCCCATAGCCCCTCTCTCTCTCTCTTTCCATAGCCCCTCTCTCTCTCTCTCTCCATAGCCCCGCTCTCTCTCTCTCCCCATAGCCCCGCTCTCTCTCTGTCTCTCTCCCCATAGGCCCGCTCTCTCTCTCTCTCTCCCCATAGCCCCGCTCTCTCTCTCTCCCCATAGCCCCGCGCTCTCTCTCTCTCCCCATAGCCCCCCTCTCTCTCTCTCCCCCCATAGCCCCTCTCTCTCTCCCCCCATAGCCCCGCTCTCTCTCTGTCTCTCTCCCCATAGCCCCGCTCTCTCTCTCTCTCTCCCCATAGCCCCGCTTTCTCTCTCTCCCCATAGCCCCTCTCTCTCTCCCCATAGCCCCGCGCTCTCTCTCTCTCTCCCCATAGCCCCTCTCTCTCTCTCTCTCTCTCTCTCCCCATAGCCCCGCTCTCTCTCTCTCCCCATAGCCCCGCTCTCTCTCTCTCCCCATAGCCCCGCTCTCTCTCTCTCTCCCCATAGCCCCTCTCTCTCTCCCTCTCTCTCTCCTTATAGCCCCGCTCTCTCTCTCTCTCCTTATAGCCTCTCTCTCTCTCTCTCTCTCTCTCTCTCTCTCTCTCTCTGTCTCTCTCTCTCTCTGTCTCTCTCTCCCCATAGCCCCGCTCTCTCTCTCTCCCTGCTTCAGGGGCTTTATCTCTTCTTCCTCCTGGAGCAGTTGCACTATTTTTATGCAACACGCTGCTCCAGTGAATGCACAATTTTCACGCACATGAAGCTTGGGTCTTCTACGCGTGAAAAATTGCCTGGTCACATGATTTTTAGTGCAGTTTAGTCTTTTTTTTTTGCGCGTCTATACTGAGCTAAAACCACACCCGTGTGAAGGAGCCCTTACTCTATGATTGAAGCCATAGAAACCAAGACAGTTATAATAAGAGGCATGAGATAAATACTAATGTGATTTACTGTCACGAGTTCCAGGAGGGGCTTTGGCAGAGGCAGCTTACCTGCAGCACAAGTAAATATCATCATATAAATGCACATGTAACAGTTAATGTTATTCTGCATATACAGTATTGTGCAAAAGTTTCAGGCAGGTGAGGAAAAATGCTAAAAAGTAAGAATTTTTTCAAAAATAGAAGGCATCTAGCTCCAAATGTATTCTGCAGCAGGACAACAACAACGAACATACAACCAACGTCATGAAGATCTATCTTCAGCGTAAATAACAAGGATTTCTGGAAGTGATGATATGGACCCCACAGAGCTCTGACATTATTAAGCCTGCCTGGGATTACATGAAGAGACAGAAGGATTTGAGCTACATCCAAAGAAGATCTGTGGTTAATTCTCCAAGATGTTTGTAACATCATCCCAGCCGACCTCCTTCAAAAACTGTGTGCAAGTGTACCTAGAAGAACTGATGCTATTTTGAAGGCAAAGGGCGGTCACACCAAATATTGATGTGAGTTAGAGTTCACTTTTGCTCAGTCACTTTGCATTTTGTAATTGGCAAAAATAATCTATGAACACTTCTGTTTTTGAAAGCATTCTTATTTGCAACATTTTTTCCACACTTGCCTAAAACTTTTGCACGGTACTGTATATGGCCATATTTTGTTCTTATGACCCTGCTGTTGTTTCTGTAAGTCAAGGTCGGTACAGCACATGTATCGATGGACCTTACACGGGCTGCTGCCTGATAGATATTCAAGGACTTTTGGTAGAACTGTAAGGAACTTCTTGAAACATTGCTACTCACAGACATTGTATATTCATATTTTATAGCAAATGTTACCTCTAAATAGATTGTATCAGTTCAGACTTCCTGACCTCTATTGCATCCTTCCCCCTTTCATCATTATTCTGTGTTGCTACAACAGCTGGTTGGCTATTATGAAACATTCGCCCTTCACAATGTAACATATTCTTGCAGGAGTACACGGCGATATCGTTCTTCCTAGTTATAGACTGTAGCTGCAGATGCAACACATTTTAGCTTGATTGTGATCGCACGGAGCAGAAAGTTATCCTATTTTAACCCATAAAGCTATTGTTCTCCTATCTTATCATAACAAAAGCCATTGTAAAGCAATTCAGAGTGAAATATAAGAGTCAAGCTAAAGAAAAATTCGTCTGTACTGCATGTTCTGATGAGTTGAAATGAAGCGCAATGGCAATGAAGGGGAGATAAAATGTGGTCATAAGAAATATAAGGGAAGAAACAGCTGTCTCGAACCAGACTGATCATTTATTAAGCTCACTCCATTCCATCATGAATACAAAGTAGACACACACACACAGACACACACACAAGAACTGAGAACACATGTAAACCTCAAGTAGAACAGTAGTAGCATGTGCAGCTAGCAGCAGTTATTGGACAAGGCATCTTCTGGGTCTGCTATAGGGTAGTGGTCCTAGTGATTGTTCCATGTTTGTAACAAGGGTCAGGCTGGAGGGGCTCCTGTTGGAAGTCCAGTGGATGGTTATTACACACTTTACTCTTCAGGGCTGTGGCATAATAATCCACTGGCTCATCTGTGCCATTCTCCAGCCAACGAAAACAAACGATCCTCTGAAAGGACCTCTTAAAGTTATCTGAGAAGAAGCCATAGAGGATGGGGTTGGCACAACTGTTGGCATAACTTAATATAATTGAGATGTGGTTGATGGTGGCGTCCATGTGGGGTAGGAACAGATTCAGAAGCTGGACAATGTAGAAGGGCATCCAGCAGATCACAAAGACTGTGACAACCATGAGGACCATTCGGGTTATCTTCTTCTCTGATTTCTTCCTCTGTTGCCATCCAGCCTTCAAAGCCACTGCTCTCATTTTTACAATGATGAGGATATAACATAAGCAGATGGCCACCACAGGTAAGAAGAATCCCAATAGAAAGGTGTAAATGACAAAAACAGTGGACCAGGTGGGCTGGGGCCACATGAGGTTGCAGACCACTACCCCATTCTTGGAGGACTCTGTGTCTGCAAAGATCAGGATGGGGGAAATGACCAAGAGGGACACAATCCAAACACAGATGTTGATCATCTTGGCCACAGTGGGTCTTCTGTACCTGGCTGCCCGCAGGGGGTGGACCACAGCTACATACCTGTCCACACTCAGCACAGTCAAGCAGAAGACACTAGTGAACATATTAATCCCATCCACACTGAGGACAGTGCGGCACATTCCTGAGCCAAAGGGCCAGTGCTGCAGGGCTGCAGAAGCTGCCAAGAAGGGCACACTCAACATGAACAACTCATCAGCTATAGCCAAGTTCAAGATGTAGATGTTGGTCGCTGTTTTCATCTTGGCATATCTCAAGATGACAAAAATCACCATGGAGTTCCCAATCAGTCCAATGAGGCACACAATGGCATAGATGAACTGGATCACTATCATGCTCACATCCCTTTCAGTCTCCATGGGGGCATTGGTACTGCTGGTATTTTTGCTGCTGATGCTGACCACATTGAAAGGGGGTAAAATCTCTGTTATGTCCCTGGATTGGTTCCATGTGTTCAACAGGACCTTGGCCTCCACAGGCACCAGGAGATTAGGGGATGTAGTCATTGTAAGTGTCCCATAGGAATGCAGTGGAGAAGCAGCAATAGCGGAGATCCTCTGCTTTAAAATGGATTTCGGAGCTGCTGTGTAGAAGAAAGAGGAGGGAGGGAGAGTGATGTGTGATGGATGATGCAGTCTGGAGCTCCTTGCAGTGTATGTGCTCTCTCTGGCTGAGCTCCTTCTGGAGAAAGTGATCAGCAGCTACTTGCATTAGCTATAAGCAAGCATCACCTCTTCTTCACTTGAATTAGCATTAGCTTGTGTCCATGCTATTATTGGTAACAGCTCGTCTGACTGGGATGAGTTCATTGCATACAGTCACCTCCCAGAAAAATGTATAATGACTGCTAGGATTAGCATCCTGTCTAATATTCATGGACCAACATTTTGCATATGTTTTGTCTTAACATCTAGTTCACTGAAAATGTCGCTCAGACTAGGGAAGAACTACATATGCCAGCAGACATTGTGGAAAGTGTGTGCAGAGCTACGGGTCTACTTAACTTACAAACTAAACAGTTCTAATGCATGGGATGATTAAGGGACCTTGGACAGAGGATAGAATATTCCGCAACGGCTTTGCGGAATATGCGCTTCTGCCATATATAGCCCCAAAATCCACACTGTGACGTGTGGATTTTGGGTTGAAATTGAAAATAGCCGAATCCTGTATCAGAATCTGCAGTTAGCTGTGCAAATTTTGTTGCGGAATTCAGGGATTGCATATTCCACGAGAGACCTTTCACACATGCAGAATATTTCTGTACAACACACATAGAGACGCAGCTTATGCTGGCCTCACATTGGGCTATGTGCAAAAATGATTGCCGCAATACGGCTTATTTGTGCATGGATGATTTTTGAAGAGATAGATATGCGCAAATAAGCCGCCTTACTGAACTTTTTGTGCATGCAGGGCCAGTTTACACGTGCGCGACACAGCCTTTATGGAGTTAATGGATATTTAAGCTTAATCTGGTCCAGATGTGTTCTTTTCATGTTGTTTTGCGCAGGGTCATACCCTTGTCCTTGTGTATTTGCACACTTCCCATAGACTTCTATAGGAGTTTTGCTGCGCAAATAGCAGAAAGATATAGTAGGGTCTACTTTTTTCCACGTTATGAAATGCACACACAAAAAGCGCTTGTGAGAACGAACCCGTTGGAATCAGAGGATTCTACTCTCTGTGTTTAACGTGCGCAGATCTTGGGTGCACAAATACCCGTGTAAACATGGTCTTATGAAGAAGCCCTTAAAGGGGTTGTCCCGCGAAAGCAAGTGGGGTTATCCACTTCTGTATGGCCATATTAATGCACTTTGTAATATACATCGTGCATTAAATATGAGCCATACAGAAGTTATTCACTTACCTGTTCCGTTGCTAGCGTCCTCGTCTCCATGGTGCCGTCTAATTTCAGCGTCTAATGGCCCGATTAGACGCGCTTGCGCAGTCCGGTCTTCTCCCTGGTGAATGGGGCCGCTCGTGCTGGAGAGCTGCTCCTCGTAGCTCCGCCCCGTCACGTGTGCCGATTCCAGCCAATCAGGAGGCTGGAATTGGCAATGGACCGCACAGAGCCCACGGTGCACCATGGGAGAAGACCCGCGGTGCATCGTGGGTGAAGATCCCGGCCGCCATCTTGCTAAGATAAGGAAGAAGTCGCCGCAGTGCGGGGATTCGGGTAAGTACTAAACGTTTTGTTTTTTTTAACACATGCATTGGGTTTGTCTCGCGCCGAACGGGGGGCCTATTGAAAAAAAAAAAAAAAACGTTTCGGTGCGGGACAACCCCTTTAATCTGTTGCTGCAGATTCCTGTATTCAGTAAATGAGGTTTGATGAGGTTGATTTGCGCATCAAACGGCACATAGTACTGTACTTTTTGTGCTCGCGGGGCCAGTTCACACACACGCGCGTCACACCGCTTCCATGATTTAAAAGACTATTTAGCCTAATTAGGTCCAGGTGTTTACCTTCTTCTGCAGTATTGCACAGCGTATTGTCCATTTGCGCACCTCCAATAGATTTCTAGGGGGCCCTTAATGTGCAAATATGCAGGAAAATAGAGCAGACAAGGCAAATATGGTCTTTATATGGTCATATACTTACTGTTATACTGTTACAGCAGGGCAGGTATAAACACCAGAGCCCAAACATGCAGACAACCAGACTGCCAAATGGAGGAGCAATTTGCATAGATACAAGATACTGATGAACAACCACTCACACGCTTTCCTTAGCCATATTTCACGTAAGCGTTTTATGTAATTAGCCGCAATAAAACGTTGACCAAAAATCACGACCATCTAAAGAATTGGATTCCAATGCATTCATACAGATGGACGCTTTTTAGCTGTGTCAAAACATTGCAGCCGAATACGTTGGGCAAAGTTTTGACGTGGCTGGAAAAGATAGGTTTTGCCCTATCTTTCGGCCCTGATCAGCCGGCAAAGGGAGGGGAAAGGAGTTTAGCAGTGGCTAGCGCTGCTAAACCATGCCAGCTGGCTCTATTGAGCCAGTTGAAGTATTTAGGCTGGCCAAAGGAATTCTGGGCTGCAGCTTCTGTGAATGGGCAAAAAAAATGAGAGACTTAGCTGCGACTCTATGGTGCCCTTTCCTCGTTCATGCGTTTTTCAACCCCAATGCGGCTGACCCAAAAATTCCTTGCCCATGTGAAAGAGACCTTATATTGAGTGATATGGATGCTTAGTACTATTCTTGCAAAAAGAAGCATATACAGGGTGTCAGGCCACATGGTACATGTAGTGCATCCTGCAGGCTTACAACCTATTAATGACGCCATATTTCAATTCAGCGGGCTGCCCTGCACCGCATAGGTGAACCACACTGGCACTGGCACCCTGGGCCACACTGCATGTTATTGATAAATACCAATAAATACAAGGTATTGCTTAATATTTTGTCCCATATATATGAGCTCACAATCCACGTTAAGGGTCCTTCTTTACTTGTGAGTCCCTACACTAATATCATTAACATCACAGAAAAGGGTGCAAGCATTCCCATTGATCATGTTGTGGACCCCAAAAGGTCATCCACCACAATGGCTGTAGTACATCAATGGGTTCTATTTTCTGCACATTGCCCACATATATTTTACATGCGCAAAAAGTATGTGCAAATACGGACGTCTGAAGAAGCCATTTGGTGTATTTTTCAGAAATATTCTGCATGTGTGAAAGGTCCCTTAGGTCTTATTCACATAAATACATTTGCACTGTGTATTACACATGCAAAATTTGTGCATAATACAAAGTGAATAGAATCCATTGATTTCAATGGGTTTGTTCACATGAGCATTTTTTGCGAGCGCATTTCGTTCGCCAAAAAAACAGCAGCATGTTATATTTTTGTGTGTATTGTGCACATATTAAACTAATTAAACTTAATTGTGCATTGAAATCAATGGGAGCATGCTTGCATATTTTTTGTGCGTGCAAATATGCAGGGCATACTCACACACAAAAAAATACAGTTAAGTAATTGCACACATGTGCTAAACATGCATTGAAAAACGCCCGTGTGAGGCCAGCCTTACAAATGTAGTATAGCTAAGTTAACTTATTGGTGCTTTGAGTTAAAGGGGTTGTCCCGCGGCAGCAAGTGGGTCTATACACTTCTGTATGGCCATAATAATGCACTTTGTAATGTACATTGTGCATTAATTATGAGCCATACAGAAGTTATAAAAAGTTTTATACTTACCTGCTCCGTTGCTGGCGTCCTCGTTCCCATGGAGCCGACTAATTTTCGCCCTCCGATGGCCAAATTAGCCGCGCTTGCGCAGTCCGGGTCTTCTGCAGTCTTCTATGGGGCCGCTCGTGTAGAATGCCGACTCCGTGTAGCTCCGCCCCGTCACGTGCCGATTCCAGCCAATCAGGAGGCTGGAATCGGCAATGGACCGCACAGAAGCCCTGCGGTCCACGGAGACAGAGGATCCCGGCGGCCATCTTCAGCAGGTAAGTATGAAGACGCCGGACCGCCGGGATTCAGGTAAGCGCTGTGCGGGTTGTTTTTTTAACCCCTGCATCGGGGTTGTCTCGCGCCGAACGGGGGGGGGTTAAAAAAAAAAAAAAACCTGTTTCGGCGCGGGACAACCCCTTTAAGGGAGTGAGGGGGAGAAAGTTGCCCTATCTTTCCCACACGTGGTATTAACTACCTGTGGAAAAGCTAAGGCGAGTCCTATCTTTTCTCAGATGTAGTAATCACGCCCGAGAAAAGAGCTCGAGAAAATAAAACCATTGAAATCAATGGTTGCGTTTTGTCCAGTTATACAGCCGTGATTATCTCGGCTGCACAAGGAGAGAAAGCCACTTTCGTCTGAAACTACCCTAAAACTGCCTGCAATTCTGCATCAAAGTGGAGTTTTTCCAGTTGCTTTCAATGGGAGACCTCGCATCGCCTACACCTCGCATGGGGTGCGATGCTGCTGCCGGCCCATTACAAACAATGGGTGCTGGATGCGAAAGCATGCAGTGAGATACAACACGCCACAATTTCTTTCCTGCATTGCATTGCTATGCAAGAAAACGTCGCTTATGTGTATGCCCACATTCCAAAGAATGGGGTCCATATTTGTGCGTCTCGCAACGCACAAATCCGGCGTGATTTTCTAACCCGAGTGAAGGCAGCCTTATAAGTACAGCTCTGCCGCACCTACAGGTAACTGAACACCTGCACAAACATTCCTAAAAGTGACCTTTCACATAGGACGAAATTACGCCGCAGGACGCAGCCAAATCCAGTGCTGCAAAATTCCTCACCAAAACCCGCAGGTCTGACTGTGGATATTGCAGGCAGGTTTTAAGCCATTGTCATTTTCTCATCAATTCACTGGATTTTTGTGCGGAGTTTAGCGCGGCTTTCTGTGCGTCGTGCGGCTTATTCCGTCCCGTGTGAAAGGTCCCTTAGACCAGTGGTCCCCAACTCCAGTCCTCAGGGACCGCCAACAGGACATGTTTTCAGGATTTCCTCAGTCTTGCACAGGTGATGTAATTATTGTCAGGGCCTCAGACATTGCCACAGGGGTTCTCACCATAGGATATCCTGAAAACATGACCTGTTGGCGGTCCCTGAGGACTGGAGCTGGGGACCCCTGCCTTAGACAATCACATTGCAGAGTCTGGATGATGAAGAGCAGCACATGCTTGTCATTTCCTAATTAGGTTTCTGAAAGAACTGGTTATGTAAAGTGAATTTTAGTTCCTTTCCAAATCGGATCTCATGTTGTGTGAATAATAAACAGCCCCCATTTAATCCAATCTCTATCACCATGGCAAATGATATTTTCACGAGCCTGCTTTATCCCGCGCAGCATCTCGAAAAATCACTATCGCCTACCAAAAAAGATATCTGCACATTTGTATGTAAACACCGAGAGGAAATGATTCTTTTCGTTTTGCTACAGTTTCGTTATATGTAATTCTTTATATTCCACACATTCTTGCCACGATATATATTGTTTTCTTCATCAGTCGAAAAATAAGAGAGAGAACTTATTCTCCTGCAGATGTACAAACATTGGCTCATTTGTGTAGAGGGAGAAGAATAAAATGTATTGATTTGCCCACTTTGCTGGAATAGAAAATCATCTTTATATAGTTCATGCGCTGATATGCTACGTAGCAGCGGGTGTATGCCACTACATGTGCCAGTCTATTTAAGCTCTAAGCATGAAGCCATCATGCACTATTTGTTTGTCGCTCACTTCTCGCTGCACCCAAACGCTCCCCGCTTAGCGTTTCACATAGAATGTGAGCAAGAAGTGAACGAGAAGATGATCTGCCTGGCTAATCTGATCTTGCATGATACGTGAATTGTGATTTTATGTGATTTTTCTCCATGGCCACATTTAGAGATGAGCGAACCTACTCGTTTCGAGTAATTACTCGATCGAGCACCGCGATTTTCGAGTACTTCCGTACTCGGGTGAAAAGATTCAGGGGGCGCCGGGGGGCGGGGGAGGCGCGGCGGAGCGGGGGGTAGCAGCGGGGAACAGGGGGGAGCCCTCTCTCTCTCCCTCTCCCCGCTGCAACCCCCCACTCACCCACGGCGCCCCCGAATCTTTTCACCTGAGTACGGAAGTACTCGAAAATCACGGTGCTCGGGCGAAAAAGGGGCGTGGCCGAGTAGGTTCACTCATCTCTAGTCACATTTTGATTTTTTTGCGTGTGCAAAAGCGAAGGTCAGAATAAAACCCATTAAAATGGGTTCTATTCTTTGCGCGACGCATGCACATATTTTTCTTATGTAAAGCCGCCTTATATGTCAGATTTACTGCAACACACTGCAAATTCCACACCATAGGACTCTATGGGTGATGCGCAAATGCACAGAACACACCTAGACCTCATTAGGTTAAATAGCGTTTTTAATCACACCTTTTCTATGTGCTGATACACATGCACATCTACATCATAGACCCTCACCCTAATTGTTTCAGTTGACAAGTCCAAGTGCTGCCAGGAAATAAGCAATGATCCGCATGCAGATACATTCACAGCATATACTGGTACCTACACTTCAGAAACCAGGAGCTCCACCTGCAGCCTGGTTCCCTACCTATTGTTTCCCTATTGGCCGTGCTAGCATGGCAACTCAAATACTCACCGTAGCCATCCAGTATGTTATGCCCTAGATGGAGAAGGAAAGGCCTGGAAGAAAATTGAAGAAATTGTGAAAAAAAATAAAAATGTCCCTTTTTTTACAAAGCCATTTTTTTTCCTGAAAAATTGAAATAAAAATTGTGTAGAATATGTTCTTTTTCAATTATAAATAATACATTTATGACATGGTATTCAAACTATATAACATAAAAAAATGCCTTTGGAAAAAAACGGGAAAAAACTGTTTTTTCCCCCCAATTTTTCCGTGTTTTTTCTTTTAGGCCTTACCATCTCTAGCCTTACTGAAAAAGAGGTTTTTGCTCGAAACGTGTTTGTTCTGCTGTTATACTCCTCATATAATAAAATTTTCTTATTGTACCTTTATCACCATTTTTTGGGGTTGTTGCACCTTGAGGGCTCAGTCAGACAAGCATTGTTCTTTGCACACCTATGTGTGCAAGAAAAAAAACTGCTCCACGCATGTTAAAAATGAACGTGACCTCAGTTCCATGCCCATTTCAATCGGGTCGGCACTACTGCCAAATATCACAACGAACAAAAAAGAAAGAAAAATCTTCCCCGCGCTCAAAGGGTTAAAATATAAATATAGATCGAGGGTCAATAGGTTTTTAAAAAACTACTTATTGCTACGCGTTTCGGCGTTTAAAGTTACACCTTTTTCAAGCAAAATACTACTGCTACTGCCAAAAGCAATTGGGATGCAGGCAACCCCCACTGTGATATTCAGGGAAGAGCTTGAAATATAAGCCCTTCCCTGAAAATAATCCCTAGCTGCTGTAAAAACAAAAAACAAAATCACCTCTCCGCCATTGTCGGGGCTTCAGCACGTCTTGTCACTGGCTTCCCTGGTACTCTTCTGCAGCTTCTCCCGATGAGGATTTAAAAATCCCTGCCTCCTGAAAAGGCTGTGTCTGATTGGCTAAGCACTCAGCCAATCACAAGCAGATGTCAGACATTCATTGAATGACAGCTGAGTGCTGCCTGTGATTGGTCACAGCGCTCAGCCAATCATAGACAGTGCTCAGCCATTCATTGAATTTTTTTTCTCTTACAGCTGCTAGGGATGATTTTCAGGGAATGGCTTATATATTTCAAGCCCTTCCCTGAAAATCACTGCAGTGGTTGCCTGCATCCCCTTGCTTTCAATGAGGCCGGCGGCAGTAATTCAGGGACCATAAACTTTCACTCCCTTATCAGTGTTTAGCTAAAAATGTCCCTGTACCTCTTGTAGCAATTCTAGCCTGCCCGACCCCCCCCCACCAACAGTAATTTAGGGACCATAAAACTTTCACTCCGCTATCAGTGCCTAGACAAAAAAAGTTTGTTTGCTGTTGCAGAATTCCTTTTAAGTGCAAACCAATCCCATCCATATCTGTGCCTTGTCATAAGTATGTATGTTATAAGTGTGTATAAATATGCATGCCTCTTCAGATCCAATCCATTGTAGGGTGCCTGCACACGAGCAGAATTTCAAGCGCGTGATTTTAGGCACATAATCCGCCCCAGACCGCAGCCAATATACTCCTATGAGGATCCGCAGTTGTCCCCAGACGGACGGATGTGTATCACGTTTTTTCACGCGAGTGAAAAAATCTGCGACCTGTTCTAATTTTGGTCGGATCATGCGCGTGAAGCCTCCAATACAAGTGAATGGGTGCGTTTTTTCACGCAGTACATCCGGAGTGCAGCTGCGGATGGAGTCACTGGTTGCTATGACTACAGGAAGTAGGCGTGGTAGGAGGCGTCCCAACACACAGCACAGAGCTTCACAGGCACATTTCAACTGCAGATCTGTCCTTTCAGTCCTCTCATCTACCAGAGAGCAGCCAGCAGACACCAGCCAGGGTGCACCCAGTACCTCCTTTTTTTCCTGGGGGGCTCTTCCTCCTCCGTTACCGCAGTACGTCCGAAAAAAGTTACATGGATCAACCATGCCCACAAAGACATCTGCTCACTGGGTGAAAGCATGTTGCCAGAATAATTTAACGGTGCTCACACAAGCAAGAGGGACAGAACGGAGTCTGGGTGTTGGTTTTTAAGCTGTTTTCCAGGGAATGGGCAGTTCTCTAGGGGTTGGGTTTACAATAAGGGTGTCTTCCGGATTTTTCTGCGCGTTTTTTTCCGCAACACATCCGCGTATATCCGCGCGTGATTTTTCACGCATCCGCACCTATCCGCAAGCACATTTAGGTACCATACGCGCGTGAAAATCCGCGAGTGGAATCCGGAACGCTCGTGTGCAGGCGGCCTAAGCCTGAAGAAGAACCCTGCGTCGGTTCGGAAGCTCGCTATTATTACATCATGTATTTTTGTTAGCCATTAAAAGGTATCATATCTACAAGATTACGTGGTTTCTCTTGCTGGGAACAGTCACATTTTGCTCTACTGGCTAACACGGTACCAGATCTTTGTTTTCATTATATTTCCAGTTCTAACGATATTTTGTGTTTTTGATAGCAGTTGATAATACAAAATATTTAGTTGGCTCTGGTTTGTGAGACCATTCATAAGAAGTCGAATGAGGTGAGCTGTTATTGAATGCCTTCAAGGACTTTGGCATATGAATTAATGTCAGACCGCTAGAGAATGACAAAGCCATTGAGCAAGCTGTCACTGTAATAGTGCAAATCCAAAGGAATGAAATGGAACTAAAGAATCAGGTAGGTTCCTATAAGGCTCCCTTTGAGTTGTGGTAAGTAGCAGGGGAGAAGCTGGAAGGACACTATGGGGCAGATTTAGCATTGAAAATTCTAGTTTTCTGTCTCAAATTACACCAAAAAAACTATTAAACATGCTTTACCCCACAATCACTATAAATTTTAGACAGTTTTTACAACTCATCTGACAAAAGGGTATTCTTTTGTAGAAAAGAGGATTTGACCTAAATGTGGCATTGTGAACCAAAATTTCCACCAAAATGACCTCAAATTTTGGCACAGTCAACTAATATATGGTGCAAAGTTAGACTAGACAGTCTAAAAATGTGATAGATTTGTCATTCAGCAGAGCCACTGTGATAAATCTGGACAATTTAAGACCCTATTAGACAGTATTATTAAATCTGCCCCTATATGTTTCTTCCTAGTATTTGTCTATAAATAAATCATAGCAATATATAGATGACTTACATCTACTGTATACCATGGCTGGCCATAGGTATATGCAACTTGTGTGGTTGCACAGGATGCCAACCACCAGCTTGTAGGGTGGCATTAGGTGAATGTAGCCTGGAGGCAGTCATCCCCCTTAGGTCCACACAGCCGAATGATCCTTCTCTGTGCAGCATTGTTTTGTGGAATTACATAAATCATCCTCCTCCTGGCTCTGTCAACTCATCTCAGATGTTCCAAGACACTGCTGTCCCCCCATCTACGCTGGGATGGGAAATTTGGCTGCATTACCAAGCCTGGCCACTGCAGTGAGAATGGAGCTGCCTGCTTCCAACAGACATCAACTCAGTGCACAAACACACCTGTCAAGTGAACAGCTGATCAGTGGGGATCCTGGGCTGCAGACCCCCCCACCAATCGACTATTAATGGCCTACCCTAAGGAGAGACCATCACTAGTTTACAACTGGACATCACCTTCAAATAATATTTGAAGTCTATGTAAAACTGTAAAGCCAGGCTGTGAATCATAAAATAGATAAGACAATTGAAGACCTCATCTCTTTATGGTTTAGGTTACATAAAGTTTAGCGTGACTGTCTTATTTCACCATTGAAGTTATACCACGGGATGGCATTGCGGTACAGCACCAGCATAGACCCGGAGTATCAGGAAAACTAAGAGCACCTCCATGTTCTTTGCTGGCTGTAATCTTGGGGACTGTGCTGGTCTCAATGCTGTTTGATGGTGTTGAGGTGTGAGTTGGTTGAGGGGTGCAGGCTGAAAATGAAGCTGACGGACCGAGGGGGCATTACTGGGCACCTCTGAAAGTGAAAGGCTTACCTCCAATATACTCATAGTACCCTGGTCCTTGTATGTAGGTATAAATGTTAGCAAATTCTCATGGCCAACTTCCAGCCATACTGTTTCATTAATTGGTTGAAGTAGGGTTAGGGAGTATAGAGTAAGGTCCAAGGATAAGTATTAAATGGCTTGGACCCAGACATGCTGTTCAACTAAATAGTAACACTATGGCACAGAGTTTGAACAGCCTGAGATCGGAACAAAAAAACCCATTCATGCGCAACTACCCTCCCTTCATACTGGCAAGCATAGTTGCGCATATGGCCATCTGTTCTTGCCCTTAGATGTGGACAGTACGCGGACCAATAGTAGCCAATGTATGAATTCACACATCATTTTTTTTCCCATGAACACGCAGTCCATGTGCAAGAAATTACAACATGCATTATTGTGGTCTGATTTGTGGATGAGACTCGTCCATTCAAGTCAGTGGGGAGCATAAAAAATGGATAGCACATGCGGTGTATATTTCATGGATCTGTTGCTACGAGATGCAGAAAAAAATGAATAGAGCATGTTTCAGGTTTTTTATGGCTATGAAAAACAGATGACATACTGAGTGTCTGTTTTCTGCAGATGCAACATGAACAGGTTTCTATATGTTCATGTGAATTAGGTAGGCCTTAGTAGAGTTACCCTAAGGCTGGGTTCACACAAATCCGCCCTGTGAGAACAGCTTTTTGCCAAAACTCATTTGTGCTGCATTGCACTGCAAATGCAGCGGTTTTGCCGCAGTGCGGATATGCAATGGCAAACCGTGGCAAAACCGCAGCAAATCCGCCCTGTGTGAACCCAGCCTAAAAGAAACAAGTGCAGCCACTTTAAGGCATGTCCACACGGGACGAAATCCATAGCCAAATCTGCATCATTTGATTTTGTCACAGTTTTTGCTGCGTATTCACAGCAGATTTCACCCCATCAATAGAGTTTAAATTGATGGGGTGAAATCTGCTGCGGATCCGCACTAAAAACCACAACAAAATCCACATCAAATGGTGCAAATTTTAGAGCGGATTTACTGCGGAATGTTTGTGGCGGACCATCCGCAGCCAATTTTCTCCCATGTAGGCGTACCCTTAAAAAGTGCATGCATAGGATTTAGGGCTTATTAAGACAACCGTATATCGGCCTGGTACTCACAACGGCCGATATACGGCGTCTCTCTCTGCAGGGGGAGGAGGCTGGAAGAGCCAGGAGCAGTGCTCTGAGCTCCCGCCCCCTCTCTGCCTCCTCTCCACCCTCTCTCCGCCCCTCTGCACTATTTGCAATGAAAGGGGCTAAGTTCTGGGAATTAGCTCTGCCCCCATCATTGCAAATAGTGCAGAGGGGCGGAGAGGGGATGAAGAGGGGGTGGGAGCTCAGAGCACTGCTCCTGGCTCTTCCAGCCTCCTCCCCCTGCAGAGACGGACGCCGTATATCGGCCGGCGTGAATACGTAGCCGATATACGGTCGTCTGAATAAGCCCTCAACTATATTCTTTTTATTACATTATTACAGGCATAAAAGCTTATACAACACCAGAGTTTTAGACGCTGTGATGAAATCAATGTGAACAAGCAGCAAGAAGCTGCAGAGGGAGGAAGAGGGAAAACGTGTAATTACTCCAAATCAATGTGCCATTTCAACTAAAATAATCTATAATGCGATAAATATGCTAAAATACAATAAAAGAAATTGTTCCAAACCCTTTAAAAAGCTTCAATACGGAGGAGTCACAAAGACAGCGACAAAGAACACATGTATATTCTAATTCCTGAGAAGCAATCACAGGTTGTATACTTAGAACTGTTTCTATGGGAATCTAATCTTGGGATGGTACCAACTTTTTACATTTTCCAAATGCAGTGACAGAGAAAATGTGGAGCTCCCAGCTGTAATGTGTGAACAGACTTTTTCAGTTTCAGAAGTGTTGATTGAACTAAGACAAGAAATTCTACAACTAAGGGCTCCTGCACACTTGCGTTTTTTTTACGCGTTATAGCTGCATTTTTTTCACGTGATTGTCAATGGACTTTCTAATGTTAAAAACGCTTTGCAAGTTGGTGCGTTTTTAACATTAGAAAGTCCTATTGACAATCGCGTGAAAAAAAGCAGTGATATCGCGAGAAAAAAAAAGAGGCAAGTGTGCAGGAGCCCTAATAGTCAAGTATATACAACATAAGTTTCCATAGTTAAATGGGGTTTACAGGTAAATACTATTGATAACCTATCCATAGGATAGGTTTTCAATAGTAGATTGGCTGGGGACCCTGACTGAAAAGCTAATTGCATGTCTGCTCTTAGTACTGCTACACACAGGGATATGGAGCGGAAGCTGCTGCTCCGATCCCTGTGTAGTGGCCGGCGCTGGTAACTGCATTGATCTCAATGAGACCCAAATCTGCAGTTAGCAGCACTGACCACTACACAGGGGTCGGAGCAAAAGCTTCCGCTCCATATTCCTGTGTGTAGCAGCGCTAACAGTGAACTTCTGATCAGCTGATGGCAGTAGACCCCAGCTGATCAACTATTAATGGACTATGCTGGTGATAAGTCATCAATAGTATTTTCTTGGAAAACTGATTAAATGATTGTATGAGTTGCATTAAATTATAACTAGTAGAAAGACTAAACACACAATAAGGGTCCATTTACATGGCCGTAGGCATTTTACGTGCACCCGCCGGTGCCGTAAAAATGCCTGAATGGCAAAGGGCCTGGCGCATATACGCTGAAGCTGCAATGCAGATGGGCATGGGGAGATATTCCCACTTCCCTCCCCCTCGCTGGCTCACCTCCTCTCCCCTCCCCTCCATCCGTTTGCAATGGGAGGGAGTGGGGTAGGGTGGGCGGAGCTAAGCTCTCGCCCCTCCCCACCCCTTGTCCACAGCCAGCAATGAGAGGCGGTGGGTTAGGGCGCAGCTTAGCTCTTCCTCCGCCCCGCCCCCTCACATTGTAAACAGCAGCAAGGGGCGGAGAGGAGAAGAGAAGGGGAAGGGAGTTTAGCAGTCACGCTACTAAACTCCTTCCCACCTCCCTTCTCCAACAGCTAGCATAGGCTTCCATTGGAGTCTATGCAGCTGCCACCGCCGGCTGCCGTGTCATCAGAGAGGCAGTGAAAACGCGTCCGATATACGCCCGTGTGAATAAGCACTATGGCTCGTATCACACGATTGTATTTGTGCAGAGTTGATTTCAATGGGTTAGCTCACGGAAGCATATTTTGGGCACACGTTTTATTCGCACAAACAAATACGCAGCATGCTCTATTTTCCTGCACGTCTGGGCACGGAAATAAGACATATTGAACTAATCAACTTAATTTTCAATAAATGAGAGCATGGGTGCAAAAAATAAAACGCGCAGGTACGTAATGCACCTTGCGCAAGTACGCAGCACACCTGTGCACACAAATGCGTTTTTTCCTGTGTAACATCAGCATAAAGAAAAGGAGAAAAACAATGAACAGTATACAGCACTGTGCAAATGGTGTATAGGCAGGTGTGAACAAAAGCTGCAAATTGTTGAAAAAGCCAGTTCAACCCTTGGAAAGTTAGAATCCAAAACTTCATTCTTCTGAATTATAAAAAATGATTTGAATTGCAAACACAGCACAAAAAGCTCTGCTGACGCATTTCCGACGCTGCACTGCACCTTTAGTTAAAATGCTGCAAAGTAAGAAGGCTTTCAAAAATAGAAGCATTAACCCTTTCCAATCCAATTTGTATCCTGGTTTGCCTACTCTTTTTTCTGCCGTTATACAACGGCGCTATCTGCTGGCTAAAGCCAGTACTGCATGAGGTGACACGTTGGATAGACTCCGACCACAAAGAGGCTGGCAATACACAGTAAGAGAACCTCAAGGGACATCTTCCAACATCGGAGCTGTACAGCCTTAAATCATAATGTCTTCAGATGTCAGACAGTGGATTGGAAAAGGTTAATACTATTTTGGTCAAATAACAAAACGCAAAGTGCCTTCAAAACAGCATTGGTTCTTCTAGGAACACTTGCACACAGTTTTTGAATTAACTAGGCAGTGAGGTTGCTCCATATATCTTGGAGAACTAAGCACAGATCTTCTGTGGATCTCGGCTTGCTCAAATCCTTCTGTCTCTTCATGTAATCCCAGACACACTGGATGATGATGAGATCAGGGCTCTGTGGGGCCATATCATCACTTCCAGGACTCCTTGTTCTTCTTTACACTGAAGATAGTTCTTAATGACATTGGCTATATATTTGGGGTTGTTGTCCTGCTGCTGAAAATTTGGAATCAATCAGACGCCTTCTTTTTTTTTTTTTTTATTCTGTCTTAACTGCATTTTTTCCACACCTGCCCAAATCATTTACCCAATACTGTATGTTGACTACGATGGGAACTAACCTATGTCATGCTCTGACCTCTTGAGCACTCTATCTTTCTGTAGGGATTGCTGTCCATGCATTAACCTTGAGCTTACTGGGAGAGAGGAAAAGGGGGAAAAAAGATAGAAAAAAGAAAGGAGGGTGTAGGGAAAAATACTCCTCTGTACCTAGGGAGGATTGACTCCTTGTCCTGCTATGCTAACGGCCTCATTGCTTGTATTTGCATGAGTAGTTAAGGACTTTAGGACTTGAAACCTCCTTCACTCATTTATAGGGGATTTGGATCTGTTAGAGTTATTACCTCCAGACCAAAATTCCAAACCCAGTAATCTCATGCATGTAGTACTCTTTATCCCTACTCTCATTGTAAGGAGATCCTATTGACCATTACACCTGGCATGGGACTATTGAAAGTAGGATTGATAGAGAAGAAGGGTTTAACATTTGAAAGAAATGAACCTCGTACTTACAATCTTTATCTATTCCCTCACCGAGGTTAAACCCTACTAGCTCAAATTGAACGCTAAGAGCTCATTTCCTGATTGAGGATTAAATATTTTAGTGATACTCTATCTATGGAGTGATACCCTAATTGTTTACCATCATAACTCTGTAAACATTATTGTTGTTATTACTACTCTCTAAGTACTAAGTCTCCTGAGGATCCACGTACACTCAGTGGTGAAACGCGTAGAGTGGGAGTACTGTTTATAATGAGTAAAAAACATTGACAAAATTAAAATCTCTGACACACTGTCCTTTTGAGCCGTCCACAAGTCTTAGCTCACTAGGCAACAAGCTCTGACAGAGATAACTATCTTCTTAGGTTGAATATCACTTTTTTGCAATCTGAAAGTTTCTGTTCAAACATTGTCGCCATGAGTAGGAGTACTGGCCATAAGGAATAAAAATTGACTAAAATCAATTTCCTTGACATACTGTCCTTTTGAGCTGTTAAAAACTTTTCAGCCCACTAGGCAGTATTTTTGACAGAGATATTCACTTCCTCAGGTTGAACATCACGTTTCCGCAACCTGAGTATCTCTGGTCGAATTCTGTCATTATACTAATAAAACTACAGATATCTAATTGGGGTTCCGGTTTTTGGGAAATCCATGAACAGCCCCCATGCAGACTGTATTCCTAAGTGACGTGCGACATTAAGAAATACGGAGTATCAGAAGTAATACCAAGTTGTAATTTTGAAACCCACCAATCATTTTTCTATCCACTATTTGGTGGGTTAACGCCTCTCCATTACAACTTAGATTTTGTGTTGTGTCCTTTGTTGTGCCCAATCGTGTTTTTTTAGATAAAACTTAATAAAATTTATTACTTTTAACCAAGTCACGTCTGTGAATAGTGATAATTATCAGAATACACATTGCCCCAGAGAGTACTACATTTAGAGTTTCATACTAATAAGAGTCACCATTCTGTTTCCCGTCCACCACCAGAATGGGCATATGACATCAGAAGTGGAAGCTAGATAAATAATAATAATGGTGGCTCAGTGGTTAGCACTGTTGCCATGCAGTACTGGGGTTCTAGGTTGAAATCTGACCAATATCAACATTTGCAAGGAGTTAAATAGAGATGTTTATTATGAAACACAGGGAGAACATACAAACTCCATGCAGATGTTGTCAGATTCAAATGTAGGACCCCAGCACTGCAAGACAACAGTGCTAAGCGCCGAGCTATTGTCATTTGTCAGGAATTATTCACACTTTCCAATCCACTGTCTGACGTCTAAAGACATTCTGATTGAAGTCTGTACAGCTCCGATGTTGGAAGACGTCCGGCAGGGTATTCTTACTGTATATTACTGGCCCCTCAGTTGTCGGGGGCCTCTCTAGCATGTCCCATACCGCAGTACTGGCTCTAGCCAGCAGATGGCGCCATTGTAAAATGGCAGAAAGAGAAACACCCCTAGGAAACCATGAATCCAAAATTGGATTGCAAAGGGTTAATATTGGTGAAGGTTCAGTTCAAACTAAAAGCCTCATTCACACGGGTGCACGTGAACAAAAACCATCTAATAGAACCCATGGTTTCCTATAGAAACATTCAGGTGAAGGAATTTTAGACACACAAAAAACTCACACCTTCAAAAAATAGGACATACATGGCTACAATGCATGTATCTGAGGTCCGTGCTGCATGAAAAGATTGGACCTGACCTATCTTTGGTGTTTGCTTCACAGGAGTCTCCATAGATTCCTATGGGAGCAGGAGTTTAGCTGTGTCCAATGCTCAGAAAAAGAAGGGAATTCCATACGCTGCTAAACCCAGAGGCACATTTTAAATGTCCCATTGTAAACTCTTGTTAGTCCTCGCGGGGATGAAGGGAGCCTCTTTTTCTAGCCGTTACTCAGACGCCTCTGCACTATGCCAGTCGTTGCACTGGCTGCCCATCCACTTCAGAACTAAATTTGAACTCCTCAACCTCACCCACAAAGCTCTGCATGGCGCCGCACAACCATACATCGCCTCCCTCCTGTCCGTACACCACCCAGCCCGCTCACTCTGATCTGCTAACATATTCAGACTAAACACCCCTCTAATACGAACTTCGCTTGCGCACAGGACTTCACCAGAGCAGCACCCATCCTCTGGAACGCTCTACCCCAAGCCATCCAAACAATTCCTGATGCATGACATTTCAGACCCACCTTAAAAACGCACCTCTTCAGGGAGGCATACCAAAACCCCATGACCCAGTCCCCCGCCCCTCCCTATGGCTCCCCACACCTTCCACCCTGCCTATCGCATATGACCTCTACACCTGTACCTCCTGCTTTCTAATAACTGATTTCCACATGAAATCCCATACTGCTTGTGTCCCCCCCGCCTTGTATCAAACTGATTGCACCTCACATTGTAATTGTGTATTGTTTGCATTTATCCCAATCTTGAAAGCGCTGCGGAATAAGTTGGTGCTATACAAATAAAGATTATTATTATGTTACCTATTGCCCACAAGGAAGAAAGATGTGGAGAATTTTAAGTTCAGCCTCTAAAATTGGGTGGATGGAGACCAGGTGGGAACAGATTATTTATTAAAGAAATAGCTGAATACAGTTCTTAATAACTTGTCAGAAAAGGTTATAGATATATTGTTACTCATAGATTTTTTCAATTTTGGTGGGAAGTGCTCTATCATGTATCAGATAAATAGTTAAAGGAAACCTGTCACTGGGATCTTGCTGCCCTATTAACATTTAAGGAGTTTTCCAATTGCCCAAGATTCCTACGAGCTAAAGTGTAGAGCCTCTGAGCATTAGTAAATCTCACTATGGCAATTTTTATAACACTGTGGGCTGAGATACAGTACCTCAGCTCTAATGTACTTCTAAATAATGCAGTTACCATATAATAGTCGGATACCAACTTTACGCTGTGAAGGCTTAAACAGATGGGAATGTTTTCAATCACTGTAGAGGAACCCTTAAAGGACCTGACCACATAGGGTCTACTTAAAATTAAAATATAACTTTTAATAATCTTTATTTTAAAATACCAAGTGGGACCACAACACTAAATAGACAGACAGAGACTGTCAGTAAGCCGTGTGAGCTCCTAATGAGAGCACACGCTAACATATGAGGGTTGTGGACAGCCTCTATCAGAGCTGCAATCTATGAAAACCTCCTTAGATAGCATTGACTAAGACCAGTCTCCTAAATCTCTAGTGGAGGAGTTTTGCCTTAGTTATTAGATAGTTAGTGCAGTGTGTATCTGTGCACTTTATCTCATTAAGCACAACTAGGGTAACGCAGTGATATTCATCACCTCTCATCCTGATGAATCAGCCCCAATATATGGTGGCTGAGGAAACGCGTCGATGATGATGATGATAATACAGTTGTTGATGATGACGATGATATAGATGATGATGATGATGACGACATGGAATAAGATCTGGCGCCATCATAAATGATATATTAAGTGAAAACACTACAGTTCCTGATTATATTGATATTACACATCCGAGTAGAAATTTTCATCTATGCACTACTACCCCGTTTCCCTGAAAATAAGACATCCCCTGAAAATAAGACATAGCATGATTTTCCAGAATTTTTGAGAATGCAAAATGATTTTTCAGGCTTTTTGAGGATGCTTGAAATAAAATCCCTACTCCAAAATTAAGCCCTGCTAACAGTTAATTAAAGAAGTCAATTTAAATAGTGTCCAGGCGGCTATACATGTAAAAAAGTTAAACCTTTTTGAACAAAAATTAATATAAGACACTGTCTTATTTTCGGGGAAACACGGTAGCATACGGATGAAGCAGCTCGTTAAGGTTGTATGATCTTAGCACGGGTGCCTGAGCTAAACGATCCAAAGATCTTTATTGAAAAACACTCTAGGAGGTGTTACAGATATAACTGTATCTGGTCCTAGAGCGATATCTTTGCCTGGTATCAAAAGGGGCTTATGCTCCATCACGAATATTAATACATAATCCACCATACGTCTAGAGACTATAGAAAGAGGGGGAGCAATTTACCCTAAAGACCGCTTTCACCCCTAGTATACTTGAGCTGACTCAAGCACCCTTTATACATAAGGGAATATTGGACCTTGGCATTTTGTACAACACAGTCCAATATACTTTTCCTTACGGTATAATAGTAGCTAGTAGCCATTATGTGAATGATCATGAATGATCTACTCTAGCTCAGGATTGCTATTCGTCTGTCTCTGTCTGTCTATTTAGTGTTGTGGTCCCACTTGGTATTTTAAAATAAAGATTATTAAAAGTTATATTTTAATTTTAAGTAGACCCTATGTGGTCAGATCCTTTAAGGGTTCCTCTACAGTGATTGATCTACTTTTCTGAAAGAGAACCCATCTTTCTCAGTGATTCTCCTGATGGGAATGTTTTTGTCCCGTTTGGTGGCCGCAAAACGGGCCGAAACGAAACCATTGATTTCACTGGTTTCGTTTTCACTTTCTGGATTTTTGCATGTTAATACTATGCACAAGAAATGATAGGACTTGCCCTATTTTTCTCGTACGTAGTTTTTCTACGTGCAAGAAAGATAGAGCAGGACCTATCTTCCTGCTTTTTGTTTTCAAACTTGCTCCTCCACAATAATAATTCCCCTTTGTGCCCCCCATAAGTATCTAATGTCCACTCTGTATCCCTTAAAAGTAATACTGCCTTATACCCCAAAGTAATAATGCCCTCCATACCCCCATAAGTAATAGTACCTCCTCCGTCCATCCTAAATAACTAGTGCCCCTACAAATGAGTAATACTTATGCTTCCCCACAAAGTAATAAAGTATCTCTGCTCATTGAAGTCCACTGCCTTCTAAAACTCTAGCCAACAGAGGACAACTGTGGTCTGACAATGTGGCAGTATCAATAGCCCAACTTCTACCCCATCTCATGCTTCCTAGGGCATACTGCACTCTGAGACTGGGAGATGGAGCAGAGTTCGGCTAGTCATACTACCACACTGCCTCAGACAGCAGCATAAGTCAGACATTAAAAAATAAGCTTTTTTTCCACGTGTTCCTCTTTTGTAACCACCACTAATAAGCACTTTCTCTGGAAAAACCCATCCACCAGAGAGGGCTGTTCCGAGATACTCTGCCTGATGTACTACCGTAAGTGACAGAATCAGTCTGCACTGGGTTCTGCCCCATTACCATGGTCATTGTGACCTTGTCAGCATACTGAAGAAGGGATGTGAGGAGGGCTTCATACCCCAACTCTAGTCACTCCAAGCTTGGTTTCGGCTGGTGTTGAAACTCTTTACAGTGTCCCTGAGACATACCGTAGCAGTGGATTGGGTATACAGCATCGAAAATGGATAGCAGAAAAAGACCACATGATCCATCTAGTCCGACCTTATATTATTTCCTTTTTATTTATCACTTAGAATAGATTTATGCTTATACAAGGCAGCTTGTATTCATTAATTGTTGATTTTGCCAACCATGTAAATGAGTAAATGCATAAAAGTGGTCTGCTCCGACATCATACTCAAGTAAACTGTGGAAAACAGGTCATAATGTTCCCACAGCAAACCAGGAATATCTAGGAACTGTATCGAGTTCAAGTTAGTTCAAAGTATGCAACAAGTCCAGGAACCTGAATCAAGAACAGTCTTTCATATAACTTGGCCTGGGTTTGGGTTCTTGTGAAGTAAGCCCACCATTTTTTGTATACATACCAGCTGCCATTTAAGGTTTGGTACAGCGGACAGGAACCATGAAGGGAGCAGAGACTGGCGAATGTACAGAGTGTTTCTTTGACCCATTTGGTCATGATATCTTGGCCTCTGGCTGTCTGTAGAACTGGTACTTAGGCCTTGATTGTCTTCGCGGAGCCACTCCATGCTGCTGCTTACTGAACAATCTCCAGCAATACCTGGAAACTCGAACTGTTGAGATCCACCAGACTCTATTCCTTCCCAAATCCTCCTTACTGCCATTAAAGGCGCACATAACTGAAAAATAACACAGAGATAAAGTCCCAACACCCCCTTACAAGACAACCACTTTAGTCCTAGTATCCTACCGCTCATGCGACCACTGCATCTGCTGTGTGGACTGGAAGTCAAACTCTCCATAAATGGAAAATTCAAGCAAAAGCAAGGGCTTGGTTTAACCGTGTAACCGCTCCCTTGAGTATGCCCCTGCGGGCTCACATGTCTACCTTGAGCCTTGTGTGGGGCAGTGTTAAAGCAGCAGAAATACAGTCCTAAGCTCTTGCTCAAGACCTGAAGGATGTGAGTTCAATCCCTGCATGGTTCAGGTAGACGGCTCAAGGTTGACTCATCCTTCTGAGGTTCCAAAATTACCTGAAAGCGCTGCGGAATAAATTGGCGCTATACAAGATTTTTTTTTTTTTACCTCAACATTTTCAATGAAGGAGCTTTGACTCTTTTCATATTTGGGAACATCTTTCTGCAAATTTCCACTGATTGTGACTGTAAATGCCTCTTTATATGTTTACCAGGAATAAACCTAATATTTTTCAGGACAGCCATGCCTACTAAATTCAGTCATGCAGAGGGAAGTGCTGGATGTGCCAGGGGCCAACTGATAAATTGCTGCATTGACAGATTCCTCTTCCCTTTCAAAAACATACATGAATACAATGCCCTTTCCTGTGCCTTGCAATACTGTAAAGGCAAAACCTAGTAAGCCATGCCAGCTTTATTGTCTACAGCTCAAATGTGTCACGTTATGGTCATGAAGATACTTGATGTCACACTTCTCTAAATAACATCCAGGGGTTTTGCGGGCTCATAAAAGGGGCAATTGTGGAGGTAATAGTCTAATACTGTTGGTCACAATATTCTGGAAATGTGGGTGTGATGGTCCCTGATGTTCATTTTATTGACTTTATGTTTCCTTCATTCTAATGGAGTCTATACGTCCGTTTACACCAAACAATTATCATTTGAACTAGCAAGTCATTGTTAGCTCGTTTGCTCGGGCGCTCTTTTTATACATTATTGGCTCGTTCAAACGAGAAATCCGTTCTTCAGATACATTGTATAAGTGAATGAGAACAAGTGAATGATCGGCATTTAAACTAAATGATTAGTGAGTGAGCCAACGATGATTTTTATGAATGATGAACAAAAAGTGAATAATTATTTATCGTTTGTCGTTCAGCTGTTTAGACTGAACGATTGTCATTCTTTTTTGCTCGTTTTTTTCACAACAATTTTCACTTTCGCTCATTTGAACTTTTCTGTGGTAGCGCTAAAAAGTGTAGTAAAAAGCGCCAATACGGGTGCTATAGCATGTGATCATGATAGCGTATATACGTCATACATTTGCGAGCATATATACGCTTACATCCATGTGCCGCAGCCCGAGGTCCTGTGGGACCGCTGCTAGGACTAAAGGAAGGAAAGCCTACTTGAAGTGGCCTCCTCAAATCAGGGCTGAATTCTTTCTCACACGGATGTCTCCTCTAGCCAACTGGAGGAAGGCAAAGGTTAGGTAAAAGACAAAAAGATAAAGTAATTAGGCATAGTAAGGAAAATTTTACTACATGGGAGTTTAAAAGCTTTAAAGTAATACTTTTCATTTTTTTGTATATTTTTAATTTCCCCATCTTTTATACATTTTAACTCGTTCATCTGTTTACATTTTTTTTTTTAATTAAAGTCTTAACAGATCTTTGTTGTGTAAGGCTGCTTTCACACCTGCGCTGGGGATGCCGCATTCCTGTTCCGTTCGGGGAGCAGGAAAGGGGGAATCCCCGTGGCCAAATGGTTCATCTCTGGTGAAACCAATTCACACCGGATGGACCCTATTGACTTTGTGAAACCATCCCAACTTAGATATTTCACAGTGTATAACTTGTGTCTACCATTTTGAAACTGAAACAGGAAAAATCCAAAGAAGAACAGAAAAAAAGAAAGCATGGAGAATGAAAAACAGATGAAGGAGAAGAAGAAGGAATAGAATGAGAAGGGGCAGAATATCAAGAACAAGAAAACAGAGAATGGCACGGGCAAAAGAGGACTGGCAAGAAATAGAAGATGGAGGATTACAAGAAGGAGAGGGAGCAAAGGGAAGAAAAGGGAGTACAAGTTGGCATTGAGAAGGATACACTTGAGTAAACTAAAAGATATGATGAAATTAAAGAAAGCAGAAGACTACAGGGACTGCAAACTATTGATGGCCTAATCATTAGACAAGCCATCAATAGTAGATCGACAGATCTGCCGCCTAGAATCTTTACTGATTAGCTGTTCGCTGGGTCAATGCACCCATATACTGAGCTGTTTTCTGCAGGAAGCAGACAGTTCCATACCCACTGCAGTAACCAGGCTGTGTAATACAGGCCAAGTTCCCATCAAAGTAAATGAGAACTTTGCATGTAATACCAAGCCTGATCACTACAGTGGGAATGGAGTTGTCTGCTTCCTGCAGAAATCAGCTCAGTGCATGAGTACACCAGCCCAGCAAACAGCTGATCAGCAGGGATTTCAGGCAACAGCCCCCTGCCAATTCATTATTGATAGCCCATCCTAAGTGTAGGCCATCAATAGTTTACAACTGGACAGCCCTTTTAACTATGCAAGTGAGTTCATACATCTTAAACAAGACATAAAGCTACACATATTTTAACATAGTCCAGCCTTTTGGTACCTATGTGGCAGAGATCTTCCGGACATGTATGATAACACCAACATGATATCCGGACATGTATGATAACCCCAACATACTAAGATTGTATCATCTGCTAAGAAATACTATAGGTAAAACCAATACATTGTGCTATTGCTAGTGTAGGGCCTGCGGGTGTGAAGTATGACACTAAGATCGTTATTATTTAATGTACCTTTAGTTCCACAGCACTGTATAAATGTATAAACAGGGTTTAAATACTTTACATATGGAAAACAGGAACAACAAATATGGGCTGAAAACTTACAAACTGGTAAAGAGGACCCTGTCTGTGAGGACTAACCATCTACAATGAAAGGGGGAAGGAGGCAGTAAGTGAGGGTAGAAGCTGCTCATATAGTGGTGGCAACAGGTTTGTTTTAAAGCTTTCCAAGTTGGTGGAGAAGTCGTGTGTTGGGGTGTTAATTTCCAGAGTATAGAGGAGGCTCGGGAGAAATCTTGGAGATGATTGTATGTGGAGCAATATAGAGGACAGCAAAGGAAGACGTCTAGTGAGTATTGGAAGTTATATTCAGGATGGTCTCGGGATATGAGAGCAGAGATGTATGGAGGAGACAGTGTTACATTCGTGCGGGCTAGTAAGTACCGGGCCAACATGAACGTTACCCGGGATAGGGAACACCAGGTGAACTTACCACCGATTAACACCTCTCTCTAACTTCTATAAATGAAGATGACCAAGGACCTATATGAGCAGGGACATTGCCCCAATAAAGGGCGTCCCAGCAGACTTCAGATCTGAACCCTTGCTGACCCTAGGAACCCATGCACCCTGGCTACGATACATACACATGCCACCACTGGCAGGGACAAGTAAACAGGATAAGAAGACATACAGAGTCATAATCACACCATACAGCAGCCAATACACAAACACTAGTAGCAGATGTTAATACTATAAATACCAGGTATTTGTTGATGTTTTGGCCAAAATATGGAAGCTAGTGGGCCACATAATGGCTCCCTGCAATACCACTAGTCCCTACACTAACCAGGAGTCCAGCAACATAACCAAACAAAATCACAAGACACAAACCTTTCTTGCAGCCACCACACATAGAGCCTGCTCACACAGCACAGAGAGAGAAATGAGAACATAGAAAGCTGAACACACACACACCTGGGAAGACAGCTTTCCAGTGTACTGACCTGGCATGATTGGCTGACTGGAGACAAACACACACCAAGCCAGTACAATCCCCTACACCTGAGCAGGAGAACTCCAAAACGCCTGTAGCACCACAGGTCTCAGGAGACAGAGGTGACAGACAGGCTGTGGACAAACTTGTATGTCATAGATAATATTTTGAACTGGATTCTCTGGGCAATGGATGGTCAATGGGAGAGGAGACAGGCAGAAGAGTAATGGGCGGATGCATTAAATGGGCAGCAGAATTGGGGATGAATTGGATGAGTAAAAGATGGTTGGATGGGAGGCCACAGAGAAGGATGTTGCAGTAGTCTAGGTGGGAGATGATGAAGACGTGCACTAGCATTTTTGTTGACTAAGGGTTTAGGGATGTTGCATGGGCTCTGCACTAGAAGTTATTTCCTGCTGGATGTTGCCAATTTGCCCTTTGTAAAAAGCCGCCAGATCTTTAGCACTGAGATCTGTCATAGGAGGCTGTATTTTAGGGATGAAGAAGGAGTGAAAAGTATCTAAGGGACTTTTGGATTATTGGATAGTGAGGAGATGAGAGAGGTAAAGTGATTGTTTAGTATGGTGAAGGGCAAAGTTGTATGTTCTGAACATGAATTTGTAGTGAAGGAAATCTGCAAACGTTTGTGATTTTCTCCATATGTGTTCAGCACATCCAGAGCACCACAGAAGGAAACGCATTTGAGGGGTGAGCCAGGGTTGCCGCAGTCTGCATCAAGAGGGTTGTATCATGGAAGGCTCCATGTCATCCAGTACAGTTTTAAGACTTTTATTGTAGTGCTCAACAGCCAGATTGGAACAAAAGAAGGAAGAGAACAGGGACAGCAATGACTGTAATAAGTCTAAAAATTGCTGGATGTGAAAAGCCTGTAGATCTCCGCGTAAGTGGTAGGTAGTAGTAGAAAGACAAGAATACTTGACTATAAAGGAAAGTAAGCTATGATCGGAGAAAGGGAGAGAAGAGTTTCAAAGTCAGAAACAGAAAAAAGACAGAAGAAAGCCAAATCAAGTGTATTGCCATCTTTATGCTTTGGGGAAGCTGTAAGGTATGAGAGGTCTATGGAGGAAGTAAGCTATAGTTGCTAAGAGGCAAACAGGGATATTGGGTCATCAGTAGGGATGCTAAAATCCCCCAGGATGAGAGTTGGAATTTCACAGGATAAGAAGTGGGGAATCCAGGTGTCAAAATTATCCAGAAATATCCTGGCAGATCCCGAAGGGCGGTAGATGACTGCCACTCACATGGACAGAGGACAGAAGAATCTAAAGGTGTCGACCTCAAAAAAGGGTAATGTGAGCAAGTGTACTGGGGATGGTGGGGTGACCTGGAAGGTGCATTGTGGAGAGAGAAGAACGCCTACTCCTCCACCACACCTGTTCTCAGTGCTGGGAATATGGGAGAAGTGTAGGCCACCATAAGATAGAGCAGTGAGGGAAACAGTACCAGACTGTTGGACCCATGTTTCTAAGAGAGCCAGCAGGTAAAGAGATTTTGTAATCAAGTCATCATGGCTGGTGGGGAGTCTGTTGCAAGCTGACTGACAGTTCCAGAGCGCACATTTAAGACAAGAGAGGGTGTACAGTGAATGTTAACCTAAGCTGACCAGATTTTCCCAGGGTTAAAGCGGGATAAAGGGTGTGTGGTCAGGGGCGGGGCTTATCATGACGCATGATTTTACATTTGCGTTATAAAAAGTACAGGGCCGTTTCAAAAAAGACATGGAGCGAATACCGCAGCATTTTTGCATTCAAAAAACAGTAAAAATCTGTACCATTGGTGCAGAATTTGTCTGGAAATCAGCTGCGTATCCGCAGCTGCGTGGAACCAAGGAGGAGAGGTCAGGGGAGGGGAGTGCAGAGTGATTGCTAGCCGGGGAGGTGTGGCACCCTGGCTGGTAATCACTTTAATGGTGACCAGGCATCCTGAAAGTGGAACAAAAGCAGGATAGACGTCCTGAAAGAGGGACAAATGGCTAGCCCGCTTGGGACCCTGGGGAAAGCCGGACACAGGATCCCAAAGTGGTACTTTCCCACCTCAATTGGGACGTCTGGTCACCTTAGTTAACTAGATTTGGTGGGTTTCTTAGTGGGGCAGATAAGAAGTTAAAGCTAGGAGAAGCAGAAGGTGGGCTGTGATTAGGTAAGATGTCTTCTGCAGCTCGTAGTAAAAGGATAGGGAGGGTGAGCAGATGGTTGAGTGATCTGCAGGAGCAGCTTTTATGTTTCACAGTAGTGTGAGATGGTTTGAGGTGGTTTAGAAAAGTGAAGAGCGCGTGTGAACTGGGCGAGGGAAGAAGAGAGGGGCAGATGTGGATGGAGTGCACTGAAGGTAGACATTGGTTGTTAGTTGTGAGGCAGGGGGCCAACGAATACGTCATGCCAGACCCTGACACTAGTTTATGAAATCTCATCTGCAAGCTTTCAAGGGGGAAAGTAAACCCTATGACACAACTGATTTACAAGATATCATATTGCTGCAGCTGCAGACGGGAGCAGTGGTTTTATGGGAATATTGGGATATCTGGATGGAAGACTTTTGGCACACCATATTACATAAATCTAGGGTTTAGGTTATTCTTGTCTTACCTATTGGACAGTAATATGTGTTTCAGTGTCTTCAGGATGTGTGCTTGGTCGCTTGATTGCATTTACTCTTGACCGTAGTGCCCTATCTGTCAGGATATGGAAAAGGAATATAGTGTTTGCATACCCTTGATTGCTTTCACATATTGTCCACTAGAACATAACGTTATATTGTTTTCCTCTTTTATCAATCTTTTAACTCAATCTATGTCATTCATAGGTTTGTATGTAGCATCAGCCAGGGCAGTCCTTGAATATTGCTCAATAGATAAAACACAAAGAACTGAATGAGATGTTCTAACTGTTCCAGAAGGAAACAAACATTGATCTGAAAAGTGTAGGAAACTAAATAAAATGTTCCTTAACAGTGAGTTAAGGTCATTACATAAGTGGCATGCAGAGATGATAGTGTCTTGCATTATACTATGTGAGGGCTTCTTTACACAGTCATCTCCGCATTTGCACACGCCTCAGCATTGCGATTTTGTGGAACGAACAATGTTTTTTGTGCACGTATCAGCATATTTTACTGTACTCTTTCCACCTGCAGGGCATGTTTATTTGCGCGGCAAACAAGACGCAACACTTGAAATGCCTAAATAGTTCCAGATGTGTTCTTTTTCCTGCGCAATTGCGCAGTATTTTACGCATCTCCTAGCGTATTGCACGTGTATATGTGCACATTCCGTTAACTTGTATCGGGATCTTTAGTGCCATATTTCACAGGAAAGTAGAGCAGGCTGCGTTTATTTTTACACGATCTAAATGCACTAGCGAAATATGGAAATGGGAACGAACCCATTGAAATCAATGGTTTATATTCCCTGCATATCGCACGCACAAACTGTGTGCATGCGATATGCAGAAAACAGAACCCACTGAATTCAGTAGGTTTCTTCACATGTGCGGAATTCCTGCACATTTCAGTCACACAGAATAACCACAGCATGCTCTGTTTTCCTGCACATTTGCACACAAATCCCCCTCCCCCCAGGATGCATAAATGCGCATGCAATATGTTAGGAAATGAGTAAAACACTACGGAATTGCCAGGAAAAAGAACACATCTGTAATTTATTAGATTAATTATGGGACCATCGGTGCGTATTTTTTGCAAGTACAAACAGCTCAGTAAAATACGCTGATGCATGCAAAAAAAGGTAAGTTTGTTCTCCAAAAATGCTACACTCATACGCACACGCAAATACACATACAATCATATAAATCCAGCCTAACATATAATATGTATAGGGCAGAAATATAGGATGAGCAAAACGAAATTACATGGGGAGGAGACCTTATAGGGTCTTCTGTCACTATATCCTCACTACTAGTGACCTGTAGCCGGTTGAGGGTGGTAGTGCGGTACAGGCACAGGATGACAATCAGAGGCGGTACATTCTTTTTCTATGAAATCTTCTTTACTAAATATAGTTACGCAATATAGGAGCATTGCGTAATAAACCGATAGCTTGAACTCTCTCACTTAAAGCCATAGCACTCTTAAAGCAACAGTACTTCTCATCACTTGGTGTCTTTTACCGACAAATGCATCTTGTTCTATTTCTCTATAGTTCCTCCTGGCAGAAGCAATGCAAATGGTGTTTTCATTACTACCACATTACACATTTCTTAAATCATGTTGCTTCACGCTAATCCGTACTGCTGCTCTGGCCTGTGCCTTACTGCGCCATTAACACCCCAAACAGCTCCTATGCATTATATTCCAATACATCACATCACATTACACTTAATGCATATTACCTTGCGTAATATCATAACCCATATAACACATTAACTCTTTCCGTAAAGCTTTGCCCATCTATTAGCTATGGCACCATAACCCGAATTGCTATGTTGCAGTCCCATGCATCCATTTACCCCCACTCTGACCAGGTATTTTATCTCATACGGTATCAGGAGTAGTAGTCCGCTCCCTCTCACTGATGATCTCTATATATCGGGCACCTAGCATGCCAAAAACAAAGCCCACGCTTGGGAGATGGGTGGGATTGGGGGTGTATATGATGGAGGAATAAAGTCTTTTTTGATACTTCTCTGCATCACAACTATGCTGCTCCTCAACCTCTTTTTCTACAAGTTGACAAGTCTGGAATTCTTGGTTCAGGAATTCTACAGTGGCTCTGCATTGAATTTGCCTCCCGTGTAAGGGCTGTCATTTAAGTGCTGCTGGCACACTCATTTTTTCTTGTCTGAAAGCTTGTGACAAGGGTGGCCCCACATCCGGAACCTGGGGGCTACCTAGACTATCCCAAATGGCAAAGGGCTAATTGCCATATGTAAATATCAATATTAACAGCACTAGGTAGCAGAAATACCAGACCGGATGAAGGAATAAACACCAGAGACTAATCTGGGACAGGGATGGCACCCAGAAGACATGGACCAGACCAGATCTCCATCATAAAGGAATTAACCGGCACCTACTGAGAGGAGGGGCTAGAATATATATACTGTAATAGTGGCTAATTGGTCAGCTGGGGACAACACCCAACACCTTCCCACCAACCAATCAGACAACATACCAGCAGATGCATGCGCACTCATTGATAGCCGGTGCCAAATGACAGGTCACATGTGCTAGCACCACTGTCATATGGACCGGGCTCACCTCACAACGCCAACTCTGACCTTCTTCTGTGTTCGGCTATCGTTCCGTAACATTGACATGGCCGACGTACCATGACAACTATTATATAGAAGATAGTGTGGCACTATCATTTGGATACTGTAACCTATTACTATTTAGCACTGTATTGGTTTAGACCTCTCTTCCCTTCATATGTATTAGAGAATTAAATAGCACAGGCGGTATAAACCTCATATCACATCTCAAAGACTGCATGTGAACTCAGCATAAGAGTCAGATGTCCCGTGTCCTGCTCCCTGGTTCCCTTTGTTTTTGGTTATTTCCTATATGAAGGGAAATGCTACAAAACACATTTTTCCTGCTTTTTGTCTGACTTCAGGTTTGTGTGGTAAAGACATCTATGTCACCAATTCCTTCAGCTGTAGATTAGGATTTATCGCATGCCATTTTTTACATCTCTGTGGAGCATTTAGACTCATAGAAATGTTAAATTCAGATGTTTCTAAACTGATCGGGACCTAATAAAATGCACATCTGCAACCGCAGATCCAATAATGTCATCAGCATATGTTGCAATAATGGTATTCGCAGAACTAACTCTGTCTTTCCGCTTATCTTGTTTTATTTTCTTACAGTTAAACTTTTATAGCATTGTAGCAGTTTTACAGTTTTTCAGCATAAGAAAGATGAGCTTGAAAGTTTGGCTCCATCAAAGGCAAAAAAAAAAAAATCGCATCATTTACATAAATATCCATTGATATCCATATGTGTTTGCTGAACAGCCTTTTCCAAAACCATTGAAAATACTGTAATATGGAAGACCCCCTACTTCTACTCTTATAGCACCTTTTATTTTGCAGTGATTGAAATGGACAAATCTATTAATTAGGCGCGTTGTACACATACTTTTGAGAGAGGATAGCTTGTAGCAAGTACTCAATAACATGCCAATTTGCTGCGTGTCACCAATCCCCATACACTATCTTGGCGTGTATGTGCGCGTAATAGAGCCCAATACAAGTCAATGGGCTTTTGGAATCGCGTGTTGAGCACAGGAAAATTTGTCTACGCAACGCATTATAACAATACTCCCACGTGAGACCAGTCTTCATCAATAATGTGTGAAATCAGAGATCAGAGTTAATTCTGATCCCCGGACATTTAACCATTTAGATGTTGTGACATTTAAATGGCTGGATAGAAAGAAGAAATGGCATCTGGTTATCCCCCCCCCCCCCCCCCATCCCGTTCATGCGTTGACCGGCAGCCCCGGAAAATTTGAAATGTCTGGCTCCTGGCTACTGAAGGTTGGTCTCCAGGCCCCTGATCATAGAAAAGTGAAAAAAAAAGTTTAAAAAAGTTACTGTTTCAGCTGCCCTCAAGGATAGGATCAATGAGGGCAGCTGAAAATACTCACCCCCGTCCTCTGTGATGTCCTGCGGCAATCTGCACCTGCCGCAGGATTCTGCGCATGCATCATAGGTGTACCGTCAGGGGTCACTGGGGTCATAGTGGCGACCCAACCCCTGTGCTGAGGAGGCTCAGAGATTAAACGTTTGTACCCAGGCCTCTGAGCCTTTAGGTACGCCCCTGGGATACGCCGATGTGGACCATAGAGCCAGGCAAATTTAAAATCTCCCTGCACCTGGCTGTCAACCATAGCCGAGCACAAGATGTCACCGGGAACCAATGTATGCAGTTCCCAGTCACAAGATCATCGGATCATTGGATAACAGTAATCATGTAAAGATAAAAAGTGTAAAAAAAAAGTTAAAAAAGTTAAAGTTTCATCCCCTCTTACAGATCGTATCCATGAGAGAAGATGAAATTACATAACCAAGGTCCCCGGATTTTCCCCCCGATGGGATCTTTACCCGTAGAGCCTTTCGCAGCTTCAGCGCATGCACCCGTAAGCATAGTGATGGACACATACGCAAAAGGCAAGGATTGCCCAGGAAATTTAAAATCCCCCTGCTCTTTGATGCCAAAGGTATCTGAGAGCCTGAAGATGTCACGGGGGGGCTGCAGTTCCTGGCCACATGATCGCTATTATCCAAAGGATAATGGCAATGATGTAAACGTTAAAAAAAAGTTGAAGTTTCATTTCCCCTCACTGATGCAATCAGTGAGAGGAGATGACACTTCTTACCAGAGGCCTCTGTATTTGAACCCCACGGGAGGATTTTAATAGCGGAATCCGGAGCGGGCATCCAACTCCAGATTCTGCTGCAAATACCGCCCATAGCATGCTATGCAAAAGTAAATGTTCATACACACGAGCGGAAACCAATTGCGGTTTCTGACCGCAGATGAAAAATCTCAGCATGCTCCATTTTTGTGCAGATTCCGCGCAGACGGCTTCTATTAAAGCCAATGGAAACCATTCGAACCGTGGCCCTTCCGCAATTGATGAAGTAAAAGCAGGAGTTTTAAAAAATATATCTGTACCATGCATGTCCGATGGTGAGCTGTGCGTACCGTACCATCTGCAGTACAGATGAAGATTCAAGAAAGCAGTTGCACGCGGCCACCGCTGCTGCTATGGCCTGATTCCCCTGTGGTATTCTGCATGCTAAATCCGACCCGCCCTACTTATATCCTGGCTGCACTTATATTAGTGTTTTGTCCACATAGGTTTGCTTACGGTCTAACTTAGCAATTAGCATTTACTCCATGTCTGCATCATTGAAACCTCCCACTTGCTTCTGCACAGTCCGAGCCAGCTACGTCATTTGACGACCACTGTTTGGCTGCGTGTGCGAGGGAATTTTCATGCCAAAGCTGTGCTAATGGGCAGTGATTTATCAAAGTTTTTGATCAGGCTTGGCCAAGTGGAATTATCCTCTTACGTAAGTAGCACCCATTTAGTTCTTAATACCATCTCCTCTGCTGAGCTTGCAGCTGATCTCCTCAATCACAACCAGTCCACCATCAGGGCTGGTGGTGCTTATTGCTTGACCTTTTCTCTTTAGCTTATTGACAGTCATATCGGTCTGCTTTAGGGAATTTTTGTACTAAGAATTTATTTTATTATCCTATGTGCCTGGATATTGCACTTAGTTTAGGCTCCTGGTGAACTCAATAATGAGGGAAACATGTTGGGCAAAGAAGTTTTCTATCTATTAGTAGCTCTTTATCTTATCAATAGATAGCTTTTAATAGCTTTGTTAGTTTTGTTAAAACTAGGGTCTGCAAGTAGATCTAGCTTTTGTTGCATTATCAGTAAGAGAGAATGGATCTTTTTGGCATCATTGATACAGTGGAGGATCGGGAAGGATATTTAGGTGGATATAAGCTTTTTACAATATTCCTTGGTGACCACCTGATGCTTCACAGAATTCCTTGTGAATACTCTATTCTCCATGTACAATTTTTTAGGGGAGTTCATCCATCTTTATAGATCAGGATAGCAGAACATTATTTTGTTCTGTTATTTGTTCTTTAGGTCTTTCCATCTGTTTCTATTTGGGTTGGCTTGCCAGACAGGGAGGTGTTAAAGGGGTTGTCCTGCGAAACAAAGTGGGGGTATACACTTCTGTATGGCCATATTAATGCACTTTGTAATGTACATTGTGCATTAATTATGAGCCATACAGAAGTTATTCACTTACCTGCTCCGTTGCTAGCGTCCCCGTCTCCATGGTGCCGTCTAATCTTCAGCGTCTAATCGCCCGATTAGACGCGCTTGCGCAGTCCGGTCTTCTCCCTTCTGAATGGGGCCGCTCATGCCGGAGAGCGGCTCCTCGTAGCTCCGCCCCGTCACGTGTGCCGATTCCAGCCAATCAGGAGGCTGGAATCGGCAATGGACCGCACAGAAGCCCTGCGGTCCACCGAGGGTGAAGATCCCGGCGGGCATCTTCACAAGGTAAGTCAGAAGTCGCCGGAGCGCGGGGATTCGGGTAAGTACTGGACGGTTTGTTTTTTTTATGCCTGCATCGGGGTTGTCTCGCGCCGAACGGGGGGGCTATTGAAAAAAAAAAAAAAAACGTTTTGGCGCGGGACAACCCCTTTAACTACCCTCTAAATTCTGTCTATCCCTCTCCATTAGTATTCCACAGTTGGAAATCCATTATAGAAAAAAACTTTTTCCCTTTGGTGGGGCCACTGTTCTTTCTAACTATCTAGTATCTGTATCTATGGAAATAATATGGTGGGAATATCTTTTGGACATATGTCCTTCTAGTATCTACTCTCGATTTTATGATTGTTTTTATATTATTAAAAGTTATGTGTTAGTAGGACCTCCTCAGTGATAGTTACCTATTTGTTAGGTTTCTCAAATTAATGTCTGAAGATGGACCCATAGTAGATTTACTCGACTTCTCGGGGGAAATATCTGGTAGCTTACTGTATCTCATGGTAGGGCACTCTACTTTTACTCATTAACAGAATCAGCACTGCAACTTTCCCGGGTGAGTAAGGGTTCTTTTAAGTAAGTCGATGTATCATTTGAACGAGTAAGGGACGTCCCCGCCAGCTCGTTCGCTCTCGTGTAGCCTGTTTAGACAAGCAGATGCATCCTTGGCTTGATCAAAAGTGAAATTGTTCAGAATTGTTGAAACTTTCACATTTGCTCTAGGTGAGTGAGAGGGACTGAACGGGCGCTGTTTAAACGATAAGTAAACAAGTCAACAATGATTTTTATGCCTCTATAAAATGAATGATCATCGAAAAAAGAAAGATTAGCGTTTTTCGTTTGGTCATTGGCTTGCATTTAGACTGACTATTATTCACTTTTCACTCGATTCCACGATTTTTTGAACAATAATCATTCCATCTAAAAGCAACTTCAGATTGGCTTCAGATTACCATATTTGCGTGTGTATTTGCGCAGACAGTAGAACCCACTGATCCCAATGGGTTTGTACTCATTAAAGATTTTTGCGTGCACGTTTTGTGCGTTGACAAAAAAATAGGTCCTGCTGTATTTTTCTGCATATTGTGCAACAAAGCCCTAATAGAAGTCTATGCAAGGTGCACAAATACACGTACAAATGTGCAATTCCATGATGAACAGAGCACACTAGGATCTTATTTGGCTAAATAGCCTTTTAAATTGGGTTGAGGGTGTGTTGTGTGCATGTGAACAGGCCCTGCATGCGCAAAAAGTACAGTACTATGGCGTGATGCACGTGCAAATCTACCTTGTTCACGTAAATCTACCTTCTGCGTAAATACGTTGCGCTGAGGCATGTGCTATTGTGCATAAGCTTGTGTAAAGTTTCGTTAGGCTTGCAGAAAAGTTTGGTTTTGGTCTTGGATGACTAGATCAACAAAGTTGAGAAAGGAGACAAATCTGGCAACAGTCATAAGAATGAAAGGATTAGTAAATGCATACAATGTTGCGAGACAGTTGTTTAAGAGGGCTGCTATCCAAGCTCTCCGCGGTACATCTTGCCGCACGCTGAAATGCTACCTTGTCTTCACAACACAAGAACTGTCATGTTCAGTTGGGAAGAAATTGCAACCATTTATTTCCCTGACATGTTGTGCTGCCGTGACATGTCGGCTTCTTATTTGTTTCCAGAAGAGAAGATTTGCAAGTAAATTGCTTTAACGATCTTAAAGAAAAGGGTGGCTGGGATGAAGTCTTTAACATTCATCTTCTAATAGCATTGTGAAGAAACTAGATGCATATGTGACAAACCAGGGATACTGCCATCTATTTATTTCCCTTTGTTCCGTAGCTTATGTTAGGTGGCTCATAGCATCTGCTGTGTTACAAGACCTTGCAGGTAGATTCACATTTCAAAGCTATGGATTTCGCAACAAGTTAATTTCATAAAAGCCCAAGAAGATAATCATAATGGAAATGTGTAAGATGAAATGTCCATGGTCACACTATTTTGTACAAGCCGTGGATGCTATCAGTAATGTATTATGTATAATTTCCACTTCTTCTGCTAGTTTACATTGTCATTCAATCCTCATTTCAATGAAATGAACATTGAATTACATTCTTTTTCTCAAAGGCTTTTTAAATTGACAGATCCATGTCGGATTTTTCCAACATGGATCTGACACCTCAGCCAACAACAGAACTGGTGTCAGGCTAAGTCTTGGGGTTCTGCAACGGATTTGCATGCGGATCAACACATGGATTTAGGCCATGTCAATTCTTTTTATTCTGTAACACTGTTGTTAAATATCTAGAACTACAGCACGGATTTCCATAGCATACTAATGAATGTTAAAATGGCATGGGTTACGACACAGATTTTCGTGTGGAATCTATACTGCATGTAAATGAATGGGGTCAAACAAAATGTTGGAACTTTAGAGAAAAAAAATGTGTTTGAACCCTTAAACAGGTTGTCCAAGCTGGGCAACCCTTGTGCATAAGCCCTAGCTGGCCTTGTGCATGTCTTCGACTTATAGGAGGAGGACGAAAAAATCACTGAGGCAGTAGTTGCAATCAACTGTTGATTAGGCAGCATAAAGTATGGTGGTACAACATGAAGTGTAATGCAAAATCATTTATATAGAATTCAACAGTCTAAGAGTAATCTCAGTATCAGTCACTTCTTACACCAGGTTCCCTTACTCCATTAGACTCATACTATCTTTTAAAACTAATGAAACCTCTGCTGTGAGCCCAGATTTTCTCTTGAGTTGCTGCTTTGTTTTGTGGCCCTGCTTCTGTGTGACTGGTAAGTTACTAACTTCCTCCTCTTCAGAACACAACTTTGGTACGACTCGCAGAATAGTGCAGGTGATCATTGATGGCCAGATTACTTCACCACACATGGCAAGCTCACACTCTCCCAGCAACTAGACTCTCCAGGTGGAGCTCAAGTATCCATCACATGTCCCTCACACCAAAAAGCCCTTTTCTCCAAGTGACTTCACCAGGATCTGTCTGTAGTCTCTAATTCTGGTTCACTCAAGACACAGCACTAATGAGAAGACCTACAACAGCCGCATGACCTTTAAAACATCCCTCTAGCTGATAAGCCTATGGGTGGGTAGAATTTTGCATAAGTAACAAGCCCAATCACCCCAACATCTTCAAGGGGTGAAAAAAGGTCAATGAAGCCCTTCCATTCCCAAGGGTTGTGGCTCTGTCCATTTGCCAGGGCAATTAATTTAGCAAAGCCTCCTGCATAGCACAACTATGGTGCAACCCACTTCCCCTTCAAAATATGTGTGGATAAACTAGATTAAAACAATACACAACACAATGAGGAAGACTAGACAAAAACCCGCATAGACTCTCATAGAAAGAGAGGACTATAAAAGTCAATAAATGGCAAAAAGTAAGAAGAAAAGGAAAGGAATTAATAATAAAAATTACACAGCCTAGATAAAGGGTTATATAAAATGAGCAAAGGAAATACAAGATTGAAAATCATTGTAAATTGCAGCAGATGGCAAATTAGGCCTTCAGAATGATCATACAGTGAATGCTGTTGCCAAATAATTGAATTTTATGGCATGCTTCTAATGACAGTATTTCTTAGTCCTGCACAAGAGGCTTTGCTAGCCTATGGGTCTATAGTCTTTGTTATAATGCAAGTCCCATGTCAGATCACTACTTAACATTAATCTCCATGCCATCTGGAAAATGAAGAGTTACTAAACTCTGCTGTACATTATCACTGCATCATATTAAAAGCCCCGAGTAAGAGAATGTTAAATCCCAGTGATGCATGAATAGCAATGCAATTATCTGCCATGCTATTTCTAAATTGTAGATAATGTTCTATTTTAAACTTGGTATTTCTAGGTACAAATAAGATGTCTGCAGAAATAATAATAGCTGGTTCCATTCCCTTCTAGCATGCGTGTAGAAATCTGCTCATATGAGATGCTATTAAGCCTTGGGCTCTGTGTGTGCCTTGGGTCATAGGCATTCAGAAAGGTCAACGAGTCATCGGTTGGAACTCTTGCTAAGAGAGCTCATTTATGGCTAATTCCTACGAGCTGTAAACATTTCATTGTAACCCCAGAGAACTGCAGTTCAGGAACATTACACAACACATAATCCTACATGCAGAAGTGTCCTTTCATATCAGAATACATATAATGACCCCTCTAGCTTAAATTATTTTAAATGAACATGTTCATTAGGGCATGAGGTCAACGACTGTGCCCAAAGCCCAAACTATTTCATCCATTTGGTCTCTCCAGTCCCAGTTTTTTCATTTTCTTTATTCACAATGTCTTGCAGTAATCAAAGTTCAGTATTAAAAGATTATATTTTTACCTAAAAATGTTGATATTATGATATAACATGACTTTTTGCTGCAAGGCTGCACCCTAAACTCAACTGATTGGAAACTCGTAGAATAAATTTCCACATAAGAGTTTTTAATACAATTGTTTTCAACATGAAAGTGGATGTAAATGAGAGGAGACATTTTCGGCATATGTCTATCCCTTTAAGACGTTGCTATGTGTGTCTGTACTGCCATGTATTGCTTGGCGGTGGCAGTTGTAAGACAAGAAGAAGGATGTTGGCCGTAGACTTGGAAGTTCAACAATTCTTTTGACAGATCAGACAAGAGTGGAACTTTTTAGCACAAATTTACAATGCTATGCCCGGATGAATAATAAGCAATTTCACACCAACATCGAAACCTCAATCAACTGTGAGGAATGGTGGAGGGAGCATCATGGTTTGGGGCTGCTTTACTGCCTCGGGGCCTGGACACCTTGTGATCATTGAAGGAACATTGAATTCTAAGGTGCAGCAAAGCATTTTACAAGGCAATGTAAGGATAGCAGTCCATGAACTGAATGTGAAAAGAAATTGGGTGATAGAACAAGACAATGACCCAAAGCACACAAGTAGATCAACTGAATAATTGTTGAAAAAGAAGAAGATTTGTGTTTTTAAATGGCCAAGTCAGAGTCTTGACCTTAACCCTATAGAGATGCTGTGCATGCAAGATATCCCAGACTAAACACCCCTCTAATACAAACCTCACATGCTCGCCTCCAGGACTTCTCCAGAGCAGCACCGATCCTCTGGAATGCTCTACCCCAAAACATCTGGATAATCCCCAACTCGCGAAACTTCAGACGCGCCTTAAAGACACATCTCTTCATAGAAGTATACCAAACCTCCTGATCTAGTCCCCCATCCCCACAATATGCCCCCTGTCCCTCCCTATGGCTTTTCACTTTTTCCTATCATGTACACTTCCTGCCCCATACCTCCTGTACTACCCCCACCCTATTTGTGTCCCAAAAAACTGTATATCACATGTTATTGTCACATTACAGTGTTCCCCCTTGCTCCACCACCTGCCTCTGTACCTTTGATATCATCCCCACTTCCTTTGTTTCTATATAATTGAATACCACATGTAACCTTTGTAATTTCTGTACGTTTCGTATTGTGTTCCCTGTGTGCCTCAAAAGCGCTGCGGAATAAGTTGGCACTATACAAATAATATATTGATGAACTGAAATACTTTTGCAGGCAAAAATGGTGCAAAATTTTCAACATTGTGTGGATCTCTTTTTTTAGCTACAGAGAGCCTTTGGTAGAGCTGATTTTTTGATAATAGAGGATCTATGGGTTATTACATTCAAGGGTTCACTAATTTTTTTCTCTCTGCACTGTGAATGCTTACTCAGTGTGCTCAATAAAAGACTTGAACGGTGCAATTGTTGACCTGTTATTAGTTTAGTTACAGCATGTTTGTCCATAACGTAACAACTAGACCATATTTTATTAGCATTTAATGTGGCAAAACAAGCAATTTCAAAAGAGAAAAAAAAAACAATACACCACTATGTAAGGATATTGCAGTCAAAACGGATAATAGAGGGTAAATGCTCAGAAATAACTCACATGCAAAGGGGCAATAAGTCTTCCCAGCTACCCCTGTACAGGCCCACATTCCAGAGGTTAAGCCGATAATTCACCCACAACCATCTGGAAAGTTTGTTATGGCAGGGATTTATTGGATGCACAAAGTATACAATTCATGCAATGCATTTCAGAGGTCGCAAAAACCTCCTTTCTCAGGTTGTAAAGTGGATCATACATATACAAGTACTTATCTGCACTTAATTTCAGCATCCCGTTATTGTGGTGAATGGCGCTCCAAATCCCGGGTACTTGTTGTTCTTGGTTTTAGGCAGAATGTGAAAGTGGTACCACTAGTCACACCAGGTGAGTCCTACTCATTCAGGTGCTATATCTTTTATTGGAGTGCTCCCCCCCCCCCCTGCTTTTTTTGGTTGGTGTGTTTCAAGCAATTTCAGAGGGTTTGCTTACATTTTCTTACAGCTCCATACTATATAACACAGGGGAATTTGTTATTAACTATTTGAAACCGGTGATACCCAAACTAAATAAATAAAAATATAAATCAAAAATATATTCATAGGCGTACCGGCAGGGGGTGCCGGAGTCGCAATGGCGATCTGGTCCCTGGGCTTGAGGGGGCCTAGAGGCCGCCCTCCAGCATATACAGGTCACTTTCACTTTGCACTGTCAGCTAAGTTAGTGCAGTCCGGCCGACAACACAAGCCAGAGAGGAGAGTAGGAGAAGGGAGGGAGGAGGACTTGGAGAGAGGACAGGGGAAGAGGAGGGGGTGGGGGAAGGAGCAGAGAGAACACAGACACAGCACAGCAAGGCATTGAGTGGCCCAGGGATGATGTCATCTCCCTTCTGCTTCCCTCCTGCTGACACTGCGTACACCTGGTCTCCTCAGCAGAGAAGTCCGGGCACCAGGATATCTATCTATCTATCTATCTATCTATCTATCTATCTATCTATCTATCTATCTATCTATCTATCTATCTATCTATCTCATATCTATCTCTCTATCTATGAATCTCTCTCATATCTATGTATCTATCTATCTATCTCTCTTAGGCCACATGCCGACTTGCACGCACAGATTTCACTGCTGAATCCCGCAGTGAAATCCATACATGCCCGCGGACATAGAGAGGGAAAATACATTATACTCACCTCTCCGGACGCTGCGGATCTCCCCTTTGTGCAGGCCGAATCTTCTTTCTCCCGGCCGGCGGACGTGCTCAGCACGCCGGCAGTGTGCCGCGTGCACGCGCAACAATATTTTAAAAAATCTCCTGTTCTCCCGCGTATCCCCAGCATAGCACAAAAACAGCTGCGGCTGTGCTGCGGATACAAAAGGCTTCCATAGGCCGTCCGTGTGGCAGATCCGCAGGAAAATGGAGCATGCTGCGATTTCTTCCTGTGCGTGTGGCCCGCACTCCAGGAAGGAATCACATCTGCATGCTTTTAGCTGCCCTACCGATGCCAAAGCATCCCTATGGGCAGCAAGATGTACGGATCTCCCGTGCGGGGGCCACGTGCGGATTTTATTTAGTAAATCCGCACGTGGACATTGGCCCTCAGGCATAGGTACGGGGCCAGGGGAAAAAAGGGCCCGGGGGGCCCGAGCTGCACTTTTGCACCCGGGCCCCTGAGCCTTTAGGTACGCCCCTGAATATATTATATATTCTAGATATATATATCAGACAACAACTGGTATCTGGAACCTAACATTGCATCATTTTAGTCTGCTATTTATTGTAGAGGTCAAAATGTTGATGATACTTTTAATTGTGGCACACCCACAGCTGATCTGTGGCACACCCGCAGCTGACACTGTTCACGTGCTGCGGATCCCGCGGAAAAGCAGGAGATTTTAAAAAAAAGGTGTACTGCGAGCCGCGAGGACCATGAAATGTACAGCAAGCCCAGAAGTCAAGAGGTCTGCGCGGATGGCGACGATGGAATAATACAGGTATGAAGGGCTCACACAGAATCTGACCCATCCGTGGACATTGAGCCTAACGCAAGCCCCATTTTCCTAACCTTAACAAATAAACTACTAAAATTATCCAATCTAAGTCAAGTAAAAAAATTGTTTTTAACATATGGGATAATGTTATTATTGAACTGATATTTCAAAGCTAACAATATATCATATTAGTCTGTTTTTTTGCAGTAGTCTAAACTTAAGTAACATTTTGACAAAGAAGAGTAAACTTTTACTAACAAACTGTTTGAAATGTTATCTGAAAGCTAACATTGCATAATTGTAGTCGTTTATTTAATAGCGTTGAGGTTAGGAAAAGTGTGCAGATTAATTTATTACAGTTATGATATGTGTATTATTTTTATATCGCCTTCAAGCTAGGAAAGGTCTATATGTCTAAATGTCAACAGGATCTAACAAGAACAATGTTTATGAGGTCCCAGTGAATTCCAAATCCTGTTGGTAGGTGGAAATAAGGTTTAGCATGTTTGATCTTTACATAGCCGATCCTTAATTCATTTAGGAGATAAAAAGAGTGATGTCTAATAGCTGATATTCCCCTTCTGACTATGGCAGTGGAAATGCATACTCAACACCAGATGTCTTCTTCTTAATCGTGAAAGCTGAAAAAGTGAGGGTTTGCTTCTAGAAATATTCGTAAAAGCTCATCAACCACATCTTCTATTACACACTCTGTAAAGCTGCCCTTATAGATTTGACTAAAGCTGATGACAACTGTCAGGTAGGCGGATGTAATCCCAACGTGCCACTGGTTTGGTTTGAGCCATAGTAGCATAGTATGTTAGGCTGAAAGAAGACAATGTCTTTCCAGATCAGCCTGTTTCCATCCCCACCCCTCACCTTGTTGATCCAGAGGCAAGAAGGCAAAAAAAACCCTATGAGGCAGAAGCCAATTTAGCCCTTTTTTGGGGGAAAAAATTCCTTTCCGACTCCATAATGGCAGTAAGAATAATCCCTTGATCAACATTTGAAAAGTTCCTACCTGACTCTGTGGAGGCAACACCTGAGGATCACCGTTTTTGATATTTGACACCTCTAAGCATGATGTGATCTTTTCTGCGGGGACCCCCAAGCCATTGCTTGCCCAATTATTCCCAGTGCTGTGGCTGCTGATGCTGTGCAAGGCCAACATACAGTACCTGTTGGCGTGCACAGGAGCGTAGTCATTTGACAACCACAAGTCTGGGCAGGCAGCACAGGTACAGAGACGAGTTCCAGGGAGATAGTGCATTCATTGAGCACTAATCTAGTCCAATATTCTGAGCCGAGGTCAGGGAACACAGAAGTCAGAGTAGTTGAGAGGCAAGCAGGAGACAAGACCGGAATCCACATTAATGTTGGCTTTGTCACAATGGTTATAATTAACCAATTGCTTAGGCAACCTCTATGTGGAGAAGATGCCTAATGTAAGAGGAAGGGGATGAGGATTGGTGAAGGACCTAATGGGAGCCCATGCACTGTCCCTTTAAGAAAAGGGATGGGAGAACATGCATGCCCTACAAACGAAAGAGAGGAAGTAGTACGTTTAGGATGTGGAGAATGGGACCCGCTGAACAGACTGTAGAGAATGGCGTCCGCCAACCGCGGCTTCTGTGACAGATGAGCTGTAGTGGTGGGAGCACACCATGACAAAAATGGACTATTTCAGCCATAGCTAACTTTTTTAGGGTGAAATTTAAGAACAAATGATCAATTTGTGTAACTGATGACATAGCATCATCATCTGAAAAACTTTTTTGCCATGTTTTAACATTTTCTGCCAACATTCAGTCAAAACCAGCAATGATCTTACTTTAAAAGAATGTTCCCAGAAAGATCATTTGTAAATCCCCATTGAACATCTATGGCCAGTTTGAACTACGGTAAAGACTAACATGGACTAACATGTGTATAGTTTGCCAAACAATAGCTGTTGGCTGAATGCTCCACAGGCCGACAGCTCTTTCCCCCAACCCTCCCTATGCATATGCTCACTTGTGTTGACCGAGTGTGCATATGTTGTGAATGCTGAAAGGGAAACAAGCCACTGCCAGAATGTCATGGCACTCCCTATACCGAAATACCATTCTGTGTTTTGTGTAAGAAGACGAAATCTGAAAATGACTTGCTTTGTAAGACACCAATTATTATTACTCATTTTTTGTTGAGTAATTAATTTCCAATAACATGGAAATAAAGGTTTGTATTTGTTAATAATCATTCCTGATCATTGCTCCATACAAGGAGAGCTCTCAGAGCTTCCACAATTGCCATCAGTACTTGAAGTGCTAGGAATGATATTTCCAGGATAGACAATCTTTCAAGATCAAGAACAGTTTCTCCAGCATTGAAATGTAGTATAAAATACAGTTTTATTTCAATATAATATCAAAACTTCTAGGGTGATCATCCCAGGTAAAAGAGAATGCGTAGGCATTTTGAATTTTAATTGCAGCTGCGTTCAAACCCCGTGAGCAGTTCTCTCTTACCTGGGATGAGCATTGAAGCTTTAATGTTATGCTGAAATGAAACTGGATTTTTATACTGGATTTCTAATGCTGGAGAAACTGTTTTTGATCTACTTTACCTGCAAATGGAAAATGAAACCATGCCTCTACAGTGCCACTTATTAGAAGGCAGTATTCCTGCAAGTCAAAGTTAGACCTTTTCACAAGATTTGTAACAATGACTAGCAGTATAAGCTAAAGGCAGAGTCTAATCCAGGAGGAAAAGATAAACATGCACGGACAGACTGTACTGTTGTATCTTATCTCCACCAGAATAAGAGGTGGAGACATGCTTTGGCAGTCCTGAGTTGAAGGACACGCCCCATAGTGGCTGATTGGCTGCCACAGACGTGCCCTCCAGAGCTGAACCTCCTGCCTCATCCTCCTGGGCCCCACACACATATGCCTCTGGAAGCGGGGCCAGCCCTGAAGCTGTGGCGCTACTATTGCTAGACTGACAGCGGTTCCCTTCTGCAGCGGCCACAGGGAGAGCGGGGAGTGACAGCTGACCCCCTCTGCAGCGGATGCATTAAAATGGGGAGAGTGACAGCATTGCCGGCAGCTGTAGTGTTGATTAGCCAGCACAGCAGGTCCCTGAACTGTGCCATTTGTAGGCAGCTCAGCATGGACAGGGCGGGTCCCAGCTTCAGTGTGGACGGAGGACACCATGAGAGACCTCCACAAATGCGACAGGGAGGTGGTGAGCGGAGATGACACCTCGCCAGCAGAAAACTAACAGGGTTGGCAGGAGCTGGCAGCTGTAAAAGTCGGCGAACGCCGGCGGCAGGGGGGGAAGTCACAGGGTCGCCAGGAGCTGACATGGCATGCCGCAGAGGTCAGCTGTGAAAGACTCGCTAGAAAGCGTACAGCCCAGAGGGGAGTGTACAGCTGCCAGCCTGAGCCTTCCCTACTGCTGTCCCTGGTCAACCTACGTCTCCAGCCATTACTCTGGTGGAGACAAAATAAAACAGTACCCAGACTGACTGCTTTGCGGGTTTTGCCCTCATCAGTGTGCAGTAGGCTGCTGGCTTGGCTGGCTGAGAGGCTTAGCATGTTGGTCAGGAAGGATATGGTTTCTGCTTAGGGAAAACTGCTAGAAAGTATAATAAGACTTATAAGGCCGTGCATGCTTTTCTAGAAAATTTGAATATGCAAAAGGGAGATGTGACAATGTCTGTACAGCACCACTTATCATAATCCTCTCACCCAGCCAAGCAAGCAACCTACTACACACCGTTGAGGGGCAAAACCCCTGAGACAGTCTGTCTTGTACATAATTATCTTTTCCTTCTGGAGAAGACTCTAGATTTTGCTTATATTCCCAGTCAGTTACAAGGCTTGGAAAAGGGGATGATACTGACTTGCAGAAGTGCTGCCTTCTAATCGGTGGCGCCGTAGAAGCATTGTACGATAGCGCTTTTTGCATATTCGAATTTCCCAGAGGAGTGTTGCATGGACTTTTAAGTCTCCTCACAGCTTCTAGGTGCTCTCCCTAAGGATAAACTATTGCCTGCCTGACCTACTCCATGTACACCCAATATCCAGTTCAGAGCCTCTCATCTCCGTGCATCTACTGTGATTTCATGCAGCTGATATGATGGTGAGCTAATATATCTGCCTTTCTTTATAATATCTCAAGATACCATTACTGCAGGTAGCATTTGTATACTGTAAATTATGTCCTATACTTCACAGTTGGAATTCGCATAGCATCTATTTTTCGTATTGGATAAGGAATAAGCAAATAATACAGGTAGATCAGCCAGGACTGGCAGTGGTAACTGTAAGTTTTTTGAAGGTGCTTTATGAGGAAATAATATTATCAGACATGTATTATATGTCAGGATGCAGGATGTCTAACAGACCCTAACAATTTCAACAGTAAAGTTGTCCTATTGGCCTGCTTTTAGTGAAGCATTTAAGGAAACCTCTGGTTTCGGGCTTAAACATTTGTCCTGGGACTGGAGGAAGCAGTTATGCTACTTGTTGTTGGTTTTCTGTGCTGATGCCCCTCTGATCTGCTTGTTCCTTGTCATACTTTTAGCTGTCCAAGAGGGCCAACATATTCTTCAGACTACGTAATCCTCACAATGCAAGGGTTGTGTTAAGCTAACAATGCACTATACCTGTTTTCTGATTGGCCAGCACTGTTCACATGATCAGGGATATCCAGTCAGAGAGCAGTGCACTGTGTGAATTAGGTCGGTAGAAAATTGCAGTGGCCCTGAAAACAGGATCCCAAACCAGTGGCTCAGAGAGACATCGGCATAGAAGAACAACAGCCAGTAATACACCCTTCCACTTCCGTCCAAGGACAGAATTTTGTCCTGAAACAAGAGGGTTGCTTTAACTGTCTGCCCCCGTGTGGTTACTCTCAGGAGAATTTAGTTGAAATTACGATTACGTACACATAACATATACCATATTGTTGTGGTAACTGCAATAGGTTGTATGTAAAAAAAAAAATCTCATTTTGGTGTATTGCACCTTGGTGGCCAATCTAGTGAACTACACCAACTAAAATATATCGTATATCAACAGAGCAATGAGAAACCGTCAAATTCTGTTTCTTTCTATAGGACGAATCAAGATGATGGGGAAAATGGGAATGTTATTATGCAGCGGTTGCTGGTCCTCCCGGGGCGGCGGTGTGTCGGGTCCTGCGGTCGGGGCGCATCCCCTTGCTTGTTGTCCGGCTGCCGGGGGCGCGGGTGCCCGAACGGCGTGGGCGGCGTGGTGCTGGTGGCAATCACTGCCAATTATTGGTTTCCCTCAGTGTGCTAGCTAGTCTGCCTCTGTTGGTCTCCTGCCCCTGTCATCTTGTCTACTATACTTTGCTATTGTCTGCCAGGTTTTTCCATCTGCCTCAGTTCTGCTTAGTATTGTTCATGTTGGTTATTTACATCTGCCTTTTTTGTCAGTAGTCTACCCTTTCCATCCAGGTACGCCAGTGTCCCTTTTCGGTCCCTGGTGAGAGTAGGGACCACCGCCCAGTTGCCCGCCTGGGGTTAGCCAGGAGTGGGGGCAAGCAGGCAGGGACAGGGGTTGTGGATGAGATCTAGGGCACCCGGGCTGGCGTATCAAGGGTAGTATACCATAACAGGGAATGTTTTTTGTCACCCCTGTAAAGCTTGATAGATTTGACATACAACCTATTGCATTTACCACAAAGATGTACTCCTATGGTAAATTTGCTTTTCTAGAAAAGGATGACATACAGTAACTGATCAATTTTGGTTTCCTTCCCCATATTCTTCTTTTGGTTCAAAATATTTTCATTCACAAATTTTCAAAACATATCATTTATGCACATGAGCTCGGGTTAATACTTATCAATATATTTAAACTCTCGGAGCTCATAGACAGCCTGCTTCAGCTATATCATAAGATGAAATACAAAAAATAGAAAACAAGAATGAAATGAAACAAATAAAACATAAAAAGGAAAAGAAAATCAAAAAGTCAAACACACAGATCAGGTAAAAAGACCTTTAGGTCGTAAAACAAAGACGAGACTGGGGAACACAGAGACGAGAGGTAGATACAGGGAAGGGGTGGGAGGGTGAGGGGAAGGTCAGCAAATCGGAGTGAACTCTAACATGAAAACCAATCTATTCAAGCCTCTTACAGGGTTACCTGGGCCGCATCACAAAGCTCACCCGACTATCCATCTCTTGAATCCTTCTGAAGACCGAAAGGAGATCCAGACTTGCCAAGTATTATAGAACTCCTCATGCATATCATTCTCTCTCATCCTCAGGTCCTCAAAGCACATAAGTTCGTTAAGCTCCTTCGCCCACATCGCTCTTCATGGGGGCGTTGTGGACTTCCAGTGTCTAGGGATAATTCTCCTAGTGGCGAGGATGAAAAATCTCAGAATACCTTTTTTATATTTTTTGACTGGACCCGGGAGGATTGAGAGCAGAGCCATCTCCACCAATAGTTTCACTTGTGTGCTACAGATAGAATTATAGACCTCCATCATTTCCTTTCACAGGGTCGCCACTGCCGGACAGCTCCACCAGATGTGGGACATATTTCCCTGGTATTGCTACAACGCCAACAAGTGGAAGAGGTCTGGGGGAAGATATTGTGTAATTGGTCTGGTGTCTTATACCACTGGGATAGGATTTTAAAATTTAAGTCCTATGCTTTGCAGGCAGGCGATAGCTTGTAGCAAAGGATCCAGGCTCTCTCCCAATCCTTTTGTGAGAGACTCCTCCCAATTTCTCTTTTCCATGCCTCCACATATGGTGGCGTCTGGGCCTCCGATTCCCGATCTAGCATCAGTTTATTTAGAATTGAGATCATGTGCCTCCATGAGGTCGTGGACATGAAAATTTGCTCAAATGGTGTGAGAGGACTAGTAAGATTCACCTGAGGGACCAGCGACCCCACTAAACCTCTTAGTTGGAAGTATTGTATACAAGAGCCAGGGCGTGGTCCACTCCCTCCCACGATCTCTATCAGGGTCCCCAGGCCCGAGCTCAATACTACATCCCGAATTCTTGGTAAAGGAGAGGGAGGCAACCCCAGTATACGGGGTCCCTTCAGCGACGCCCCAAATTGTGGGTTGGAGACGAGGGGAGTAAGGGGCCCCAGAACTGACACCAGACCAATGGCTGGCGCAAACTCTGCCCAGGTCCTAAGCAGTTGGGCCATACCTATATTCTTCTTTTATAGGGGAGAATAGCACAGCATGAGTACACGATTTTCACAGTCCGATGCAAAGGTCTGTTCAGTGATTAGTACAAATTAGTAATCATTCTATAAAGCCTAAGATGATAGATTGCTCTATATGATGAACTGATGTATAGACAAAGTTCAGTCTTTGATGATTCTTTTCCTAAGCCCTTCATTTAAGTCCACTTTTAATGAAAATTGATCATTTTAATTTGAAAGTTTCACCACTTTTTTAGCCTAAAGCATACAATATAATGGGATTTTGATCCCTGTAATACATGTATGGAACATGTCTCAAGTTCAACATTTTTTATTTTTTCCTTGATCACTGTCATGGATGGGAGAGGGGAGAGATGGTGAGACCCTGATCAATCCCACCTCTAACACCAATTTGTCATGGATCAACTATTCCAAGCTCTCTTACTGCTGCGAACACTCATCACAGCAGAGCCTCTATCAATCACACTAGAGGAATTGCAAGTGTGCAGTCATTAGAATACAGGCAGATTTGTACCCAGCTTTCCCAGACTTCTGCACGCATGCAGGACGAAAGCTCAAATCACTCCCTGATCCGGTCTAATGACTCCTGCACTCTACAAGACCCACACACCAGTCTTTGTTTCCCACGTAAGCTGGAACCCACACTTATGAATTATTAACACAGTCTTTGGAGTTATGGTTCATTTTAAAACGGACATGGTTTGACTAATAAATTACAGACTTATTCTAAAAAAGACTAGCAGTGTTAAATATTTATATATATATATATATATATATATATATATATATATATATATATATATATATATATATATATATAAAAGGATGTTACAATGGAGATAGTGTTTACGAGTATACACAAAAGACAGTATTTAAAACAAAACAAGAGAGAAATACAAGAAAGATACCAGATTTGGGATGTTCGGCCCAAGGTTCTGGTTGTGCAGAGTCACTGGAAGCAATTGGGAATGTCTTTATGCTGTGGCATATCTTCAAAGGTCTAACAACATGGTTTCTTTAACCCCACAGTTTTTAAAGTTTCCTTAGAACACACCTCCCACCTCCCTCCTCCCTCTCTGAGTTAATTTAGAGAAGGGTGTGGTAAATGCGTACGTTCCTGTGAAAAACCATAATTCCCCATTTCGGCCATATCTCCGCAGGAGATCCTCCAATCAGGAATATATGCCTTGCATATTTCTGGTCAAGATTTTATCTATTCAGCTATACCAAGCGTGACATGTAAATTATAACCAGGTACATGGATACACTATTTGGAGGTGTTCTGGGGCCCGCACCTCAATGAGTTTAGATGCGTTGTATTTGCTGGCCTGCTAGATTCCAAAAATATGATTCATATCGGGCCAGGACCTTCACAAAACAATAATCCTTATTAAGAGATTTTTCCCTAATTTGAATCTTGGAGCAGGAGTGTCTGTGAGAAACCAGCTCACAGGTGAAACATTTTTCCTTAGACTTCATTAACAAGTAAACGGTCACACAATTTAGTATCTTCATGTTAATTCTAAATCACGGGGACAAATGGAAAAGAAGAAAGGAAGGGGGTTATTTACATCACAGCCCTGGTCCAAGGTAAGGGGAGACCAGTTGCCTTTCTAAATTATACCCTGGTTACAAATATGGATGCTGAATATAGGTCTAAAGCCTGACTCACACACACAAAATGTCTGACGACCTACCAGTCTCTATATCCCAATCATCATCAAAAATATTTTCCTATTGCGGTAAATTATCATAATAGTGTTGGGATTCCGTTGACATAAACTGTTTTAGGTTTTAAGTAAAAACAGTTATGCGCTCGTGGAGAAAGCAATTGGGACAAGTAAAATGTAAACACTGTCCATCCCGTAAGAGACGGAAAGCATGTAAAACAGAATGATGTGAGTCATGTGATTGGAAGTTGTAGTTACTTAGTCTGGGCATCATGTGTTGCTATGGTGAGCGGTATGTGGGTTACGTCACCTAATGGGTCACGTGAATGTTTAATGTACTCATGCTGTTCAAGCGTTCTCTGTCACTAAACAGACTGAATAGTTCAGTCATATAGTCATTATAAAATGTATAACAGATGTTTGTACAATACATATGTGTCATATGCAAACAATATAAAACTCATAATAACTAGAATTAAATGCATCATATTTTTAGGAAGCAAACAAGCTGCATCATTTTTGTTCCAATTAATGCGTTAAAGGAAAAAAAGAAATTTTTTTACAAGTAGATATAGATATACATTACTACATAGAAGGGACCTATTGATCATTAAAAATGTATGGAGTCATAAGATATGTCTCTCATACCAATGTGTATTCACTTGTTTGCAAGCCAAATGGGTATTCTATTCAAACAGAGTACAGTCCTTCTGATCAAAGTTAAAATTAGAGCGCACCCTATTTATAAAAAAACCTAAAAACAGCCACGTTTTTGTTACCACATTCATAGAGATGATACAAGTAAATATAAACATATAATAATTAATAAATAGGAGCGACTTAAAAGAAACCTGTTGGTCATTAAAAACGTATATGGTCATCAGATGTGTATCGCATATCTGATTGTATCTTGTGGTATATATAACATCTTAGATGGTACATTGTATAGTAGAGATAATTTATATATATATATATATTTTCATCACTATTAAAAATTCTTTTCCAGTGCTTCATTGAGCCCCTGTGGGAATAATGTCTGCATTTTGTATATCCAGTACATTTCTCTTCTTTTCAATAAAGAGAAGAGACCTGGTTTAATTATTTCAATTGGGACCACTTTGAGTCCTGTGGGGTCCATATTGTGTGTTAGTTTGAAGTGACGGGAAACACTGTGTTTTTCAAAACCTTTGATAATGTTGTTTCGATGTTTGTTGATACGTATTCGCAGGGCATTGATCGTGCGGCCAATGTATTTTAGGCCGCATGGGCATTCGAGTAGATAAATAACATAATTCGTACTACAGGTCATAAAAGATTTTAATGTATGTTTCTTTCCGGGTTGTGGTAGTGCAATATCTTTTTTGCCATTGATAATAGATGTACAGCATTTGCATCGTGTTAGTCCACATTTGTATGCACCTTTGATGGGCTTCATACTGCTAATGCATGTGGACTCCTCTTGGTTCTTCTCCCGTTGTTTGGGGCGAGATGGGGCTACTAGGTCCTTTATCGTCTTGTTCTTACAGAAAATTATGCGTGGTCTATCTGCAATTATTCTTTTGAGAAATGGATCTTCTTGTAGGATATTCCAGTTTTTCAGAAGTATTTTACGTATATTCGTGTGCTGTGTATTGTATTTCGTGATGAAGCCTGACTTGAATGAATTCGTGTCCTTTTCAGTTTCTTCTTTCTCTTTATCTTTCCCGTTAGTCGTTCTATTTATTTGTTCTGTGGTTTGTTCTGAATTTAGGGCTTTCTTGTAGGCTGTGTCAATGAGGGGAGTGGGGTAATTCTTCTCCTTGAATCGTTCTTTTAAAACTGTTGATTGGTTTTTAAAGTCTTCAATTTTTGAGCAGTTTCTCCGTAGTCTGATGAACTGCCCGTAAGGGATGTTGTTTTTCCACCGCTTGACGTGCCGGCATCATCCACACACAGGTACCTCCAGAATGACGCGGCACGCACTGACAGCGCGGTCGCGTCATCAGGTCACATGACCAAGGACCCTCCGTGATGACGGGACACGCACATCGGACGTGCCGGCGCCATCCGTCTACAGATTCTTTCAGAATGACGCGGCACGCACTAACAGCGTGATCGCGTCATCAGGTCCCATGACCGTCAACCCTCCGTGATGACGTGGCACGCACAATCAGCGTGACCACGCTACACAAAAGTGAAAGTAAAAAGCACATAACGCCACGTAACACTTCCGGCCTATGCGGCCACGTCACGAAAAAGAACACGTGATACACACCAACCTACCACCACAGACTCCTCCCCTCCAAATCACGTAGCTCCACCCAAAAAATGGCGCTACACACAGAAGGAAAGTGTTATCTTGACATCTATAAATGTGAGTAAATTTGTATTTCAACATATGTTCAAATAGGCTTGAAAAAGGTGCATGCCGCACCGAAACGCGTTGCCTTCCTGTAAATCTGATTTTATTTATTTAATTAAAACTGGACTAATCAACTTGGCTTTCGAGATTTCCATCGGCGACGGAGAGGACTTTGAGGAGTCGGCACATAGAGGAGGGGGCTTCTTGTTCCATACACCCCCCTCCTTTGGAGTAAGTGCCGTTCTATTCTGTTTTACATGCTTTCCGTCTCTTACGGGATGGACAGTGTTTACATTTTACTTGTCCCAATTGCTTTCTCCACGAGCGCATAACTGTTTTTACTTAAAACCTATTCTTTGTTTTCTCTTTGGGGGCCCACTCTCCTGGTGAGAGTCCCCCCTTTATTTGTCATTGCAGCTCTCCTCCTACAAGGAGGATTGGAGAAAAGCACATTGGGGAGCCCGCTCTATATCCATTTGGCGCTGTCTGAACTATTTTGTGTATTTATAAGCTGTTTTAGAGCCTGTGAATCATTGTATTTGCGCAAATATTAAAGGGGGAAGAGTAAATAACATTCTATTTCGAAGCCTCCTATTGGCCACATGGGTAAACAACCACATGACCACTGCAACCAACTTAAACAGAGATGGACCGGAGGATGGGAGCGGCAGTGAGGAAGAAGCAGATTAAATAATGTGTGTTCATAAGTCAGCTGTGGGTCTTTATATGTTAAATAGGCACTTACAGTGCTGTGCCAGTGAAAGGGTGGGGCTGTTCAAAAACTAGAAAATTGTTGAAATGTTAAACTTCTTTTTTTTATGTTTATTCTTTTGGTGCTCTCACAAACTGAAGCTGCAGTTGAGGACTGAGGCTGTGAGGAGTCGGAAGGGCATGCTTTGCTAAGAAACGCTGAAGAAATATAGCTAAGATGACACCCGCATGTGTGGTCTTTTGGCACCGCTGAAAGTTGTAGAAGGAAATGGGTTCCACTCGTATAGCCACTCCATGAGGAATTGGCCTGGTTTCTGAGAAAATTGGAGATTTTCCTACTTCTTTTCCTACTAGAGAGAAAACCTACGTGTCGTTTTAATAAAAACATTCCAATCGCTGCAATGGTATGGGTGTCTCCTTTAAATCCACAGCAGCAGGGCACAGGGGTCAGCAAGCACTGCAGGTGTGACTTTGCTCTCCGATTCCTGGTCACGGTGGAACCGCGACCCAAAACCAGCAATGGATCAACCATTCCCCTGGACCTGGTAAGTCAAGCACCAAACCTGAAGACATAACCCCCTACCAGGGCCCTGTTACACCAGTGAGAGGTGGACATCCAGAGAGACACTTAATGAGGGTTCATGATGTTGTAAGAAGTTTGCCACAATGTTCAGCGTTATTTCGCAATAGCAGATAAACATTGTAAAGACAGACAGGACTTAAAGAGAAGAACCATTGGAGACAACTTTACTAGACATTGCATAATTCAGACCCTAGAAAAGGTTTCCTCTCAGCAGTCTCAAGCAATAATGTAACTCCAGTAGAGACTCAAGCATGGCTTTGCCACAAATAATTTAGAAGAAACTGGAAGTATGGACTAATTAGCTGAGCCACTTTACCAAAGCTGCTTTCACAACATAGGTTTCTTACGCAATAAGCTTTGATGTTTAAATAGCCCCATTTCACTTAGGAGCCTACTTTTTTACTTCAGTACTTACCAGCAGATTCTTCATTTTGTGGATTCCTACTCCCATGCTGTGTACTTGGAAATTTGACTATTGATTGATATACCATCAGGCTAACTTCAAAGCTCTCTGTGGGAGAAGACAATTATTAAAGAATGAGAAAGCACAAAGAATTTCCATTAATTATATTGGAGAGGAGAAGTATGTAGAAGCAGCCCATGTTGGAGAATTGGATAATTAAGGTCTTTTTATATATAATGACTGAGATGACTTTTTATATAGAACTATATATAGATAACTTACTACCTTTCATGAAGAAGTCAAAGGTATCAAAAAGTTGTAATCATACAAAACATTTTGAATCACAGACAACCCCTTTAATATATGGACCTGTTTGAGTTTGGGGTATCCAAGGAAGCAGCACCTAGGGAACCCCAATTTTCACCCTTGATCCCTCCAAGTGAGATACAGTCTTCACTGTGGGCTCCCCAATTCATTACTCACATAGATAGTCCTGGTAGTGTGGCTGCTGATGCTGCACAGGGTTGGGGAGTGGTACCTGAAGGAGTGAACAGTTGTGTAACTGGGAAAATGACAAAGGTCAGGGCTGGGCTCAGAGTAGCAGTAACAAAGTCCAATAAACCAAACCGAGATCAGGGAACACAGAAGTCAAAATGGTCAGGAGTAGAGATGAGCGAACACCAAAATGCTCGGGTGCTCGTTACGCGGAACGAACTTTTTGCGATGCTCGAGGGTTCGTTTCGAATAACGAACCCCATTGAAGTCAATGGGCGACCCGAGCATTTTTGTATTTCGCCGATGCTCGCTAAGGTTTTCATGTGTGAAAATCTGGGCAATTCAAGAAAGTGATGGGAACGACACAGCAACGGATAGGGCAGGCGAGGGGCTACGTGTTGGGCTGCATCTCAAGTTCACAGGTCCCACTATTAAGCCACAATAGCGGCAAGAGTGGGCCCCCCCCCCACTCCCAACAACTTTTACTTCTGAAAAGCCCTCATTAGCAATGCATACCTTAGCTAAGCACCACACTACCTCCAACAAAGCACAATCACTGCCTGCATGACACTCCACTGCCACTTCTCCTGGGTTACATGCTGCCCAACCGCCCCCCCCTACCCCCCACAGCGCACACCAAACTGTCCCTGCGCAGTCTTCAGCTGCCCTCATGCCACACCACCCTCATGTCTATTTAGAAGTGCGTCTGCCATGACGAGGGACCGCAGGCACACACTGCACAGGGTTGGCACGGCTAGGCAGCGACCCTCTTTAAAAGTGGTGGGGCGTTGGCCCGCAATGCTGTACAGAGGCAATGAGAAATAGAATCCTGTGCCACCGCCATCAGGAGCTGCACACGTGGGCATAGCAATGGGGAACCTATGTGCCACACACTATTCATTCTGTCAAGGTGTCTCTGCATGCCCCAGTCAGACTGGTAATATGTCCCTGAACAGTAACCGCGTTGGTGGTAATGTGGTGGTGACTGCGGACCTAGTAGCGCGGTTTTATTTTGTTGGTTTTCGGAATGTGGCCAGGATTAAGTGGGCCGTGGCGGGGGGATGGTGGGGGGGCTCTCTTGTAGTGTCGGTAAAGGTGAAATTCTTGGACTGCCACCAGACGAACCAATGCAAAGGCATTTGCCAAGAATGTTTGTTTTCCCTGTTGGAGGAGGAGGGGGATGTTTTTGAGGCACTACGTGTCCTCTACACGTGTCCGTGGTTATATGCACCTTAACCGTAACCGCGTTGGTGGGAAATGGCCTCGCCGCCATCATGTCTTTGGGAAGCCTCTGTTTCCACACCCCAGAGATATACCATTAGCAGCGGTATAGGCAGAGCCCAGAATTCGTAACATTTCAGCCGTAGCATTAGGACAGGCCCCACTAACATATCACTAGCAGCATTATAGCGGGAGCGCAGTCTTCGTTCCATGTCAGCAATAGTAGCACTCAAGACAGGCTCCAGTAACAATTCCGAAGCAGCAGTATAGTGGGAGCGCAGTCTTAGTTCCATTTCAGTAGCTGCAGTATAGCCAAGGCCCAAGTTACATTTATGTAGCTAAAGTGTAGGCCAACCCCACACACACTTCTGTATCATGAGTGCAGGTGAAGAACATACAAATTGCTATGATTACACTGTAGGTGAGGGCCCCAAAAAATTGGTGTACCAACAGTACTAATGTACCTCAGTAAAAATTGGCCATGCCCAACCAAGATGGCAGGTGAAACCCATTAATCGCTTTGGTTAATGTGGCTTAAGTGGTAACTAGGCCTGGAGGCAGCCCAGTTTAACGAAAAATTGGTTCAAGTTAAAGTTTCAACGCTTTTAAGAGCATTGAAACATATAAAAATTGTTTCGAAAAATTAGATGAGTGAGCCTTGTGGCCCTAAGAAAAATTGCCCGTTCAGCGTGATTACGTGAGGTTTCAGGAGGAGGAGCAGGAGGAGGAATATTAGACAGATTGATGAAGCAGAAATGTCCCCGTTTTGGATGGTGAGAGAGAACGTAGCTTCCATCCGCGGGTGCATAATACGTATTGCTTACGTATCGCTGCTGTCCGCTGGTGGAGAAGAGAAGTCTGGGGAAATCCAGGCTTTGTTCATCTTGATGAGTGTTAGCCTGTCGGCACTGTCGGTTGACAGGCGGGTACGCTTATCTGTGATGATTCCCCCAACCGCACTAAACACCCTCTCCGACAAGACGCTAGCCGCAGGACAAGCAAGCACCTCCAGGGCATACAGCACTAGTTCAGGCCACGTGTCCAGCTTCGACACCCAGTAGTTGTAGGGGGCAGAGGCGTCACGGAGGATGGTCGTGCGATCCGCTACGTACTCCCTCACCATCCTTTTACAGTGCTCCCGCCGACTCAGCCTTGACTGGGGAGCGGTGACACAGTCTTGCTGGGGAGCCATAAAGCTGGCCAGGCCCTTAAAGACTGTTGCACTGTCTGGGCTGTACATGCTGCTCGATCTACGCACCTCCCCTGCTACCTGGCCCTCGGAACTGCGCCTTCTGCCACTAGCGCTGTCGGATGGGAATTTTACCATCAGCTTGTCCGCCAGGGTCCTGTGGTATAGCAACACTCTCGAACCCCTTTCCTCTTCGGGAATGAGACTGGGAAGGTTCTCCTTATAGCGTGGGTCGAGCAGTGTGTACACCCAGTAATCCGTAGTGGCCAGAATGCGTTGAATGCGAGGGTCACGAGAAAGGCATCCTAACATGAAGTCAGCCATGTGTGCCAGGGTACCTGTACGCAACACATGGCTGTCCGCACTAGGAAGATCACTTTCAGGATCCTCCTCCTCCTCCTCCTCCTCCTCCTCAGGCCATACACGCTGAAATGATGACAGGCAAGCAGCATGGGTACCGTCAGCAGTGGGCCAAGCTGTCTCTTCCCCCTCCTCCTCATCCTCCTCATCCTCCTCCTCCTCCTCCTGAACGCGCTGAGATATAGACAGGAGGGTGCTCTGACTATCCAGCGACATACTGTCTTCCCCCGGCTCGGTTTCCGAGCGCAAAGCGGCTGCCTTTATGGTTTGCAGGGAACTTCTCAAGATGCATAGCAGAGGAATGGTGACGCTAATGATTGCAGCATCGCCGCTCACCACCTGGGTAGACTGATCAAAGTTTCGAAGGACCTGGCAGATGTCTGCCAACCAGGCCCACTCTTCTGAAAAGAATTGAGGAGGCTGACTCCCACTGCGCCGCCCATGTTGGAGTTGGTATTCCACTATAGCTCTACGCTGCTCATAGAGCCTAGCCAACATGTGGAGCGTAGAGTTCCACCGTGTGGGCACGTCGCACAGCAGTCGGTGCACTGGCAGATTAAAGTGATGTTGCAGGGTGCGCAGGGTGGCAGCGTCCGTGTGGGACTTGCGGAAAAGTGCGCAGAGCCGGCGCACCTTTACGAGCAGGTCTGACAAGCGTGGGTAGCTTTTCAGAAAGCGCTGAACCACCAAATTAAAGACGTGGGCCAGGCATGGCACGTGCGTGAGGCTGCCGAGCTGCAGAGCCGCCACCAGGTTACGGCCGTTGTCACACACGACCATGCCCGGTTGGAGGCTCAGCGGCGCAAGCCAACGGTCCGTCTGCTCTGTCAGACCCTGCAGCAATTCGTGGGCCGTGTGCCTCCTATCTCCTAAGCTGAGTAGTTTCAGCACGGCCTGCTGACGCTTGCCCACCACTGTGCTGCCACGCCGCGCGACACCGACTGCTGGCGACGTCCTGCTGCTGCTGACACATCTAGATTGCGAGACAGAGGTTGAGGAGGAGGAGGAGGAGGAGGAGGGTGCTTTAGTGGAAGAAGCATACACCGCCGCAGATACCACCACCGAGCTGGGGCCCGCAATTCTGGGGGTGGGTAGGACGTGAGCGGTCCCAGGCTCTGACTCTGTCCCAGCCTCCACTAAATTCACCCAATGTGCCGTCAGGGAGATGTAGTGGCCCTGCCCGCCTGTGCTTGTCCACGTGTCCGTAGTTAAGTGGACCTTGCCACTAACCGCATTGGTGAGGGCGCGTACAATGTTGCGGGAGACGTGGTCGTGCAGGGCTGGGACGGCACATCGGGAAAAGTAGTGGCGACTGGGAACTGAGTAGCGCGGGGCCGCCGCTGCCATCATAGCTTTGAAGGACTCCGTTTCCACAACCCTATACGGCAGCATCTCAAGGCTGATAAATTTGGCTATGTGGACGGTTAACGATTGAGCATGCGGGTGCGTGGTGGTGTACTTGCGCTTGCGCTCCAACACTTGCGCTAGCGATGGCTGGACTGTGCGGTGCGAGACATTGCTGGATGGGGCCGAGGACAGCGGAGGTGAGGGTGTGGGTGCAGGCCATGAGACGGTTGTGCCTGTGTCCTGAGAGGGATGTTGGATCTCAGTGGCAAGTTGGGGCACAGGGGGAGAGGCAGCGGTGCAAACCGGAGGCGGTGAACGGCCTTCGTCCCACCTTGTGGGGTGCTTGGCCATCATATGTCTGCGCATGCTGGTGGTGGTGAGGCTGTTGGTGGTGGCTCCCCGGCTGATCTTGGCGTGACAAAGGTTGCACACCACTGTTCGTCGGTCGTCAGGCGTCTCTGTGAAAAACTGCCAGACCTTAGAGCACCTCGGCCTCTGCAGGGTGGCATGGCGCGAGGGTGTGCTTTGGGAAACACTTGGTGGATTATTCGGTCTGGCCCTGCCTCTACCCCTGGCCACCGCACTGTCTCTTGCAACCTGCCCTGCTGATGCCCTTGCCTCCCCCTCTGAAGACCTGTCCTGAGTAGGCGTTGCACACCAGGTGGGGTCAGTCACCTCATCGTCTTGCTGCTCTTCCTCCGAATCCTCTGTGCGCTGCTCCCTTGGACTTACTGCCCTTACTACTACCTCACTGCAAGACAACTGTGTCTCATCGTCATCGTCCTCCGCACCCACAGAAAGTTGTTGAGACAGTTGGCGGAAGTCCCCAGCCTCTTCCCCCGGACCCCGGGAACTTTCGAAAGTTGGGCATCAGTGACGATAAACTCCTCTGGTGGGAGAGGAACCACTGCTGCCCAATCTGAGCAGGGGCCCGAGAACAGTTCCTGGGAGTGTTCCCGCTCCTGAGCATGTGTCATTGTAGTGGAGTGAGGAGGCTGGGAGGAAGGAGGAGCAGCAGACAGAGGATTCGGATTTGCAGCAGTGGACGGCGCAGAACTGTGGCTGGACGATAGGTTGCTCGAAGCACTTTCTGCCATCCAGGACAGGACCTGCTCACACTGCTCATTTTCTAATAAACGTCTCCCGCGTGGACCCATTAATTGGGCGATGAATGTGGGGACGCCAGAAACGTGCCTCTCTCCTAATCGCGCAGCAGTCGGCTGTGACACACCTGGATCAGGAGCTCGGCCTGTGCCCACACCCTCACTTGGGCCTACGCGTCCTCGGCCACGTCCACGTCCTCTAGGCTTACCCCTACCCCTCAGCATGCTGTATTACCAGTGATTTGATTTCCCAGGCAGGAAATAAATTGGCGCAAGCCTGCAGGCCAAATATAATGTTTTCGCTTTTTTGCAAAGGGAAGGACCCACTGCGTATATTCAATGAACAATAACTTTTAGAACTGTAGTGTGGCCCTGAAAAAGTGACACACAACTTTAGTGTAGCAGAGTTATTAACTCTAGCAGAGCAGGTATTTGCCAGTCAGGAAAGACAATGGCGCAAGCCTGCAGTAAACCGTAGCTGGTTGCGTCTGATTTTTGTACGTTGTCCACGCAGCACACACGTACACGGAGACCTTAGGACTGACACAGGCAGGCCAAATATAATAATTTCTTTTCCTTTTTTGCAAAGGGAAGGACCCACTGCGTATATTCAATGAACAATAACTGTGCTGTGGCCCTGCCTACACAATTCTGTCCCTGTAGTATCAATGGAGGGTGCAATGCTCTGCACAGACGATTTTTAGAAAAAAAAAAAAATGCAACACTGCTAACAGCAGCCAGCACAGTACTGCACACGCTTAAATTTGGCCCTAGAAAGGACCGTTGAGGTTCTTGAAGGCTACACTCACTCCTAACACTCTCCCTGCCTATGCACCACTTCTGTCCCTAATGCCGGGTGCAATGCTCTGCACTGCCGATTTTGAGGAAAAAAAAAAAAAAAACACTGCTAGCAGCAGCCTGCACACAGGTAGATGTGGCCCTAAGAAGGACCTTTGGGGTTCTTGAAGCCTACACTGACTCCTAACGCTCTCCCTACAGCAGCACCAGCACGATAGTACTTTCCCTCAGCTAAGTCACAAGGCATGTGTGGCGAGCCGCGGGAGGGGCCGACTTTTATACTCGGGTGACATCTGATCGCCCCAGCCACTCACAGCAGGGGGGTGGTATAGGGCTTGAACGTCACAGGGGGAAGTTGTAATGCCTTCCCTGTCTTTCAATTGGCCAGAAAAGCGCGCTAACGTCTCAGAGAGGAAACTGAAAGTAACCAGAACACCGCGTGGTGCTTGTTACGAGTAACGAGCATCCCGAACACCCTAATATTCGCACGAATATCAAGCTCGGACGAGTACGTTCGCTCATCTCTAGTCAGGAGTAAAGCAGGGGTCAGAACTGGAACAAAAACTAATAGGAGCTTTTTGTCACAATGACTGATACTACCGATTTCTTAGGCATCATCCATATGTAGAGGATGCCTAATATAGTGGGACCTAGATGGGGATAGGAGGGGGGCATGTTTAGGGTATATGCACCAGTTCTTTAAGGAAAGGGTCTGGAGCATGTATGTGCCCTATGGGCAGCCACCAGGGATGACATAGCACAGCAGTGCCAGACAGCAGCTCCAGTGACAAGTGAGATATGGGAGTGGTGCGCTGGGACAATTTCCCTAACAACTACAAGAGGAGAAATATAGTATTACATGCAACCATTCAAATAGCCCTTGTAATACTTAGTTACAAAGTTGTTGTTTTTTATTTTACATGTATTAGGGCTCCTGCACACTTGCGTTATTCTTGCGCGTTTTTTTCACGCGATATCGCTGCGGTGTTTTTCACGCGATTGTCAATGGGACTTTCTAATGTTAAAAACGCATCGCAAGTTGGTGCTTTGCAATTTTTGTGCGATGCGTTTTTAACATTAGAAAGTCCCATTGACAATCGCGTGAAAATAAAACGCAGCGATATCGCGTGAAAAAACATGTAAGAAAAACGCAAGTGTGCAGGAGCCCTTAAAGCTAAGAAAAATTGGTTATGAATGTAGATATTAAAGTAGGTCAACAATAGATGTATGTTAAGGTACCTCCTTATAGGAGAACTAGTGATGGGTGGACTTTCCAGGAGGAGTGAAAAAGGAAAATGGAGAGAGGGGTACTAACTAAGCATAGTGTGTGCCAAACCCAATGTGTATCAGAAAGAGAAAAGCAAGGATAAAAAAAAATAGTTGATGTGCTCTAACCTGGTGGAGTTGTACAATTTTAGGCACAACCCTAGATTGTGCTTCTAGGTCACTCAGACCAATATATGGGTATACCAAACTTCAAGCCAGTGTTGTTGACATCAGTCATCCTTACAGACAATTACTATAAAGCCATACTACTCTAGTGGAAAAGATAAAACAAGTCTCAAGTCATCTCTCTGATAACTCTCTTTTCAACCTTTTACAATCTGGTTTCTACACTACAGAAATTATCATTACTAAAGTGGCAAACAAACTTATGATGACTAAATCAAACAGCAACTACTTTCTACTGACTCTTCTGGGTCTCTCTGTGGCATTTGATGCTATAAATCACCAACTCCTCCTCAGTATGCTCCATTCTATTGGCTTTCGGAATAGTTTTTTCCCCTGTTTTTTTCACCCTCCTCTCTGACCACTCATTCAGTGGATTATTTGCCTATTCTACTTCTTCTCCTCTTCCTCTTGCTGTTGGGCTTCCTCAAGGTTTGGTTCTTGGTCTCATCCTCTTTTCTATCTTCACAACCCCTTTTGGACAAACCATCAGCAGACTTGGCTTTCAGTACCATCTCTAGAGCATCTTATATCACTAGTCTAGCTTCAAAATGTATTGTACCTTTTTTCGAACTAATCTTTTGTGTACCACCATCCCGTCTTCTGATCTTTTTCATCCTTCTAGGAAATCTTGAAGCAGTGCCAGTAAAGACTAGTCGTGATAATAGGAAGATAGATAGACAGACAAACAGACAGACAGACAGATTCAACTAGTCTGATCCACCAAAATTGGGAGATCAAATTGTACCTAGGTTTGAACCAAGATCATGGGCTAAACTGTGTGGATGCAGTGTTTTTCTACATGATGTTAAATCAACTCTTGTTGATCTCAGATCAAAAAGTTGGTGCAACCAGCCCTAACAGCCATAAAAGCTCTATATCACATTCTCACAGTACTATTGAGGATATTTATGGCTCTAAGGCAGTGTTATACCTCAGTTTTAGGGGTCTTGGTGAATTTCTGGCTTGATTCGAATTAATTCAGACTGAACCAAACTTTTTGCAAAAATTCAGCAAACCGGCCCAACAAAACTTTTCAAAACTTTGCTCATGACTAATGATATAGAGAGTATGATTCAATAAATAAAGAGATATGCAATATGAACGATAGATAGATAGATAGATAGATAGATAGATAGATAGATAGATAGATAGATAGATAGATAGATAGATAGATAGATAGATAGATAGGATGTCATAAGTTGATTTCTCTTTATTTGCATTTTAATAGATTCTGTTGCATAAGCGGTATGTCTTCATCATGACAGGCTCTGCCAGAGACAGTAATTGCTGCCACTAAAAAGTGCAAGAAATACGCAAACAAGGAACGGCGAATCACGTCACACATTTGCCCCGCCGCTGCCCAGAGGAAATGTCAGAACCGAGGAGTGACTCAGGAGCCCCCGGCATTAACGAGGTTAATATATAAATGTCCCAGTGTCTTCCTGATATTAAAGAGTTCAGTATAAATAGCTATCGAGGTTATAACGTGCAAATGTGATTTATAAACTAACCCTCCTTGAGGGATCAGCAATGTTGGCATGACAACAGCGTTCCCCTAGCAATACAATTCTATCAGTCTATGTACTACGGTTTAATAAAAGTAAGCTACTATATTGGTCACACAAAGACATCAATCACGAAACTTACAAAGTCATTGGAGTATAGTGACAGTGTCAGCTGCAGTCAAGATGAATAAGTCATATCTGTCACATAGGTTATAACCCTTCCGTTAAATTTTGTGGCGACAGACATTACGTAATTTACAGTTTTGTATAATCACAAAGACTGTAAATTCTTCTCTTGTGTCTTCATAGTCTACAACCCTGAGGGGTATGGCGGTTGCAAAAAACGAGAAAGTAAGACATTAAATATACATCATTTCTTAACTTTTATATATAATGATACATTGCAAATATAATTTACACTGATGAAGGGCTCACTCATATGGGCGTATGTGGCCACCTATTATGTGCATATTTTTCACTGATGTAATACCCGGTACCAGAGACTTAACTTGAAGCTTCTGGGCCTCATTGCAAAATCTGCAACAAAATCCCCCCAACTATAATGCTTTACTCATAGTACCGGGGTCCCTATATGGAGAAGAGAGGCTTTATGGGCCCCCTAAGGCTCCCGGGCCCAGGTGCAACCGCATCCTCTGCATCTCCTATAGTTACGCCAGTGCCCGGTATGCAGCAAATACGCATAAATATATGTTAAATCCCCACAGCCTATATACCTGAGTAATATGCACCAAAATGGACATGCTAGGACACATAATACATGTTAAAAAATGCAGGTGAGAGTGGCCTAATACAAATAAATGGGCTTTTAGCACTGCTGATTACGCGTATGAAAAATATGTGTGTAAGCGCGACTTCACACGAGCTTAAGCACAAAAACACACGCGATAGCTTAACTTTTTGTGTAATGATGGTCGCACTATTGCATGCTGGGGACTGGTCAAATCAGTACTGACCCAGCTGTACCATAATGGGGAAGTTAGAGAATTTACACAATAACCGTGTGGAATGCTTTTTGTCAACTGGGGTTCAATCGCAGAAGAATGACTAGAGTGCCCCTGATAAAGCCATGTCATCGCCAACAATGCCTCATATGGACCTTGAACAAATGGCAGAAGGTCACCTGGAGTGATGAGTCCCATTTCCTGCTGAACCATACAGATGGCTTGGTCCACATCTGGCAAAAAACGCAGGAAGCCATATCCTATGGGTATACTGTTGAGGTTTAACAGGTTGGTGGTGGTGGTGGTGTCATGGTCTGGGGAGTATTTTCCTGGCATGGTCTATGACCATTGCTCATCATACTGCAATTGTTGAATGGTCAATGTCACAGGTACCTGTTAGCAGAACACCTGCACCCATCTCTTCAGGAAGTCTTCCACAACCACAATTCCATCTTTCAACAGGATAACGCTCTATGTCATCAAGCTCTGATCACTAGGGAGTGGTTTGGGGAATACAACAATGAATTCTCCACTCTACCTTGGCCCTCAAATTCAGAAGACTATAACTCCATTGTGCATGTTTGGGATGTGCTGGAAAGGGCTGTGAGTTCCACTCCCGCTTATCTGCAACATGTACAGCAATTGATGGAGCTGCTGCAATAGGCATAGGTCGAGTTGAGTATGCAAGATGTTCTCCACTTTGTGGAATCTGTTCTCTGATATCTAAAAGTCATGATCACCCATAAACGTGGACCAACCTGTTATTGAATAGGTCTTCCTATTGAAGTGATTGATCATTGTATACTTCCTTACAGTTCCCCTTGACTCAACAGATGAGTAGCTTTAAAATAAAAGTGAGTTTGCGATATTCTGTCAGGAGATGTGTATGCTATACATCTATATATTTATGTGTTTCCACCCAGTGGTTGTGATGTGTAGGGGTGGACAGGGCAGAGAGGCATAAGCCCCCCAGCCTGTTCCTCCAGCACATGTTCAGGGTCACTCAACCCCGCACCTATTACTCTGACTGCTGGAAAGGTTAAATTCATTCATTTACATTGCACTCACACACGCTGCCCTCTGATACTGAGCTTGATCTCTCACATCTTAGCATCTTCAGTCTTACCTTCACCTGGCTCCTGCACTCGCTGCATTCTCTCTCACCAGCGAGGCTCTGCACCTCTGTACTATTTAGTGCACATAAGCGGTGACTACTCCTATTTGAGGCTACAGATAGGGTCACTATTACTATTTATGGCCACAGAAGAGGCCCTATTACTAAGCATGGGCTTCCGGGAAGCGGGGCCACATAGGGTGTCTTATTACTTAGCTGGGCCTAATATGCACTTGGTTCTGCTGCTGTGTATTTATTCAGTGAGTTTAGTTTTGGTGCGATATGTGAAAAAGACTAATAGATACTAATTATGATCTATTAGTATACTAATAGATCATAGACTGAACATGAGTAGAGATGAGCGAGTATACTCGCTAAAGGCAACTGCGGTGAGTAGCGGCTGTCATCAGGAGGGAGCAGGGGGGAGAGAGGGAAAGAGATATCTCCCCTCCGTTCCGTCCCGCTCTCCCCCGCAGCTCCGTGCCCGCTGCCGGCACCCGAACCTGCAGTCTCAAGCGGGGGAGATACTCTCTAAAGGCAATGCTTGCTCGAGCAATTGCCTTTAGCGAGTATACTCGCTCATCTATAAACATGAGTCAACAGTGTGAAGCAGCAGTTGCACAATTCGGGGATGTATTAAGAGAAGCATAGAGTCTAGATCACGTGAGGTCATTATCCCCCTCTACTCTTCCTTAGTGAAACCTCATCTGGAATTCTGTGTCCAGTCCTGGGCACCCCATTTAAAAAAAAATATCAACAAACTGGAGCAAGTTCAGAGAAGAGCTACCAGAATGGTGAGTGGTCTAAAAATCATGTCCTATGAGGAACGGTTAAAAGATTTGGGAATGTTTAGCTTGCAAAAAAGGCTGAGAAGAGACTTAAGAACTGTCTACAAATATCTGAAGGACTGTCACAATGCAGAGGGATCAGCCCTATTCTCATTTGTACAAGGAGAGACTAGAAGCAATGAGATGAAACTGAAAGGGAGGAGACACAGATTAGATATTAGACAGTGGGGGGGGGGATCAATGAGTGGAACAGGTTACCACGGGAGGTGGTGAGTTTTCCTTCAATGGAAGTGTTCAAACAAAGGCTGGACAAATATCTGTCTGGGATGATTTAGCGAATCCTGCATTGAGCAGGGCGTTGGACCCGATGACCCTGGAGGGTCTAACTCTACAATTCTATGATTCTATTTATAAACAGGTTGAGGGTGGAAGGACACGATGAGACTGGCTTCATACGGCTAAACTACACCGACCTACAGTGGCCGAAGACTGCACGATTTCGCCAATAGTTTAGATGGCCATACTTTGCTGCACTGTGTTTCCCACCCTAAGGCCTTAGTCACACGGGCGTTTTTTCGCGCGATTTGCGCATCGCATGACGGATGCGCATGCGCAAATCGCGTGACCGGCGCCGAAAAATCGGCCGAAAAAACGCCCGAAAATCTGCTCCTAGCCGCGTTTCATTAGAAACGTGCCGGAGCTGTCCAGCGCATTGCATTCAATGGAGCCGACAATACAGCCGGCTCCATTGAAAGCAATGCACTGCGGGCGAGCCCGGGATGAATTGTCGGGAAGGGCTTAAATATATAAGCCCTTCCCTGCAATTTATCCTAAAATGTGTTAAAATAAAAAAAAATTGTATACTTACCTTTCCGCTGCAGCCGGAGTTCTGCCGCGGCCGCTGTCAGTTCTCCTGAACTGCTTCTCGGCACTATTCAGCCGGCGGGGCTTTAAAATCCCCGCCTGCTGAATGAGTTGCCTCTGATTGGTCACAGCCTGACCAATCAGAGGCAGGTTTCACTCACACACCCATTCATGAATTCATGAATGGGTGAGTGACTGCTGCCTCTCATTGGCTCAGCGGGACCAATCAGGGGCAGCTCCCGCTGAGCCAATGAGAGGCAGCAGTCACTCACCCATTCATGAATTCATGAATGGGTGTGTGAGTGAAACCTGCCTCTGATTGGTCAGGCTGTGACCAATCAGAGACAGATCATTCAGCAGGCGGGGATTTTAAAGCCCCGCCGGCTGAATGGTGCCGAGAAGCAGTTCAGGAGAACTGACAGCGGCCGCGGCAGAACTCCGGCTGCAGCGGAAAGGTGAGTATACAATTTTTTTTTATTTTAACACATTTTAGGATGAATTGCAGGGAAGGGCTTATATATTTAACCCCTTCCCGACAATTCATCCAGCGCTCGCCGGCAGCCCATTGCTTTCAATGGAGACGGTTGTATTGCCGGCTCCATTGAATTCAATGGGCAAACATCGTTCTTCTCTGCCACAGCTGTTACAGCTGTGGCAGAGAAGAATGATTTGTATTCTATATGTTCTCAATGGGGTCGGCGCTGCTGCCGCCGGCCCCATTGAGCGCATATAGAGAAGAGAACAGGAATCGCAGATCGCACATAGGTGCGATCTGCGATTTCTGTTCTATAATTTATCGGACGAGCGCATAAAAAGCGTTCATGTGTCCGATACCATTGCAAAGCAATGGTTTTATAAAATCGCCAGACGCATGCGCATGTGCAAATCGCGGCTAAAAACGCCCGTCTGACTAAGGCCTAAGGCTGAATTCACATGTAGCGAATTTACAAAATTTTCCACAGTGGACAAATTTGCAGCAAATTCACACCAAAAATCAGTGTCAAAATCAGCATCTTTTAGTGCAGTTTTTGACACAGATTTTGGTGCAGATCCGCAGTGGAAATTACCCTGTCAGTTGAAAGGATGAATTCTGTTACAGATATGCACCAAAATATGCATAAAAATCCACACAAAATCATGCGGATTTGCTGTGGTTGATCCAGCTGCAGAAATCTACTGTAAATTTGCCACATGTGAACATACCCTAAGGATGGGCCGCTACTCATGGGCCAGTGTTCTGTGCTTGACCCCTAGGCTAAAATTTGCTAGCTAGCCCCTAGTGATGTAAATTATTTCATGCCAAGGGTTTGTTAGCATGTCATGAGAATGCATTGAGTTTGTATTGTAAGAAATTGGAGTCCTTAATTGAACTCAAGCAATGGTACAAGTGGACACATCTGTATGTTGGATACTAAAATGTCTGTGAATGTCGAATGGTTATACTATATGACTCATTATTGCCTAACTGGGGCACCAGAATCTCACAGCTAGGATACATTGTCACTCTTCACACTTAAACTTAAAGTTAAGAAATTGTTGAGAGGCTTTTAATGCTTTACACCTTTCCTCATGGGTTATTTTGGCCAATGCAGCTGACACCTAATAAGAAATGTATGCTCTACTTGATATTTTCTAATGTTCCAAAAACATTTTTATGCCTTTGTGCTTCCAAAATGGCATTGGAATCATTAGCAGCTAAGCCTATTTATGGTAATTATTTTTATGCCTCTGTAGGAGGGTCCTTGCTTTTTATGCTGATTGTATGTGAAACAGTAAAACACTAATGGGAAGCATTACAAACACCAACTAATTTTCCTTAATTACCTGCCTGCAAGCCTGGTTTAGTCATATGAATAATAACAAAAATGTTCGGCTTTATGTCGTTTGGCTTATTCTCTGTAAAATTAATAAGCGCTAAGAAACACTGATAAGACCAACTCCCTAATAATGTGCCATTTTGTGGATTTTTGTTTTTTCATCCCTGCCTTTCAAGAGCCATCATTTTTTTCTTTCAATATAACTCTATGAGGTCTTGTTTTTTGGCGTGATGAGCTGTATTTTTAATGGTACCAATTATTGTATTATATAATGTATTGAAATATTTTTTGTGGGAGGGGGAGTTGTTTTTAGGATATTCACGGTAAAATGATATGTTCACTTCATTTTGTGGGTTGGTATATTTATGGTTCTAACAAATTTATATAGCTTTTTATTTTATACTAGCTTACCCGTCGCGCGTTGCTGCGAAGACAGACAGGCATTCATTCGTTTCTATATATCTAGATAACAACCAATCACAGCGCAGCTTTCATGTTACCTTAGCAGTATAAAATATAACAACCAATCACAGCGCAGCTTTCATGTTACCTCAGTGGTATAATATATAACAACCAATCACAGCACAGCTTTCATGTTACCTTAGTAGTATAAAATATAACAACCAATCACAGCACAGCTTTCATGTTACCTCAGCTGTAAGAGAAATAACAACCAATCACAGCGCAACTTTTATTCTGCCTCAGCAATATAAAAAATAGCAACCAATCACAGCGCAGCTTTCATGTTACCTCTGCGGTATTATATATAGCAACCAATCACAGCGCAGCTTTCATGTTACCTCAGTGGTATAATATATAACAACGAATCGCAGCACAGCTTTCATGCAACCTCAGTAGTATAAGAAGTAGCCACCAATCACAGCACAGCTTTCATGTTACCTCAGCAGTATAAGAAATAGCAACCAATCACAGCACAGCTTTCATGTGACCTCAGCATTCTCAATATCCAGAAATTGTCTTGCAAAACGTTCGGCGGATGCCTCATTTTCTGGTTGAACACGCATCCCGTTGCTCGTAATGCCTTTTGCTTTCGTGCTTGAGATGGAAATCAAACGATCTTTGTCTGGGGGGCATAACTGTTGACGACGCTCGTACACGCGGCACCTATCGTAGGATAGTTGTACTATGCCAGTAATCTTACCAGGAGTGTACTCAACAACTTCCCAAAGTCTCATGGCAATTGGATGTATGGTGTAGTAATGCATAAAGGACAGACAGACAGACATACATTCATTTATATATATCAGGAAGTGAGAGAATTAGATTCCGTACGTAAAATTTGGACGCTAATTGTTTTGTGCTTAGAATTGAATAATCGAGTTGGGACCCATTAACTTTTCCTATTTATGACATATTCAATGCCCGTGCCAAATTTCATGTTTCTATGTGAGAAAATGACATTCCGTACGTAAAATTTGGATGCTAATTCTTTTGCGCATAGAATTGAATAATCGAGTTGGGACCCATTAGCTTTTCCTATTTATGACATATTCAATGCCCGTGCCAAATTTCAAGTTTCTATGTGAGAAAATTACATTCCGTACGTAAAATTTGGATGCTAATTCTTTTGCGCATAGAATTGAATAATCGAGTTGGGACCCATTAACTTTTCCTATTCATGACATAATCAATGCTCGTGCCAAATTTCAAGTTTCTATGACATTGGGAAGCGAGAAAATTAGATTCCGTACGTAAAATTTGGACGCTAATTCTTTGGCGCTTACAATTGAATAATCGAGTTGGGACCCATTACCTTTTCCTATTTATGACATAGTCAATGCTCGTGCCAAATTTCATGTTTCTACAACATCGGGAAGTGAGAGAATTAGTGGCAATGATGGAAATCGAACGATCTACGTGGGGGGGGGGGGGCGTAACTGTCGACGACGCTCGCGCACGCGCCATTTATCATAGAATATTTGTACTATGCCTATAATCTTCCCAGGAGTGTACTCAACAACTTCCCAAAGTTTCATGGTGATCGGATGAATGGTGTAGTAGCGCATAAAGGACAAACAGACAGACATACAGACAGACAGACAGACATACACACACGCAGACATACATTCAATTTTATATATATAGACTGCCTTTAAAAATTAAAAAAAGCATTTTATAAAATTTCCTTTTTGTCACCAATATTCCAATAGCCTTTTTGTTCCATATATGGAGCTACCCAAGCCTGAAGAATCATTTTGCATCCTCAAAAATTCAGGAAAATCATGCTATGTCTTATTTTCAGGGAAACAGGGTATTTGAGGGCTTCTGTTTTGCAGCTGTAGTTTTTATTGGTACCTTTTTTTAGGTAGATAGTAGGGATGAGCGAACGTGTCCGTTACGGACACATCCGCACCCGGACACCGGCTTTGCCGAACACTGCAGTGTTCGCGCGTAAGTGTCCGGGTGCCGCCGGGGGGCGGGGAGATGCGCGGCGGCGCGGGCGGCAGTAGCGGGGAACAGGGGGGAGCCCTCTCTCTCTCCCTCTCCCCCCCACTCCCCGCCGCACCCCCCCGCGCTGCCACGGCGGCCCCCGAACTTTTTCGCCCGAACACTGAAGTGTTCGCAAAGTTCGGTGTTCGGGCGAAAAAGGGGCGGAGCCGAACGTGTTCGCTCATCTCTAGTAGATACATATTTTTAATTTTTTTGGGAGGAAGACAGGCCGCCTTAATCATTCGTTTATAGTGTTCAACGTGTGGGATAAATAATGCAATATTTTAGTAGTTTGGACTTGTACAGACTCAGCGATATTATGTTTATTTTTTTATTGCTTTGATTTTTTTCCTGAAAAATGGGAAAAGGGGATGGCTTCGAACTCTTAATATTTTTTAACATCTGAGAGTTTTTTATTAAACTTATTTAAAAAATTTTTTAGTCCCACTAGGGGACTTAAACTTACAGTTGATTGCTTGTACAATATATTGCAATACTTTTGTATATATATATATATATATATATATTTTTTTTTTTTGGCATTGGTGCAGCATTGGCTTTTTTTAAAGCAACTCTTCCATGCAGCCATTGTTATTGATGAGTAGAGATGAGTGAGCATACTCGCTAAGGACAAATACTTGAGCAAGTATTGTCCTTAGCGAGTACCTGCCTGTTCGTGAGAAAAGATTCGGGTGCCGGCGGGGGTGAGTGGTGTGTTGCGGGAGATCTCCCCCCGTTACCCCCACTCTCCCCTGCCGGCACCCGAATCTTTTCTCACGAGCGTGCAGGTACTCGCTAAGGACAATACTCGCTCAAGTATTTGTCCTTAGCGAGTATGCTCACTAATCTCTAGTGATGAGCATGGTGTAGAGGTCAATCTTAACACAGATGTGTCACTGAAAGCAAAAAAAAAAGGCCCACATAGGGTCTCCCAGATGAAAAAAGTGTGATAGGGAACACTTCAGGTGTACTGTTTTAAAGGCAGTGTCATAAGGTTAAACTGGATGGACATATTTGGTTTTTTATATAATGTATATAAATTTTACAAGGAGAAATTCTGCAAAATGAACACAACACTCAAGCACAGGCTTACCTCAAGAAACACCTTTAGAACTACCAAAAATATCACTGTGTAAGACAGCAAGTGTGTTGCTTGTTTTAAAAACAATGTCATAAAGTTTTCAAAGGACAAAGTCTAGCAGATGAACAGAACAGTCAAGCACAAACCTTCTCCAAGGAAAAGCCATAGAGGTACAGGTGTTTCTTGTGATTTATAGAATTTTAATTTTGGGAAAAAGAAGACATTGAAGCATGACAGCGACAGCAACAGCACATTGAGGGCAAGGTGTGCTCCTTGTGGTAACATGAGAACTGTAGCTCCATATTTCCATTTTGACATATTTTTCATTTGGGGGTAAATAGGAAGAGAAAACATGGTGGAAACAGGAGAAGAGCAGCAGCACCACCAGCAGCAACAGCAGCACTTTGAGGGCACAGTATGGTCTTTGATATAATTCTATGTTCAGTCATATGTGAGTAAAGCCCTATTTACACGCAAAAATTATCTCTCAAAATTTGTTCAAAAGATAAGAAGAACGACAGTTTTGAGTGATTATTTTGCATAAAGTACTAATGGGCACTTATGCTCATTAGTACCTTATCAGCTTTATTTGTGTGCAAATGAGACTCCTGGAGCTGTTGCAGAACTCAGCTCTGTAATTAGCTCCATTGATTAGCATGGGGCTGCGAAGAGAATACAATGTTATCTCCTACTCCCAGTGTGCGGTCCGAAGGATGGTTTCTATGCTGAACTAAAAGTGCATGATGGTAGCATTTAAACACAATTATTATCTCTCAAAAGCCATCGTTTTGATTAATTTTGAGCGATAATCGTTGCATGTAAAAGGGCCTTAAGAATTATCAGCGTGCTAACTAATCAGTGGAATCTGCCATGGGGGTGCAGAAGTCAGGTGAAATCCATGCCTGGTTTATTTTTATAAATGTCAGGTGATCCACATTGTCTGCAGACAGGCGGATGCGTCTGTCAGTTATCACACCCCAAGCTGTGCTGAACACCCTTTCTGATAGCACACTGGCAGGAGGCAGGCAGGCACCTCTAAAGGATGTTGTACAAGCTCTGGCAAGCTCAAGTCAAATGGGTCAACGCCATGTCTGAGTACATCCACGGGGGAGCTGACATACTCTTGGACCATCATGGATAAGTGCTGCCTGTATCTGTCCTTCCTACCCTGTGCTTTTGCTGCAGGCTGTGTAAGGCTGGAAAAATGATGCCACACATCTTTTAGACTTTCCGTACCACCGGTGGTGATGCTGCTGCAGCGGCTTCCTGCTTATCCGCCATGAGCCACCGAGATGCGATCCATTGCAGATGCATTGCCATGAGGAAATTATGTGCTGAAGCTGCTTAACCGTCTGAGCTGTGTTACATTTTGAGGACCCTCTCTACTGCTGAAATGAGATAAATCATCTTGGTGTTTACCATGTGCATTGCTGTATGGAGGTCAAATACTGATTTGTCACATATGAATATCTGTGCCAATGTGGAGTGTGTTAAAAGGTGGTATGAAGTGGTGGAGTAATAGAAGCAGGGAGGTGAGGATGGGGCAGACAAGGTTGAATGTCCCACAACTCCCACACTGCTCTCCATTTCCCACTCCTGGCTCTAAAGACTGCAGCACGATTATGAATTGCAGAGGAGAGGCTTGAAGTAGATCTGCTACTGCCCCACACGAAACCGCCCCCTGAATTTCCAACTTTGCCTGTCCTCTACCAACTCCACAACCACCACCGACATGTCCTCTACCTCTTGCTTTGCTCATGTTTCCTTTTTTATTTAGTTTTTTTGGGGGGAAGGAGGGGTTAATTTTTTTGTGTAGTTTAATGTAACTTATTAGCTAACTTTGTAGCTTGCAGAAAACCACTGTTAGCTGTGTAAGGCCTGCAAATAATTTATAGCGGCCAGACTAGCCACTTTAAATGACGTCTGAGGCTGCTGACACGCACTGTTGGTATTTGCTGTTTCCCTGATTGGTTTTCATTTTGTTTTATATCTAAAACAAAGCACCACCACTAGAGATGAGCGAGCGTACTCGTCCGAGCTTGATGCTCGTTCGAGTATTAGGGTGCTCGAGATGCTCGTTACTCGAGACGAGCACCACGCGGTGCTCGTCTCGATTAAACGAGCACTGACCATTGAATTCAGTACAGCCGGCTCCATTGAAAGCAATGAGCTGCTGGCTAGTGCGGGATGAATTTTCGGGAAGGGCTTAAAAATATAAGCCCTTACCGAAAATTCATCCAGAAATGTGTAAAAAGTAAAAAAAAAAAAATATACTCACCTTGTCCCAGCAGAACGATATTAACCCATTGAATTCAATGGAGCCGGCAATACAGCCGGCTCCATTGAAAGCAATGGGCTGCCGGCGAGTGCGGCATGAATTTTGGGGAAGGGCTTAAAAAATATATATATATATATATATATTGGCTCAGCGCAGCTCTCAGCTGAATGACAGCTGAGCTGAGCCAATCAGTGGCAGCACCCATTCATGAATTCATGAATGGGTGTGAGTGAGAGCTGCCTCTGATTGGTCAGGCTGTGACCAATCAGAGGCAGCTCATTTAGCAGGCTGGGATTTTAAATTCCCGGCTGCTGAATACTACAGAGAGCAGTTCAGGAGAACTGCCAGCTGGCCGCAGCTGAACTCCGTCTGCCGTGACCAGGTGAGTATATTTTTATTTTTTTATTTTTACACATTTCTGGATGAAATGCTTATATATTTAAGCCCTTCCCGAAAATTCATTGTGCGATCGCCGGCAGCCCATTGCAATACAGCCGGCTCCATTGAATTCAATGGGCTAACATCGTTCTGCCGGGACAAGGTGAGTATATATTTTTTTTACTTTTTACACATTTTAGGATGATTTCTAGGTAAGGGCTTATATTTTTAAGCCCTTCCGGAAAATTCATCCCGCGCTCGCCGGCAGCCCATTGCTTTCAATGGAGCCAACTGTATTGCCGGCTCCATTGAATTCAATGGGCTAACATCGTTCTTCTCTGTCACAGCTGTTACAGCTGTGGCAGAGAAGAACGATCGTTATGCTGACAGTGGCGGGGGGGTGTCTCACTCTTGCCACTATTGTGGCTTAATAGTGAGACCTCGGAGCCCGAAATGCAGCCCTGCATGTTGCTCCTCGCCTACCCTATCCATTTCTGTGTTTTTTACATGACTTTGGTGATTTGCTAAGATTTTCACAAATGAAAACCTTAGCGGAACACCAGTCATATACAAAAATGCTTGAGTCGCCCATTGACTTCAATGGGGTTCGTTACTCGAAACGAACTCTCGAGCATCACTGAAAGTTCGACTCGAGTAACGAGCACTCGAGCATTTTGGTGCTCGCTCATCTCTAACCACTACCTAAATAAGCTACAATACCTGGTAGGTGCAATATGTGAGAACAGAAGGCCACAGAGCTTCTTTCATTATGAACTGCCCATGTTTAGCGCAGCACAATTGAATTCCCCAAACCCCACGGCTAGTTGTGTATGGTCTGCAAATAGTTTGTAGTGGTGGACTTAAGACTTTGAATGACGTCTGATGCCACAAACAGAGGACTGAAATATACCTCATGCCAAAGCGTATTTTGTCTGTCTTTTTTGCTGCTATATACATTGAGAGCAACAGAAATATACCCTATCCTAATGTACAGACCACGTTTTACATAGGCATAGAAACGTGATGCAGAAACTTTCTCCGCTCCCTCCAATTAAACCCCTGGCTACTGATCGGCTGCTCAATGACTTCTGCTGCAGGTATCATGTTAAATTAAATTTTCCTTCAATTTTCACCATAAATCGGTTTAGACTAACCCAATTTGATTTTGCAAACATTGGAACGATTTTAATTGCCCAACCAATCAAGATGAGCAACAGTACTCATTGTGCTCAAACATCTCCATATGGCCTCTTCCACACGGGCGATAGCGATTCGGATGCCAGGAAATCGCATCGCTGTAGCTGCTATGCAGTTGTGATTTTCTCACGTCAGAGATGCGATCTTCTCACAAAAATTCTAACATCGCATCGCATGTGCTCCCAATTTTCTGGTGTGATTTATAGCCCACTCGCAATTCTCATTTAAGTCACACATCTGTGTAACTTTTACCTTTCGGTGTGGCAGGCCTCATTTCTACGGGCGGGTTGGGTTCCATGGGCAGGAGCTCCGCCATGGGATCCCACCCTGCCCACGGCATGAGGACATTACTTACCAGTCCAGATGCGTGAGGGTCGTCCAGCATCTCCTTCATTCATGTGGCTGGGCCCACCGGCCAGCATGCCCCCTGCACTTGCGCAGTGAAAAATTTTTTAAAAAATCTCCTGCTTTCTCGCAGGACCCGCAGCACAACCGGAGTGACAGTTCTGGGTGTGCCGCAGATCGGACGGCTTCCATTGACTTCAATGGAAGCCGTCCCTGCAGGATCCGCGGCAAATCAGAGCATGCTATAATTTGTTTTCTGGACCAGAAAGTCCGGAAAACAAACCCACATGCTTTTTATTAAGCTGCGGGCGCCCATGATTGTCTATGGGTGGCTTGAGCTACGGATCATTCGCAGTGCGAGAGCATCTTTCAGCGCGGCACATTGACTAATGTGGGAAATGTTGGCCCATTGGCTCCTTGCTGGGAAATCTCTCCTCCCTTCCAAGAGGCTCAAAAAACCCCACCCTGGAGAATTTGCATAGATCTCCATAGCAGGCAGAGTTTTCTCGCATAGCATAACATGTGTGTCGCTAGGGGTTGCTATGTGATGCTAGAAAATTGCAAACTCCATTGAAAAACATGGGATGTAAAAAAAAAAAAAATCGCAAATCGCAGCAGTATAGAGCATGCGATTTTGTAATCTTGCTATTTCGCACGCTATAAAGCACGCTACATAGGCTCTACAAACATGCGATTTCTCGCAGTCTCACAATGCAAGAAAATCGCACAAGGAAATCGCCCGTGCGGAAAAGGCCTATTGTTCATGCTGAAATAACCGCACCAGAGAATGTTGGATTTCAGGAGAAATTACTGTACTGGTGAGTACAATCGGAATGTTTAGCTAATCTCCCTCCCCATCCCTTGTCATCCAGCTCCCATAGAAGTCTATGGAAACTCCTGTGCATCACGCACCAAAAAAAAGGTCACACAGAATGTACTTAGGATGTGTACATTTCAGTCACGCATGTCCAATCTTTTTAGGTGCGGGTTTTTTGCACATCTAAAATTTCTTCATCTGAATGTTTCTATAGGAAACTATTGGCTCTAGTAACCATGCGTTTGTTAGAGGTTAGAGATACGTCTTCTGATGATGAGCAATTCCATCTCCAAACGATTGAGGATGTTCCCAAAAGGAGACTCTCCTAAGCAATCTCCAAAATGTCTGCCACGTCTTCCCTGTAATTAGTGGCAAACTTTATAGCACCCTGATAGGTGGCTGTGGAAAAACAACAATGCATGTTTGGTCACAGTTCGTGCGCATTTCCGCGCCCCCATAAACTCCTACAAAAATAGAGCATGTCGAGTATTTCCACCCCAACAGAAATGCGGACAGAAAGCAGTGTGACGGAACCCATTGAAATCAATAGATTTTAATGGATGTCATTTCTGCGACCCGAAATTCTGCACGCTAAACGTGTGCAAAATGGCGGTGTGCAGGAGCCTAAAGGTGCTTTCACGCACTGTGGATTATTGCGAAACACACAGTGGAATATTCTGCCACTAAAATCCACATCGTAGGGCTTTTTCACATGACCGTATTTGCGCATGTTTCTGCTGAGGACCTGATCTATCTTTCTGCGTTTTGCTCAGTAAAGGTTCCCATAGAAGTCTATGGGAGATGTGCAAATACGCAAGAGGATACATTAAAAACACTGATCAAAACCGCAAAAAAAGAGCACATCTGGACCCCATTAGACTAAATAGCCTTTTAATTCCACAGAAGGAGTGTAAACAGGCTCTGTATGCAAAAAAAGGTTCAGTAATATGCGCAGACACGCACGTAAATCAACCTCATGATGAGCAAATGCGTCGGACTGAAGCAAGTGTTTTTGCGCATACACTTGTCTGAAGAAGCCCTTACATGCAGAAAATTTCCTCAATTGCTAAAAATTTGCAGTGGAATTAGCCATTTTCAGATCCTTATCACAATCTGGTGCAGATTTTTCCACATATGGAATTAATAAATCTTGTTATTTGTACAGCACCAACTTAGGCCGCCTGCACACGGGCGGAAATCCCGCCGCGGGATTTCCCCCGGGATTTCCGCCACTGAAAGTTTGCATAGGAGTGCATTAGAATACGCACTCCTATGCAGACGGCCGCAGTTTGGCCGTGCGAAATCTCGCGCGGCAAACAAACCGCGGCAAGTCCTATTTTTGTGCGGGGCACGCACTCACCCGGCCGCCGGCTCCGGTCTGCGCATGCGCCGGCTGCGCGGCAGCCGGCACATGAAAGAGCCGTGGCCGCCAGGCGCGGGTGAGTACACGCTCGTCCCTGCAGGCTCTCGGGTTGGGTCCCGCGGCGAGAATTCTCGCTGCCGGATCCGACCTGCTCGTGTGCAGGCGGCCTTATTCTGCAACACATTTTTTATTTTTTACCCCCACCAAGCTGGGTACTCATTTTACCGACCTCGGAAAGATGGAAGGCTGAGTCAACCTTGAGCCGGCTACCTGAACCAAGTAGGGATTGAACCCACAACCTTCAGGTCATGAGCGAGATCTTAGGACTGCATTTCTGCTGCTTTAGCACTCTGCCACACAGGAATATTCCCCTGTGTGTTGTGGAACATTCCGATGTGTGTGAAGTTAGCCTAAATCTTCAACATTTGCAAGGCCCTGGTATCCTCAGTGATCTGTGCTTTCACTACCATGTTTCCCCAATAATAAGCCCTACCCGATTTTTGTGTGTTTGTGTGTGTAGGAGGACTTGAAATATAAGCCCTCCCCGAAAATAAGCCAGAGCTAAACTACATTTTAAAAAAACAGCAAAACTCACCTAGCCAGCGGCGTCTGGTCCCCTGCGCTGGTCCTCAGCCTTGACACAGCACTCGCTTTCTGGTGACAGGGTTTTGAATAACCCGCCTCCAGCAAGCAAGTGCTGTGATTGGATCATGAGCGCCGCTGGCTCAGCCAATCAGAGCCTGGCGCTCGATCATTCACAGCCATTCAGTGAGTGACATTACTGAGTGGCTGTTATTGGGTCATGGAGCATCGGCTCTGAGTGTTGTGTCAACGCTGAGGACATGACAGCCTGCTGCAGCGCTTGTCCCCATTGCAAGGGACCAAGACGCTGCGGGCCAGGTGAGTATAAGACACCTCAAAAATAAGACACTGTGCCTGCTTTGGGGCAAAAATTAATACAAGACAGTGTCTTATTTTCGGGGAAACGTGATATTTATAGTGCATAATAGCTCTGCGCATTTCTTACCCTCTTCTACATCTCTAGAAATTATTAAAAGTAATTACATCTGGGTAGGAGAGGAAAGTAATGAAATAACACAAATGATACTAAAACATTTATTATCACCAGTACAATCAGAAAAGACAAAATTATTCCAGTCGAGTCTGAAGTCAGGGCATCATCATGTCTCCATTTGTATCAAGCTATTACAATGGGTGCTTGACATGAGGACCCTTCAATCACCGACATTTATATGCTGATAGAATTCTTGCAAGGCGACAGCACTTCACTGGTAATGCTGTTATCTAGACATAGATTGTGACAACCAATTAAACCTGTACACAGCACCTTAATTGGATACCGAGTCCTGAAATTAATGCAAGGAAAAAATAGCAAGGAAATATCTTATTAATTTGTAGAAATTTCTGCAAGATCCTGAAACGGTCTTGGAGACAGAGGAGTAGATTGAAGCTTTTGGGTCGTAATTAGAGATGAGCGAGCATACTCGTCCGAGCTTGATGCTCGTTCGAGTATTAGGGTGCTCGAGATGCTCGTTACTAGAGACGAGCACCACGCGGTACTCGTCTCGATTAAACGAGCACTGACTATTGAATTCAATGGAGACGGCAATACAGCCGGCTCCATTGAAAGTAATGCGCTGCGGGCGATCGTGGGATGAATTGTCGGGAAGGGGTTAAATATATAAGCCCTTCCCTGCAATTCATCCTGAAATGTGTAAAAATAAAAAAAATATATATACTCACCTTGTCCCGGCAGACGGAGTTCAGCCGCGTCTGGCCGGCAGTTCTCCTGAACTGCTTCTCTATACTATTCAGCAGCCGGGGCTTTAAAATCCCTGCCTGGTGAATGAGCTGCCTCTAATTGGTCACAGCCTGACCAATCAGAGGCAGGTCTCACTCACACACCCATTCATGAATTCATGAATGGGTGAGTGACTGCTGCCTCTCATTGGCTCAGCGGGACCAATCAGATTGGTCCCTGTGCTGAGCCAATGAGAGGCACCTTAATTGCTTGACATGATGGTTCTCACTTACACCTATTGAATCCCCCTAAAAAAAACGGTCTTTTACCAACAGATCTGAACTTCAAGACAGATCTTATGTTTCTCTATTAACCCTTTCCAATCCACTGTCTGATGTCTAAAGACATTCTGATTGAAGGCTGTACAGCTCCGATGTCAGAAGACGTCCGGCAGGGTATTCTTACTGTATATTACTGGCCGCTCTATTGTCGGGGGGGCCTCTCCAGCATGTCCCATACCGCAGTACTAGCTCTACCCAGCAGATGGCGCCATTGTATAATGGCAGAAAGAGAAAGCCCCCTAGTAAACCCTGAATCTAAAATTGGATTGCAAAGGGTTAAATGTCATTTTGCATTAGTACATTTCTTTATATTTTATTCTTAGAATATTTTTTTCTTATTTATATGTTTTTCTGTGTTTTTTATTTCTCAGCAGAGGAAACATTGTATTGTGGAATATGTCATATAATTCTTTTGACCTACCCTCCTCCATACTCACCTGCAAATATCCTTTAATGCAGTTATATGCTGCTATGAGTATATGCTTTTTTCGTGGGGTACGATACCCGTAAACAGGAACCATTAGGTTTGCCTTCATGAAGTTTTAATGTATATCGATAAATTGGCTTTTTAACCTTAATTATTTTGTCAGGTGCAGGGCTTTACCTTTGCTGTTACTTCCTGACTGCAGTGCCATGTACTACCCCGAAGGCCGCCCTAATTACACCCATTGCAGACAGAACAATGGGGGAAAGTTTTTGCCTCCTATCCAGCAACAAAACAGCATAAATCCTCCATTTTTGTACGAAATATTTAGTTGTTTTTGTACCAGATATTATACTAAATATTGCTTTACATGCAGAAGCTCTGAGAGATGACCTGCTGAGTCCCTGGATATAAGATGTTGGGAGAAGCAGCTGTCTGAACACTTGCCCCATAATGAGATATGATCTCTTCTCGTTTATCATATGTCTTCACCTTTAAGTACTTTATAAGTCAGCATCAGCAGATCAAGTAACATTTCCTATGAATAGCATCAATCTTCTCGGACGTTGGCTCTGAAGTGGATAATCTATTCCTGGAAGTTAAAACAAAACCGATTTCAGTGCTTGAAAGTAAATTGGAAAACATATGAAACAAGTATAATTTATTCATTAAACTCTTTGGTGAAGAATCTCTTCACATCAATAACACCGGGAAGAATCCATTCACATCATAGTATAAAACTGGATGTCATAACTGGAAATAACCCAACTTAAGAAGTGATCATGGGGGCAGATTGTAAGTGCATTACAGGAATGGGATGGAGAAGTTGGAATAGGCAACCATATAGAGAACCATTGGAGGTGGTATGGCATACGGTTGGGAATGCCTCAATTTTCGGTGTTCTCTTCTTCTCTTCACTACTTCAGGCTGACAGTGAGGTCTTTTCCCTAGCCGGCCAAGGGGTTATAATAATTTATTCTGTATCCACCTGTACATGGGTGCTGGTTACGTCTACCTTACGTCTCTGGTGTGGCAGCAGTAGGTTGTCTTTAGTTAAGTACTAGAGATGAGCGAACGTACTCGGATAAGCACTACTCGTCCGAGTAATGTGCTTTATCCGAGTACCTCTCCGCTCGTCCTGAAAGATTCGGGACGCGCTGCGGAGCGGGGAGCTGCAGGGGAGAGCGGGGAGGAACGGAGGGGAGATCTTTCTCTCCTTCTCTCCCGCCCGCTCTGCCCCGCTCCCCGCTGCGACTCACCTGTCAGCAGCGGAGCGCCCCGAATCTTTCAGGACGAGCGGAGAGATACTCGGATAAAGCACATTACTCGGACGAGTAGTGCTTATCCGAGTACGTTCGCTCATCTCTATTAAGTACCATTGGTGATAGCTTTTGCTATGCAGCTTATTCACCTATGCCTAGCTCTAATATATCTTTTCCATCTGATATATTTCCTTCCCTAGTCGCCATCTAGGGACTGGCTAGGTCAAGACATGCAACCGTGTAGACTAATACCTTACTTTTAGGCAGGGTACACCAAGCCATAGTTGATTAGGGAGAGAATTCCCTGTGTTTTACTCGTTTAGGCAATAAAATATGTGTGTATGTTGGTCCATTGTGGACATTAGTACGTCTTTATGTGGTGTTTTGGTGACGTCCACGTAGGGCATAACAGTTGTGTCCTGAGTGGCACAAATACAATGCAGGGTGGCAATCATTTGTCTCAACACTGAGAAGTGCAAAGAAGTGGAGGAAAATTGGGAATAAGGATTATAAATAAGAACTCTAGAAATAGTGTGGGAATAATGGGAGATGAGATGAGCGCAGAAAAACTATTGATTGGTCATCTGACAAATATTTTAGGGACTGGGTTGGGCACACGGTTTACTGACCCAAAATCAAACCATCATAGGGAGTGAAGGTCTACTAACCCAAACTCCATGATACTTGGAGTTTGGGTTAGTAGACCTTCACTCTAGCCAAGAAGCTCGTCCATATTATGGGCCTGATAGCAACTGCTACCTTTGCACCCCCTATAGGTACGCCCCTGATTGGTGCTATAAATGGCACATAAGTCCGAGAGTCCATGTTGCAGAGTTTGCATTACGGCTCCAGAGCTTCAATTTACCCCTCTATCTCCAAGACCGTTTCAGGATCTTGCGCTCATGTGAACCTGGCCTTATAGCTCCCATCCTTTTTGAATCCACTATTGGCTTTGGCTAGAAAAAAAATGCATGAAAGACTGCTACAAAAGCTGCTGCGTTTTTCAAAGAAACACCGTGTGTGAAATCACCCTTCATTAATTTTACACTAATTACTTTACCAATATTAAAGTAAGATAACTTTTGTCAATCTGTCAATAATGTAAAGCCTGGACTCTAATTGCTTCCTACAAGCCTGAAGCTTTGTCTGCTTAATGAACCATCTATTGAACATTACTTTTAATTATTCATGAGACTTTTATGAAGCTTTGACTTGGTGAATGTGGCATTCTGCGCCTATTGTAGTGAATTAAATGCTACACTTTTAATTAGACGAAAAAGAAAATTAACTGATCACATGCAAACCTGTAAGTGCAAGTAGAATGAGCTTCTGATAAAAAGGTTCTCCTTATTATATCAATCTTTGTGATATTAATGGAAGTCCTTCTATCAGAAAACACAAGATATTATATGCATGAAGGCTTAAACAGAAGAATGTGATTTCGTCAGGTTTTGCGGCTGTGAAAATCATGGCTGCAAAATGTGATGAATAGAGTTAAGCGAACATACTCTGCTTGATGCTTGTTCGAGTATTAGCGTGCTCGATGGTGCTCGTTACTCGAACGAGCATCAAGCCGTGTTCGACCCCGACCCAGTTTTTGGCTCCTCCCCGCTGTGACGTGCCTGTTTTGGCCCCTCCCCGCCACTATGCAGGCACGTCAATGGCAAATTTTTTGGCTGGCTGAGAGAGAGAGAGAAAAAGAGAGAGAGAGAAAAAAAAGCTCGGCACCCGGCGTCCCACATACAAAAATGCTTGAGTCTCCCATTGTAGTCAATGGGGTTCGTTACTCGAGCAGAGCTCTCGAATTTTACGAAAAGCTTGTCTCGAATAACGCGGACCCGAGCATTTGGGTGTTCGCTCATCTCTAGTGATGAAACAAAACCATTGATTTCAATGGTTTGGTTTTGACCAGAATGATGCTTGCGCAATATTACTACATGCGAGAAAAGATAGCACGGGACTTATCGCCCTGCTTTTATTTTTTTACAACGCATAAGCGCAAAATTTAAACAGTAAAAAAAAAAATTGACATGTTCATGCGCAAATATGCTCCATAGAAGCGAGCATATTTGCTCATGCACTCATCTGTTTAAGCCCTTTGGGCTTATTCACACAGGCATATATTGGCCGCTGTTTTCACGGCCAATATACGCTACCATCTGAGCTGTCTTCCCCCCTTCCCTCCCCCTCACTGGCTCTCTGCCTCTTATCCCTGTGCCCTGTGCTGCCCCCTCCAATTGCTGGCTGCGAACAAGGGGTGGGGGTGAAAGCTTAGCTCCGCCCACATCCCGCCCCCTCCCATTGCAAACAGCCGGAAGGGAGGAGGATTGTTTTTTCACGCAACATCACATGAGTCAAAACATTGCAAACGTGACAGAAACCATTGAAAATCATTGGTTTTCTTATTCTTGCATTTTCACTCGCCCTCGCATCGCACAAAAATTGTGCGATTTTATCTCAAGTGCGATGGCACCCTTGCAGAAACTTCTGTGGCTGACAATCAGATCAGCATTTCTGCAAACAATATAATAGAATCACAAAAAAAGTCTGCAGGACCGAGGGTTCATTCACTTGCATTCGTATTTTAGGTCCGTATTACATGCATATTTTTATGCACGTAATACGGGCAGCATACAGTACCATTGTTTTGCATTGGTATATCCTGACCTGTGCTTTTTATGCACATGACAAACACGCCTGATTTAAATGGCTATTTAGTCTAATGAGTTCCATTTTCACAGCATTGCGCATTGTTTTATTAATCCCATCATGCATTGCGCGTGCATTTGTGCACCCCCCTTCCCCATAGACTTGGGATTAATGGAGATCTTTAGTGCGCAAATGCACAGAAAGATAGAGAATATTCTATTTTTTTGCGTGTACTAGAAAAGGGCACGCAAAACCAGGAAATGTGTATGACCCCATTGACATCAGTAGGTTCTATTCTCTGCGTATTGCACATGTAAATTTTCTGCGCACAACTACATATGTTTGAAGGAGCCCCAAGTTAATGGGAGTGTCAAAAAATGCAGTGAATACGTATAGGACACACATTAAAAAAATGCATACGCATGAAAAATGCACATACGCACATGGTGTATAGGGAGCGTTTTTCACGAATCAAAGATACATACCATGTGAATGAGCCCTTATTGTAGGAGTATTTGCCCATAATGCTCTTCTCCTGTAGTCATGGATAGACATTAACTGAGATAAAATGTATAGCTGTTCTCACGGACAGCACAGCAAGTGGTGGCGTATTGCTAGGTATGCAATAACTCACTGGGAGTTGAACCCTTGCAACCCCTAGAACGAAGGAACTACGACTCCTTCAGCCTTTTTTGACCAGGTTCTGCACAGAAAACTCATACTTATGGCAAAAACACATGTGCAAACCGACGGGAAAAGAACACATCTGGAGCTCATTAAATAGTCATGAAATCTACGAAAAGGGTGTGTCATGTGCGCGTTCAAAATGTACAGTACTATGTGCAGAGAGGCACACAACATACAGATTATGGACCTCTTCAAATTTCAATCACGTGCAGATATGCTGCGCTGTGGCAAGCATTTCTGCACATAGCCTCGTGTGAAGCTGCCCTTAAATTGTACCTGACTTTTCAGGTGGCTTTTTAGAATAGGGTGCTGTATATGTGTGTACATGAGGAATTGCAGTATTTGTCACCATTCTACGACTTGTATCCTGCATTTATCACACATTTTCCCCTATGCAGGCTATATACCTAATTTGTCCCTGAGTTGGTAGGTGGAGACTAGCTGCTGTGCTGTCTTCTGTGCACATAGGAAAGTGGATATCCTCTTCTCTATCTTTTATCTAATTTTCATTTGTCCCTGAACTTGTAAGTGTACACTGCTGCTATGTTGCCTTCTATACACTGTGCACAAAGAAGAGTAGGATATATTCTTCTCTATCTCTCTGTGGAATACCCTCATAATAAAAAGTATCATGGAGGACATTATGCTGCAGTACTGAGCAGTGTCGATGGGACTTCAGTGGATGTCAGAGAAAGTAAGCTCATCAATAAATTCCATTAGCTGGGTCTGTGTGTGAGTCTCTCTCCCTCATGCTCTCCTCTCCATAGACATCTATAGGTAGCATGAGTCATCGCCTTCTTCATTTCCTGCTATCCATCTTGTTATCGCTGTTACTAGATACAGACTTCACTTGAAAATAGGCAGTAGATGACAAGAGAGAAAGAGACTCCTTTAGAAGGATTTTTCAGCACAGAAATGTCATTTTAGATAAATAAAGTGATTTTCCCTTTTTTTTCTAGTTATATTGGCTAGCCTATCACATAAGTTCATGTTTATTTAAAAGGTTACTGACTATTTAAAGAGGTTTTCCATGGAAATACTATTGGTGACCTATCCTCAGGATAGCTAATCAATAGTTGATCGGCCCCGGTCTGCCGCTTGGGACCCTGACAGATCAGCTGTGCAGGCGCGTGCTGTCAGTGCTGCAATAACACAGAGGTCAGAGCGGAAACCTCTACACTACATGGCAGGCTTCTGCTCTGACCTCTATGTATTTGGAGCAGAAGTCTCTGCGCTGACGTCCCATATAGTGGCCGGTGCTTGTAACTGCAGGCACGGCTCCCATTGATTTCAAAGAGAGCTGTGCCTGCAATTACAGCGCCGGCCACTACACAGAGGTTGGCACAGAGGCTTCCGCACCGACCTCTGTGTATTCACGGCACTGACAGCATGCGCCCATTCAGCTGATCAGTCAGGGTTCATGTAAAACCCCTTTAAGGCTATGTGCACGCACAGCAGATCAACTACAGAATAGTTACAGGCTGTTCATAAGGGCGGCTTCAGATGAGCGTACGCGCAAAAATTCTCGCATCAGCGCAACGTATTTGTGCAGTGAACAAGGTTTGGTGAGGTAGATTTGCAGACGTACTGTACTTTCTGCGCATGCAGGGCCGATTCACACGTGGGTGGGACACACCCCTTTGGTGATTTAAAAGGCTACTTAGCCTAATGATGTGTCCGTGGAATCATAGGCCCACATATTTAAGACTGAAATCCATGACTGATGAACACTACAAAGCATGAATGGGGTACACGTGCTATAAGACATGCAGATGTTACTGTGTGGAAAATATCTTCTGCATGTGTATATGGTCTAATAGGTTATTTACGCTTCACTACCTAGGGTTCATCCCACTCTGTTCCAAGTATTGCTGGAGACTGAAGCAAAGTTTCATAGAAATTGCAACACAGTATTTGATAATTCATCAACCGGAGAGAAATAAATCCCCTATTTGGCCAAGTGAGCCTTAATGTGCATTGAATGTGTATTACTGTTCTCCACAAAAGGCTGCACATATGTGGTAATTACCTCCAGTACATTTGCACATTATCTTATGTTCCACTACACACAGATTTCAGCCGAACATTTATGAATATTACTGTTCTTCAGGCAAGTCCGATACAAAACAAGATATCTACATTAAAATCTTATTTGTGACTCAGTTGTTCATATTTTGCATCCAGCCCTGATTTATTTAGTATTCTTCTATGTGTAAGCACATTAGCACTTCTCTGGAACTTGAGTTTATCAATGCAGCCGAGCCATGATTGTCTTTTAAAGCAACTCATCATAATGAGCTCACAATATAAAAATGAATGCCTCACATAGGACTGCGGATAAACTTCTGACTACACTTACTCTTCCCACACCGCATTGGAAAAACACTATGTGTCTACACACATATGTACATGGATCAATGAAAGTCCAATGATTTTGATTGACTCCATTCACCGCATATCACACGGTCGTCCATCGTATGCGCAATACGCTGTGAAAATACGGTCGTAATCACAGATGATCCCTAAAATCAATGTTTCTTAATTTATATTTAAAACACTGGGCCTTTAGACAGACAAAAAATATATGTATAGAAAAAGGACAAGATGACAGATATACTCATATAATGATGAGAAAAATTCTATATGGGACTATATAAATTAGTCTCAAGTACCGAGCTCAATTTATTTTTGAATTTTTAAATAAAGATCCCATAGAAAAAGGTCATCAACTTCCAGTAGTATCTAAACTCAGTCCCAATTATGGTGTAATACTCAGACCGACTGAGTGTAAGGTTTTATGGACTGGTTTACTGGACAGAATATTTATGAATTTAGCCTAAACGAAAAAGGTCATATCCTGATTAGAGATGAGCGAGCACCAAAATGCTCGAGTGCTCGTTACTCGGGACGAACTTTTCGCGATGCTCGAGGGTTGGTTTCGAGTTACGAACCCCATAGAAGTCAATGGGCGACCCGAGCATTTTTGTATATCGCCGATGCTCGCTAAGGTTTCCTTGTGTGAAAATCTAGGCAATTCAAGAAAGTGATGGGAACGACACAGCAACGGATAGGGCAGGCGAGGGGCTACATGTTGGGCTGCATCTCAAGTTCACAGGTCCCACTATTAAGCCACAATAGCGGCAAGAGTGCCCCCCCCCCCTCCCAACAACTTTTACTTCTGAAAAGCCCTCATTAGCATGGCATACCTTTGCTAAGCACCACACTACCTCCAACAAAGCACAATCACTGCCTGCATGACACTCCACTGCCACTTCTCCTGGGTTACATGCTGCCCAACCGCCCCCCTACCCCCCACAGCGCACACCAAAGTGTCCCTGCGCAGCCTTCAGCTGCCCTCATGCCACACCACCCTCATGTCTATTTAGAAGTGCGTCTGCCATGAGGAGGAACCGCAGGCACACACTGCAGAGGGTTGGCACGGCTAGGCAGCGACCCTCTTTAAAAGGGGCGGGGCGATAGCCCACAATGCTGTACAGAAGCAATGAGAAATAGAATCCTGTGCCACCGCCATCAGGAGCTGCATACGTGGGCATAGCAATGGGGAACCTATGTGCCACACACTATTCATTCTGTCAAGGTGTCTCTGCATGCCCCAGTCAGACCGGGCTTTTTAATTCATAGACACAGGCAGGTACAACTCCCTATTGTGAAGTCCCTGTCGACCGACAGCATGGGTGGCTCCCTGGAACCCACCGGCGATACACAAAAATATCCCATTGCATTGCCCAACACAGCTGAGGTAGTAATGTCGTGCTTAATGCAGGTGGGCTTCGGCCCACACTGCATGCCCCAGTCAGACTGGGGTTCTTTACAAGTGGAAACAGATGCATTTATAATTCCCTGTGGACCCACAGCATGGGTGGGTGCCAGGAAGCCACAGGCGGTACATAGAAATATCCCATTGCATTGCCCAACACAGCTAAGGTAGTAATGTCGTGCTTAATGCAGGTGGGCTTTGGCCCACACTGCATGCCCCAGTCAGACTGGGGTTCTTTAGAAGTGGACACATGCAGTTACAACTCCCTGTGGACCGACAGCATGGGTGGGTGCCAGGAAGCCACCGGCGGTACATAAATATATCCCATTGCATTGCCCAACACAGCTGAGGTAGTAATGTCATGTTTAATGCAGGTGGGCTTCGGCCCACACTGCATGCCCCAGTCAGACTGGGGTTCTTTACAAGTGGACACATGTAGGTTAAACTCCGTGTGCACCTACAGCATGGGTGGCTCCCTGGAACCCACCGGCGATACACAAAAATATCCCATTGCATTGCCCAACACAGCTGAGGTAGTAATGTCGTGCTTAATGCAGGTGGGCTTCGGCCCACACTGCATGCCCCAGTCAGACTGGTAATATGTACCTTAACAGTAACCGCGTTGGTGGTAATGTGGTGGTGACTGCGGACCTAGTAGCACGGTTTTATTTTGTTGGTTTTCGGAATGTGGCCAGGATTAAGTGGGCCGTGGCGGGGGATGTTTTTGAGGCACTACGTGTCCTCTCCGCGTGTCCGTGGTTATATGCACCTTAACAGTAACAGCGTTGGTGGGAAATGGCCTCGCCGCCATCATGTCTTTGGGAGGCCTCTGTTTCCACACCCCAGAGACATACCATTAGCAGCGGTATAGGCATAGCCCAGAATTAGTAACATTTCAGCCGTAGCATTAGCGACAGGCCCCACTAACATATCACTAGCAGCATTATAGGGGGAGCACAGTCTTAGTTCCATTTCAGTAATAGTAGCAGCCTACACAGGCCCCAGTAACAATTCCGAAGCAGCAGTATAGTGGGAGCGCAGTCTTCGTTCCATTTCAGTAATAGTAGCAGCCTACACAGGCCCCAGGAACAATTCCGAAGCAGCAGTATAGTGGGAGCGCAGTCTTAGTTCCATTTCAGTAGCTGCAGTATAGCCAAGGCCCCAGTTACATTTATGTAGCTCAAGTGTAGGCCAACCCCACACACACTTCTGTACCATGAGTGCAGACGAAGAACATACGAATTGCTATGATTACACTGTAGGTGAGGGCCCCAAAACATTGGTGTACCAACAGTACTAATGTACCTCAGTAAAAATTGGCCATGCCCAACCAAGATGGCAGGTGAAACCCATTAATCGCTTTGGTTAATGTGGCTTAAGTGGTAACTAGGCCTGGAGGCAGCCCAGTTTAACGAAAAATTGTTTCAAGTTAAAGTTCCAACGCTTTTAAGAGCATTGAAACATATAAAAATTGTTTAGAAAAATTAGATGAGTGAGCCTTGTGGCCCTAAGAAAAATTGCCCGTTCAGCGTGATTACGTGAGGTTTCAGGAGGAGGAGCAGGAGGAGGAGGAGGAATATTAGACACAGATTGATGAAGCAGAAATGTCCCCGTTTTGGATGGTGAGAGAGAACGTAGCTTCCATCCGCGGGTGCAGCCTACGTATTGCTTACGTATCGCTGCTGTCCGCTGGTGGAGAAGAGAAGTCTGGGGAAATCCAGGCTTTGTTCATCTTGATGAGTGTTAGCCTGTCGGCACTGTCGGTTGACAGGCGGGTACGCTTATCTGTGATGATTCCCCCAGCCGCACTAAACACCCTTTCCGACAAGACGCTAGCCGCAGGACAAGCAAGCACATCCAGGGCATACAGCGCTAGTTCAGGCCACGTGTCCAGCTTCGACACCCAGTAGTTGTAGGTGGCAGAGGCGTCACGGAGGACGGTCGTGCGATCGGCTACGTACTCCCTCACCATCCTTTTACAGTGCTCCCGCCGACTCAGCCTTGACTGGGGAACGGTGACACAGTCTTGGTGGGGAGCCATAAAGCTGTCCAGGCCCTTAAAGACTGTTGCACTGCCTGGGCTGTACATGCTGCTCGATCTCCGCACCTCCCCTGCTACCTGGCCCAAGGAACTGCGCCTTCTGCCACTAGCGCTGTCGGATGGGAATTTTACCATCAGCTTGTCCGCCAGGGTCCTGTGGTATAGCAACACTCTCGAACCCCTTTCCTCTTCGGGAATGAGAGTGGGAAGGTTCTCCTTATAGCGTGGGTCGAGCAGTGTGTACACCCAGTAATCCGTAGTGGCCAAATGCGTGTAACGCGAGGGTCACGAGAAAGGCATCCTAACATGAAGTCAGCCATGTGTGCCAGGATACCTGTACGCAACACATGGCTGTCCACACTAGGAAGATCACTTTCAGGATCCTCCTCCTCCTCCTCCTCCTCAGGCCATACACGCTGAAATGATGACAGGCAAGCAGCATGGGTACCGTCAGCAGTGGGCCAAGCTGTCTCTTCCCCCTCCTCCTCATCCTCCTCATGCTCCTCCTCCTCCTCCTGAACGCGCTGAGATATAGACAGGAGGGTGCTCTGACTATCCAGCGACATACTGTCTTCCCCCGGCTCTGTTTCCGAGCGCAAAGCGGCTGCCTTTATGGTTTGCAGGGAACTTCTCAAGATGCATAGCAGAGGAATGGTGACGCTAATGATTGCAGCATCGCCGCTCACCACCTGGGTAGACTGTTCAAAGTTTCGAAGGACCTGGCAGATGTCTGCCAACCAGGCCCACTCTTCTGAAAAGAATTGAGGAGGCTGACTCCCACTGCGCCGCCCATGTTGGAGTTGGTATTCCACTATAGCTCTACGCTGCTCATAGAGCCTAGCCAACATGTGGAGCGTAGAGTTCCACCGTGTGGGCACGTCGCACAGCAGTCGGTGCACTGGCAGATTAAACCGATGTTGCAGGGTGCGCAGGGTGGCAGCGTCCGTGTGGGACTTGCGGAAATGTGCACAGAGCCGGCGCACCTTTACAAGCAGGTCTGACAAGCGTGGGTAGCTTTTCAGAAAGCGCTGAACCACCAAATTAAAGACGTGGGCCAGGCATGGCACGTGCGTGAGGCTGCCGAGCTGCAGAGCCGCCACCAGGTTACGGCCGTTGTCACACACGACCATGCCCGGTTGGAGGCTCAGCGGCGCAAGCCAGCGGTCGGTCTGCTCTGTCAGACCCTGTAGCAGTTCGTGGGCCGTGTGCCTCCTATCTCCTAAGCTGAGTAGTTTCAGCACGGCCTGCTGACGCTTGCCCATCGCTGTGCTGCCACGACGCGCGACACCGACTGCTGGCGACGTCCTGCTGCTGCTGACACATCTAGATTGCGAGACAGAGGTTGAGGAGGAGGAGGAGGAGGAGGAGGGTGCTTTAGTGGAAGAAGCATACACCGCCGAACATACCACCACCGAGCTGGGGCCCGCAATTCTGGGGGTGGGTAGGACGTGAGTGGTCCCAGGCTCTGACTCTGTCCCAGCCTCCACTAAATTCACCCAATGTGCCGTCAGGGAGATGTAGTGGCCCTGCCCGCCTGTGCTTGTCCACGTGTCCGTAGTTAAGTGGACCTTGCCACTAACCGCGTTGGTGAGGGCGCGTACAATGTTGCGGGAGACGTGGTCGTGCAGGGCTGGGACGGCACATCGGGAAAAGTAGTGGCGACTGGGAACTGAGTAGCGCGGGGCCGCCGCCGCCATCATAGCTTTGAAAGCCTCCGTTTCCACAACCCTATACGGCAGCATCTCAAGGCTGATAAATTTGGCTATGTGGACGGTTAACGATTGAGCGTGCGGGTGCGTGGCGGCGTACTTGCGCTTGCGCTCCAACACTTGCGCTAGCGACGGCTGGACTGTGCGGTGCGAGACATTGGTGGATGGGGCCGAGGACAGCGGAGGTGAGGGTGTGGGTGCAGGCCAGGAGACGGTAGTGCCTGTGTCCTGAGAGGGGGGTTGGATCTCAGTGGCAGGTTGGGGCACAGGGGGAGAGGCAGCGGTGCAAACCGGAGGCGGTGAACGGCCTTCGTCCCACCTTGTGGGGTGCTTGGCCATCATATGTCTGCGCATGCTGGTGGTGGTGAGGCTGTTGGTGGTGGCTCCCCGGCTGATCTTGGCGTGACAAAGGTTGCACACCACTGTTCGTCGGTCGTCAGGCGTCTCGGTGAAAAACTGCCAGACCTTAGAGCACCTCGGCCTCTGCAGGGTGGCATGGCGCGAGGGTGTGCTTTGGGAAACAGTTGGTGGATTATTTGGTCTGGCCCTGCCTCTACCCCTGGACACCGCACTGCCTCTTGCAACCTGCCCTGCTGCTGCCCGTGCCTCCCCCTCTGAAGACCTGTCCTGTGTAGGCGTTGCACACCAGGTGGGGTCAGTCACCTCATCGTCCTGCTGCTCTTCCTCCGAATCCTCTGTGCGCTCCTCCCTCGGACTTACTGCCCTTACTACTACCTCACTGCAAGACAACTGTGTCTCATCGTCATCGTCCTCCTCACCCACTGAAAGGTCTTGAGACAGTTGCCGGAAGTCCCCAGCCTCATCTCCCGGACCCCGGGAACTTTCCAATGGTTGTGCATCAGTGACGATAAACTCATCTGGTGGGAGAGGAACCACTGCTGCCCAATCTGAGCAGGGGCCCGAGAACAGTTCCTGGGAGTGTTCCCGCTCCTGAGCATGTGTCATTGTAGTGGAGTGAGGAGGCTGGGAGGAAGGAGGAGCAGCAGACAGAGGATTCGGATTTGCAGCACTGGACGGCGCAGAACTCTGGGTGGATGATAGCTTGCTCGAAGCACTTTCTGCCATCCACGACAGGACCTGCTCACACTGCTCATTTTCTAATAAAGGTCTCCCGCGTGGACCCATTAATTGGGCGATGAATGTGGGGACGCCAGAAACGTGCCTCTCTCCTAATCGCGCAGCAGTCGGCTGCGACACACCTGGATCAGGAGCTCGGCCTGTGCCCACACCCTCACTTGGGCCTATGCGTCCTCGACCGCGTCCACGTCCTCTCGGCCTACCCCTACCCCTCAGCATGCTGTATTACCAGTGATTTCCAAGCTAGGAAAGAAATTGGCGCAAGCCTGCAGCCAAAATAGAATTTTTTCCCTTGTTTTTCAAAGGACAAGCCACACTGCGTGTATTCAATGAATACTACTAAGTTTAATAACTGTGTTGTGGTCCTGCAAATGTGTCAGAGAACTGAAGTGATGCAAAGTTATTGGCTCCAGCAGATCAGGGATTTCCCATGTAGGAAAAAAATTGCCGCAAGCCTGCAGTAAAACGTAGCTGGCTGCGTCTGATTTTTTTTAACGTTCTGCACGCAGCACACACGTACCCAGAGCCCTGAGGACTGTCAGAGGCAGGCGAAATATATTTTTTTCCCTTGTTTTTCAAAGGACAAGCCACACTGCGTGTATTCAATGAATACTACTAAGTTTAATAACTGTGTTGTGGCCCTGCAAATGTGTCAGAGAACTGCAGTGATGCAAAGTTATTGGCTCCAGCAGATCAAGGATTTCCCATGCAGGAAAAAAATTGGCGCAAGCCTGCAGTAAAACGTAGCTGGCTGCGTCTGATTTTTTTTAACGTTCTGCACGCAGCACACACGTACCCAGAGCCCTGAGGACTGTCAGAGGCAGGCGAAATAGATTTTTTTCCCTTGTTTTTCAAAGCACAAGGCACACTGCGTGTATTCAATGAATACTACTAAGTTTAATAACTGTGTTGTGGCCCTGCAAATGTGTCAGAGAACTGCAGTGATGCAAAGTTATTCGCTCCAGCAGATCAGGGATTTCCCATGCAGGAAAAAAATTGGCGCAAGCCTGCAGTAAAACATAGCTGGCTGCGTCTGATTTTTTTTAACGTTCTGCACGCAGCACACACGTACCCAGAGCCCTGAGGACTGTCAGAGGCAGGCGAAATAGAATTTTTTCCCTTGTTTTTCAAAGGACAAGCCACACTGCGTCTATTCAATGAATAATGTATGTCTTCTGGCCCTGCCTACACAATTCTACCCCTGTAGTATTAATGCCGGGTGCAATGGTCTGCACAGCCGGTTTTGAGAAAGAAAAAAAAATGCAACACTGCTAACAGCAGCCTGGACAGTACTGCACACGGATAGATGTGGCCCTAGAAAGGACCATTGGGGTTCTTGAAGCCTACACTCACTGCTAACACTCTCCCTGCCTAACCACCACTTCTGTCCCTATTGCAGGGCGCAATGCTCTGTAGATCCAATTTTGAAAAAAAAAAAAAAATGCAGTGCTAACACAGTACTGCACACTATTAGATGTGGCCCTGAGAAGGACCGTTGGGGTTCTTGAAGCCTACACTAACTCCTAACGCTCTCCCTACAGCAGCTCCAGCACGATACCACTGTCCCTCAGCTAACTCACAAGGCATGTGTGGCGAGCCGCGGGAGGGGCCGACTTTTATACTCGGGTGACATCTGATCGCCCCAGCCACTCACTGCAGGGGGGTGGTATAGGGCTTGAACGTCACAGGGGGAAGTTGTAATGCCTTCCCTGTCTTTCAATTGGCCAGAAAAGCGCGCTAACGTCTCAGAGAGGAAACTGAAAGTAACCGGAACACCGCGTGGTACTCGTTACGAGTAACGAGCATCCCGAACACCCTAATATTCGCACGAATATCAAGCTCGGACGAGTACGTTCGCTCATCTCTAATCCTGATGTTTGGAAGTGCGAGTATAGTTCCGTGGAATTCCTCCTGTGAGGCAAGATCCACTGAGCTTTATAGAGCAATTCAGGTGTGGTTCGTATGGTTCAATGCATTTCAGTTCGACCTGCAACTCATCAGGAACCAGGTGATCAAAGATATAGAAGAATGACTGAAAAGGGGGGCCTGAGTCACACCCCTTGATTTCAGACAGATTTAGTATCTGAATATGGCAGTAGTAACTACCAGTGGAGATACACTTTCAGGCATCAGGATAAATGCTTGATTAATATAGGTTAGAAGATAGGTCTAGATGAGGTCCTAATGCTGTGGCAAGGATAAGTACCCAAGGGTCCAAATGATAGGGCCCTTAGGAGCAATTATAAAGGAGAATTCTGTTGATAGAGTTAAACAGAACTCCTATATTCCTTGCAATGAAACAGCTGACTCTAAAAGCCCCTATAAATCGGGTATAGGTAGCTTTAAGTAGGACCAAATCAAAACTGCTCAGCCAGGTAGTTTCAAATGACCCAGATCTAAAGCTGCTCAATAAAGTACTAGCTAGATCCTTGGTTATTGATAATGACTAAAATAGTAAGCTACCTAGAGTGAGAGCAGACATAAAGGCAGGGGACGATAATCCATTAGGCTAGATAAACAAAGAGAGGAGCATGGCTTCCAGCCCTGATGGTGGAGTGGTGGCCGTGGACATGAGCCCTAAAGAGTTCAATGACTGATTCAGCTGTGCTACATTTGTATTTCCATTCAATTGTATTGTGTCAGGTATGTATGTGCTTACATGTGTATAGATAAAGAAATAAGCCTGCACTTAAAAAAAAATCCAAACACTATTCTAATATATATAAATTCAATAAAGTCCAAAATTCAGTCCACTTATTTCCAGGATAGGCATTTTCAGGGAAAAAATGCTGCCATGTAATGCATACTAAGGCCTGTTTCACACGGAGACCTACGTGTGCAAAAATTCTGCATGTAAAAAGCATGCGGCAATTAGAACCAACGGTTTCCTATTGGAACATTCAGTTGATGGAATTTTAGATGCAAAAAAAACATTTGAAGATTCCCGTAGGAAACCATTGGCTCTAATAGCCACAAATTTTTTTCACACTTGATTTCTGTGCACGCAGGTCCCCATGTGAAGGAGGCCTAAGTTGTTGCTGGAGCAGTTAGTAAGCAATTGCACCCACAGCTGAACCACTGCACTGGATCAACTGACCACTTTGTTCAGCATACGTCATTAGGGGGTATTGACTATTGGTTAGTATCCCTTTAAATGTTCTTTGATTGCAGCAGTCTGTGCGGTTGATAGCTGTGACAATTGTGTTTATCCATGATTACTTAGTCTACGTTTCTTGTACATAGTTTTGTGTCAAGTCTTGTTTGTATTTCTCCTTGTTTTTCTACATATTTTCCTAGTTTGTGTCTGTCTGCCTTGGTTCATATCTAGTATTTTTTTTAGCCACTTGAATGGGCCCTAGTGCTAAAATGATTCCTAGAATGATTCCATCAGCGTTGCCTTCAGAAAATCCTGTAAATCTCTTGGGAAGATAGGCGAACAAATGTCAATGTTCTGGGAGAAGCAAAGACCACCAGCAGTAAGCGATGATTCTTCACCATCAACTTCGCTAGACCGGCCACATTGTGCGAATGCCCGACTACCATCTCCCTAAGCAATTACTATGCTCTCAACTCAAGAATGGAAAATGGAATGTTGGTGGACAGCAAAAGAGATTTAAAGATGGGCTTAAAGCTAACCTTAAAAACTGTGGCATAGACATCAAGAGCTGGAAAGCCGTGGCCCTTGAGCGCTCAATTTGGGGGTCAGCCGTTACCATCAGCACTGAATTTCGAAGAGGCACGAATTGATGGCGAAAGGGAAAAATTTATTAAGGGGAAAGACTGTCAAGCCAACCCTTGTCGGGACTGTCTTTCACTTGGAAACTGATCCAAGAGATCCAGGAGAGAACCTGCAGATCAAGAATAGGTCTCTATAGTCACTTATGGACTCACCACTAAGCCCCTATACTTACAAGGCAATTATGCTCAACCACGAGTGATAGCCTATGATGATGACAATGTATGAGTGCCCTCAGGATTGTCAGGGACAGTATTTCAGTCAGGGTTATCAGGACGGCTATATAAGGGGGCAGTGGTGTCTGGTGTTGGAGGATAGCGTAAGGGAAGGAATAGAGAAGGGAGAGCTAGCATAGGAACTGTGTTTTTGTTGACTATCTTCATTGATTGTTAACTTGGCATAATCATTTGCATCATGGTTGTCATCTAACAGTGAGTTTCTGGTATTATTTGTGTGTTACTGTATTGATATTTGCTTTGTGTATCTTTCTATTTCTTGTGATGTCTGGTTGTTACGCTCTATTGTTAGTCCTGAGGGTATCTCACTTCTGGGAAACACTGTTAGTCCCTAAGAAAGGGATAGATTTACTGTTCACTAACCATAGATGAACCTAAACTGACATTGAATTCACTGGACAATAGAGGGATCACTGGAGACCACAATGTCTCCCTTCAGTTTAACAGCTAATAAAACTTTGACAGATTTTTGGAATCCTCTCTTATTTTGCACAAACCATAACATGCAGTAATGAAATATCCTGGGAGATGTATTCAGTGGAAGGAAGTCATCTATTTCAGGAAAGGAATAGACAGACGCCCATCCTTGAAGTTCTTATGAAGTCTAAAAATATTTACTTTTACTCATCCTTGAATTGTATGGGTGAGCCTTGAAAATGGATATCATTATATTCATATTACTCTAAAGGAAACCCATGAGGAGCAGTCTGAGGACTGGTTGAGACAAACTTGTAAATATATTTCTTTTCAAACTTCATAAAAGTGATTAATTCGGTCCCATAGAACCATTAATGTCATTTAAGTACTGATTTTCAAGATGGGTCACAGGACTATATATTGTGCTTGTTACTAATGTAGCAAGCTCATGGAAAACATAGGCTGTTATCTATAATATGTCTAAATTATTGAAGATATGCTTGTTAATGTACAATAAGTCCAGGGGGCCCTAAGGGGAGGCCCTACATGACAGGGTGGCTAGGGATCAGGAGTAGATAGAAGCGTTAATGCAGCAGTTATGTGTAAAGGGTGGTGGAGATGAAAATAGGGGTAGACAGGGATTGGTGGAGAGGGGGATAGAAAGTAGGGGTTTGAGCTAGAGCGCCATTTTAGAAAAGAGAAAGTGAGAAGATTGAAGGAGAAAGTGTTAAGAGTAGAGATGAGCGAATATATTCGCTAAGGCACATTACTTGAGCGAGTAGTGCCTTAGCCGAGTATCTCCCCGCTTGTCTCTAAAAATTCGGGGGCCGTCGGGGGGGGGGGGGGGCGGGGAGCGGCGGGGGAGAGCGGGGAGGAACAGAGGGGAGATCTCTCTCTCCCTCTCTCCCCCTCACTCCCCCCTCTCCCCGCCGCAACTCACCTGTCACCGGCGCCGGCCCCCGAATCTTTAGAGACGGGCGGGGAGATACTCGGCTAAGGCACTACTCGCTCGAGTAATGTGCCTTAGCGAGTATACTCGCTCATCTCTAGTCAAGAGTGATTAGGAAAGTCAGCGAGGACAGAGGGACAGGTTCTGCAGAAGGGACAGCGGAGCAGGTTGTAGGTTAAAAGAAATAATTAAAAACGAATACACTATGGCTTTAGTGGAGGAAATTCTGCTGCAGTTCCGTATAGCTCCGTGCATATTGTGCGCACATTTGTGCACCATTCCCCCACCCCAACATTGATTCATATGGGGCAATTGCTGCACAAATATGCAGAAAAATAGAACATGCTCTATTTTTTTTTAAATGCACACATAAAATACAGATATGCAAATGAACCCATTGAAATCAATGGGTTCTATTCTGTGTATTGCACACTCAAATGTTGTGCTCATGTGAGGCCAGCCTCGGTAAATTACAGATAACTACATTGTGAGAAATTATAAACTTAGCTCTGAAACATTGGGAGATTCATCTAAGAATGAATGTGTGCCACTGTTTTATGTACTATAACATACACGATAACTGATTAAAATATATGTACATTCTATGTCACTGTGAACTGGGTTTTGGGAAGAGAATCCATGAAGCCCAGATGTCATACAAATGAAGAGAATACAGCACACTTAGGGCTCATTCTAAGGCCTCTTTCACACGAGTGTTGAGATTTTCAGCTGCCCGCATCATGGCCGAAAATCGCATTAACGAGAAGTAGCCGCGACTACATAATTTTCTCGCTCATTCACACAGCCGGGTATATATGCTGCAGCTCGGAATTCCTTTGGCCAACATAAGTATTTCAACTGGCTCAATAGAACTGCTAAATTCTTTGTTTGCCAGCAGCTCCCACAGGAGCCTATGGTAATCACCAGCTGATCGCGGACGAAAGATAGGGCAAGACCTATCTTCTTCGGCCGAGTCAAAACATCGGCTAACATATTTGGCTACCGATGTCCTATCTACGCTGGCTGGACGTTTTTACGCGGCTAATAATCAGCCATGTGAATGAATGCATTGGAGCCCAATGCTTCACATGGTCATGATTTTTTATCTAAAGCTAAATTAGCCGCATAAAAGCACTCGGGTGAATAAGGCCTAAGAATTGCAAACACAATCATGTCTAGTGTTCTATGCATTATATACATGCTGCGTGTAGGCTTGATTCACTTTGACTGCCTCTTACAGTATATCATTGAAAACCAAGCCGAGCGTACAAGGATGGAGATGGTTTTTTTTTTTAAAGGAAACCAGAGATACCCTGATGCCAGATTGCCCAGATATCTCTATGTTTTTACAGATGTAATGTGACTCATGTTGCCATAGTCTCCATCAATGATGCAAATAACTGCACTGCAAGAAATTGGTATAGATTATTGTATTATGACCATTTGAAGAATTTTCTGCAATTAAAATGATCATCTGCTTTAAGCAATCACATTGTGAATGCTGGAACCCTCTCTATCCCCTTTATTAGTTGAAAACTCCATCTGGGGAAGAGCTTTGGCTAATACTACTGAGGGGTCCCTATGATCAACTGATTACTGAGGAACCTTTAGAGGTCACCAGGTTCATGAGACCAGAACCCCAATCAGCATGAACCAGGAACAGGTATGTACGTTGCGCCCATGTACGTGTTATTCTGAAACACTGTGGCTTTTCAGAATAAACATACTATGAAATTTGATTTGGAAGGTCGTTCCAACTCACAGTCCGGCGCCGCACTTGCCTTTCTCTGCCTGCAAATGTAAATTTGGTATCGTTCCAGCGATTTTTGCTCTGGTGCTTTCATACTGGACCGATGATCACTCTGTAAATAGGGGCAGAGTGAGCTGGAGATCGCTCTACCTGCCTCAATTCACAGTAAACAGGCAGTCGTTCAAGATGAAGAACTGTCTGTTCACATGGGCCAATCGTCGTCCAGTTTTTATGCCTGCCTAAACTGAACAAATTATGGTTCGACATTCAGTCTCTGGCAGCATTAATCCTGAACAATTAATATGCAGATTCCTGTGATCCAGCAAGAATCTGAATGCTTATTATTTCTCCATGTAAAAGGGCCCTTAGAGACACCTGCCTTTTATGATTGGAGCTTTCCTGTATGGAAATTAGACATATTGTGAAGGTAATCTTGAAGTTTGGAATTAAGGGTTAAGTTAAGTAATAAACTTTTAAATTGTTATACCCCGAATTCCACACACTGTTTACAGTATACTGCACACCTGCTTCTTGTCAGGCAAACTTTATAAACTGCAGCATATATTGTGAAGTAAGCCAGACACATTCTTCCAAGGAGTTAGGAAGGATTCCAGGGTCAGATTTAATAGTGCGGTATGATGTTATGATTGCTCATTCCTTGCACAATCTTAGTCATAGTCACCATTAGCAAATAGCTTATGCTAATATCAGTTACATGGACCATAATTCTGTAATAAAAGGAAGAGGTACATGCCTAAGGATCCTCTCATATGAGATAGCACAATAGTCTATGAGGCTATTCAGATTAGCCATTTTTTGCTAATTACTGCATGTCCTATTTCCATCTGTTTCGATGGGAGACAATAGGACATGCAATGTGCAAGGTCTGTAGAGATTGGACAGCACATGGATGTTTGAGTCCTAGGTCTCTGTTTTTGCAGTGGTCCTCCAGTTATTGCCATCATGAGCCAATATTTTTCAGGCTCCCCTAGTTTCCTTTATTTCTGTTTCCCTGTCATATGAAGGGTAGTGGCATTTATACAGGGTTATTACAAATTATCTTCCCAATTTAACCCCCCTATAACCAAAATTTCATGTCACTCAGCTACATAAATTTGATCTCAATGGAAATAGAAACTCTAAAAGTTTTGTTGCACAACATCAAAAATGTTTTCCACGCCAGAGGTATTCAATGCGAGCCTCTTTGTCACTCCACACACATCGAGCCTGTAGCCAAGTTCACAATCACCGGAGCAGAAAAGATTTAAAAATTACCAACGAAAACCCATCTCACCGAAAATAATCTTTTAAAATGTAACCTTTACAATAAATATATTAAAATAAAAGGACTGAGCAGATAAATAAACAAACACAAAAATGCACCTGCTAAATGTGACATAGCATTGTTATCACCTGCAGTTAGGTAAAAAAAAAACTACCCAAGGGAGTAATCCCTATCAAACCCCTTTAGGCTAAATTCACATGAGCGTGAAGCGCACATACCTCGTGTGAATATGCACTCTATTCTTTTGAATGGAGTCCTACACGTGAGCAATGTTTTCCAAAATGGCTGCATGTCTTATTTTTTTGAGTTCCTTGGAACACATCGCCCATTGTTGGCAATGGGACCTTAAATTGCATGGCTGTCGTATGCTGTGTGCATGCAAGTGTGATGTTTAACATTGAAATCAATAGGAAACACTTGCAATCCTCCATTGTCTGTGAAACACATGTGTAAGAATTGGAATTTTGTGTAAGATAGTGCTATTCATGAATGAATAGCTAAACACTATCTGTAATTGGCTGAGCACTCAGCCAATAGCTAAGCACTAGCTGCTATTGGCTGAGCCATCAGCCAATCAGCACAGCCCTTTCAGGAGGCTGAAAGTGCTGGACAGCAGTGCCAGGGAGCCAGCAGGAGGACGCGTCTGAGAGATGAGTAAATTTTCTTTTAATTTTTTTTAACACTTATTGATGATTTTCAGGGAAGGGCTTACATTTCAAGCCCTTCCCCGATAATCATACTGTGGTTCTTGCAAGAAAGCACTGCTTTCAATGGGATCGGCAGCAGTGCCGATCCCATTGAAAGCAATGGGATATCATTCTGCACTTCTGCCACAGCTGTGACAGCTGTGACAGCTGTGGCAGAGGATTCTTTCATCCCTGCGGTCTCCGCTGGGTATTCTCTCTATGTTTTCAATGGGGCTAGCACTGCTGCCGCTGGCCCCATTGAAAAGACTGGCGATATCCCGGCGTGATGCTGTTTTTTTTCTCGCACTGCACTGCGAGACTTTTCCTTTACTCTCGCCGCGCAGTGGAGAAAAAAACACCAGTCGGTGTCCACCCTTAACAAAAAAAGCACTAAACTGCAAAAGGGACTTGCGAGTAGACACCCAACAACGACTGACAAGCACCAAAACACTTACCTAGAATACAAACACACATAAACAGATGGAATAGCTAAAGTACGTACGAGGTGTTGGTTTGTATTTTGGCCAAGATACTTAAGCTCACAAGCCTACGACAAGGGTCTTCCTTGTCTCGTGAGTCCCTACTCTACAAGACAACTCAAACCCCAAGGAGTCCTGCCTACAAGCAGGCCGATCGTCCCAATAGGGACGGCCGCACACTGGAACCTAGAGGCCAGGTTCATCATAGATGGTGAATAGTATACAAGCAAAACAGGACACGGTTCACACACACAGACGAGGGAATCCCACGAGAACCTCATGCATGCAGCAACACCAAGCAAAACATGCATTACTCCAAACACCAGGGTTCTAGCAAAAATAGCCGGCATTTATGTGCAGCAGACGTGTGGTGATCGGCTAACTTTAGCAATACACACCCACGCAGCTCAATCATCCCACACCTATGGAATTGTGTTCCTGGAAACCCATAAAACTACAGGTCCCAGGAGCACAATGTAACAGTAGCCTAAGACAGAAAGAAAAGGTTGCGCAGAAGAGCTCATAGATAGAGGAGTATAGAACGGTCAGTAGTTGGGTTAGATATACCAAAGTCCAATTAACACATACATTCAAATTAATGCAGCATACAAGAATCATGATAGTAAAAAAAAACTAAAATTTGTGGATTCTGTTCAGATAATACAGACAGATATACATGCTTGTCATCGTTACACAAAATCCACTATTGCTATCTATGAGCTGCAGAAATGATTAATTCAATTCAATGCATCTATCCTAAAAAGGTTTGCTCTAAAGATATGCCTGCAGTATGTAAAGAACAAGATGGATTCAATCAAATATCAGTAAATCCTTCAGTGAGGAAGCTGAAGCTTGGGCATCATTGGCCTTCCAACAGCACGGTGATCCCAAGCAGACCTCAAAATCCAGCAAAGCTTGGTTTTCAAAAGAAGTTCTGGGACACTCTGGAATAGCTATCCCCATCATATGACTTGAACCCCATAGAAACTCTTTGGCGGGACCTCAAGAAGGCAGTTGCAGCATGCAAACCCAAGAATATAAGTGAACTGAAGGCCATTGCCCATAAGCAATAGACTTCCATTCCTCAGAAATAGGCCTCCTTCACACAAGCGTTTTTACATGGCCATTTAGCGGCGATAAAACATCCGCTGAATATCTTAACCATGTGAAGCATTGGTCACGTGATTTTCGGTCACGTGAAAAAAATCGCGCTCTCAAAATGTCAAATCAGCTACCATTTTTGGTTTCCGATTTTTCTTGCTGTATCAAATATTAGGTCTTGACCTATCTCTTGATGAAAAACGCTGGTTGCTCCCATAGAGCTCCATAGACACTATGGGAGCTGTGAAGTGGTTAATTGACTGGCTGGTATTCTTGGCTGCTCCGTCAGTCACTCAGCATTGTTTATTTAAAAAAGCTCTTCTGAACAGAAGGTGCTGGTTATACTTTCTGATTGAGGTGCTTTTGGTCTTGCCTGCAGCTTCTGGGTTGGAGCTGCATCTCTGTTAACGTAAATCTGGTTTTGTTCTACTTATTTATCTGTTGTCTGTATATATTTTTTGCTTGCATTTGTGGTTGTATATACAGTGTTTTAGTACCATCAAACATTAGCCAATATTCCCTGTCACCATGCAGTTGAGGTCAAGGTCACCTTTAGGGATGCCCTTCTTATAGGTAGGATTTACTTGTACTAGTAGGTTAGGCATAGGCATACTGACAGGGTGTGTCGGGGTCGCAACGGCGATCCGGCCCCTGCGCTTGAGGGGGCCCAGAGGCCCCCCTCCAACATATACAGCTCTACTTTCACTTTGCACTGTCAGCGGCCGCTTGCTAAGTTAATGCGGTCCGGCCGACAGCACGAGCCAGAGAGAAGAGTAGGAAAAGGGGGGGGGGGACTTGGAGAGAAGACGTGAAGAGGAGGGAGGATGGGCGAAAGAGCAGAGAGGACACGGAAGCAGACTCACCGGCACACAGCACAGCACAGCAAGGCATTGAGCGGAGCAGGGATGATGTCATCTCCCTGCTGCTTCCCTCCTGCTAACACTGTGTACAGCTGCTCTCCTCAGCAGAGAAGTAGTCCGGGCACCAGGGTATGTATCTATCTATCTGCTTGTCTGCCTGTCTGTATGTCTTTCTATGTGTCTGTCTATCTATCTTGCCTGGTCTCATATCTATCTATCTATCTATCTATCTATCTATCTATCTATCTATCTATCTATCTATCTATCTATCCCCTACTTCTATGCATCTATCTATCTCATATCTATCTATTCATCTATCTATCTCATATCTATCTATCTATCCATCTATCTGTCTATCTATCCATCTATCTATCCATCTATCTATCTATCTATCTATCCCATATCTATCTATCTATCCCCTATCTATCTATCTATCTATCTATCTATCTCTATCATATCTATCTATCTATCTCTGAATCTCTCTCATATCTATGTATCTATCCATCTATGTATCTATCTATCTCATATCTATCTATCTATCCATCTATCTATCTATCTCATATCTATCTATCTATCTATCTATCTATCTATCTATCTATCTATCTATCTATCTATCTATCCCCTATCTATGCATCTATCTATCTCATATCTATCTATCCATCTATCTATCTGTCTATCTATCCATCTATCTATCTATCCCATATCTATCTATCTATCTATCTATCTATCTATCTATCTATCTATCTATCTATCTATCTATCTATCTATCTATCTATCTATCTATCTATCTATCTATCTATCTATCTATCCCCTACTTCTATGCATCTATCTATCTCATATCTATCTATCCATCTATCTATCTATCTATCTATCTATCCCCTATCTATGCATCTATCTATCTCATATCTATCTATCCATCTATCTGTCTATCTATCCATCTATCCATCTATCTATCCCATATCTATCTATCTATCTATCTATCTATCTATCTATCTATCTATCTATCTATCTATCTATCTATCTATCTATCTATCCCCTGTCTATCTATCTATCTATTTATCTATCTATCTCTGAATCTCTCTTATATCTATGTATCTATCCATCTATGTATCTATCTATCTCTCTCTCTTAGGCCTCATGCCCACTTGCACGCATGGATTTCACTGCTGAATCCCGCAGTGAAATCCGTACATGCCCACGGATATGGAGAGGGAAAATACATTACACTCACCGCTCCGGATACTGCGGGGCTCCCCTCTGTGCAGGCCGGATCTTCTTTCTTCCGGCAGGCGGACGGGCTCGGCACGCCAGCAGTGTGCCGCATACATGCGCACCTATATTTTAAAAAATCTCCTGTTCTCCCGCGTATCTGCAGCACAGCACAAAAACAGCTGTGGCTGTGCCGCGGATACGAACAGCTTCGATAGACTTCAATGGAAGTCGCGGGAGCCGTCCGTGTGGCAGATCCACAGGAAAATGGAGCATGCTGCGATTTCTTTCTGCGCGTGTGACCCGCACTCCGGGAAGGAATCACATCTGCATGCTTTAGCTACCCTACTGATGCTAATGCATCCCTATGGGCAGTAAGATGCACGGATCTCCCATGCGGGGGCCACGTGCGGATTTTATAAATAAAATCTGCACGTGGACATTGGCCCTCAGGCATAGATACGGGGCGAGGGGGGAAAAGGGCCTGGGGGGGGCTGAGCTGAACTTTTGCACCCGGGCCCCTGAGCCTTTAGGTACGCCCCTGGGTTTAGGTAGATTCCCTGTTTTGCCTTTTAGCATTTCTCTATTTACCTTTATGTTCTCCATCTATGTGTTGTATATGTATGTATGCGTTCAGGTTGGACGTAACAGTGGTGTCAGGTTATAACAACAAGAGGTGAACTACTAAAGATGGCTGACATGAAGGGGCAGAATAATTCTGAGCCTGAAGTAACCAGTATTTCGGGCTCACACAGGCAGATTTGTATTTGTAAAAGGTGGGCATTGAAAGCCATGCATTTTCACTTTTTCGTTCATACTCGGAGATATAACTTGTGTATTTCGCGAGTGAAAGTAAAATCGTAGCATGCTCTATTTTGCTATGTAATCCACACAGACTGCCTTTATTGATGTCAATGGAGGCTGTCTGACCTGTAACCCATACACAATAGACATTGTGTATGGGCCGCAGGAACCCACTTCATCGCTAAGCGACGGCACGGGAAATACAAATAAACACAAAAATACTTATTGCACATGACTGCCTGTGAGCCTACATGGGCATGCGCATTACAATTAATTGCAAAACGGAGGGTCACCGGCCGTGCTCACAGCCAGAATCTGCTCCAGGCCGCCCCCATGCGGAATCCGATCCGCCTGCGTGAGCCCAGCCTTAAAGTGGCATTTTGTGTTGAATTGGGAAAAACTACTTATTATATAAGGCTGGCGGCACACAAACAGCTTCGATTTTGCATGCAGGAGCCCACAGTGGAATTTGACTCCAACTGTGGACGGCGATCTTGCGTACCTGTTGAATTCTATATTGCAGGTGACCACCACAGCTTGCGGCTGACATGCGCAGTACAGATGTTTTGTTTTTTTTAATTTGTGTTACATGCTACAATTTTATCTGCACTTGTGGAAGTGGCTATTCACTTCCGCGAATGTGTAGGAAAAAGCAATTTTGCATAACATGTTCTGAACGGTATTTGCTGCGGATCCTCATTGCGGACGCCGACCACGGATTCCGCAATGGCAAATCTGTTCGTGTGCCACCGGCCTTAGTTGTGTTATTTACATTATTCTTGTTTGATTGTTTTCTGGCAAAGAGCTGAAAGTTTGTAAATTTAGCAAATAAACCTAATTTACAATTGGGGGGAGGGGGGGTTAAATAATTTTGATCACAGTATATATATATATATATATATATATATATATATATATATATGTGTGTGTGTGTTAGCTCCCTCCCTGTAGACTGGTGACATTTAATGGATAATTTATTTAGCACTCTGCATTTCATCTGGCATTTCGTTTTCCTCTGCAAATACAGAGGAGAAAAGTCATTTAATTGATTTGCTTTCTCCTATTTTTCCCTAGTCACTTTGTAAAGGGCCAACACTTTCAGTTTTAGGCCTTATTCACATGCAACATTTTATTGCGGCTATTTTCCGATGCATTAAATTGGCCAGATGGAAAACCTAGCACATACGCTCCGGATCACGGCTGGCTGCTTTTAAGCGTGGATGAAAAATATAGGTCTAGCCCTATCTTTTAGCCACAATCAGCCGGCAGCCCCCCCCCCCCCCCCCTCCTTGTCGGCAACTCCCATAGGCTTCTATGGGATATTCTATTGGCGCAATAAGCTGGCAAAGGGAGGCGCAGTAAGGTGGACAGAGTTTAGCATCGCTAAACTCTCTCTCCCAGCCGACAGAATTCCGAGATGTGACGTATATATGCTGTACCCGGTTGTGTAAATCTCTTGTTGATGGGATTTTCAGCCACGATGCGGGCTGCCGAAAATAGCGACACTTGTGTGAAAGAGGCTTTAACTTCTTAATGACCACCCCATAGTGTTTTTTTACGTTTTGGTTTGTTGGACTTTAATCCAAAGAGCTGTAAAAACACGCTTCCTCTGGGGAATAAAGCCCTGAAGGCTGTGGACGTGACAGTTCCATACTGATGGTTACCGGAGGTAGCGGACAACCTGAAGTTATCAGGGGGTAGTGGGATTGGATCTGTGAGGGGAGCTAAGAGTACTCACCCCCGTCCTCAGCGATGTCCTACGGTGTTCTGGTCTTCTAGGACCTGACATCATTACATCACATGCACGCGTAGAGGGCCAGGAGGCCCGGGAAATTTTTAAAAACTCCCTGCTTCCAGCTAGTATGAGTAGCCAAGAGCAGGGAGATGTGAACCGGAGACACTGTATGCGGTTCCCAGTCACATGATGGCTGTTATCCAATGGCTAAAAGTAAAAAAAAGTGTAAAAAGAAAGAAGAAAAGTTTGTCTCATCTCCCCTCACGGATCGTATTATGAAATTATGTACCCAAGGCCCCAGGATCTATCCACGAACCTCACCCCGGTTTCTGCGCACGCACCTGTTGCCAGAGCAGCGGACGCATGCACAAAAGCCGCGGATTGCAGGAGCAATTTAAAATCTCCCCACTCCTGGCTACCAAACATAGCCGAGAGACTGGAGATTCCACGGGGGGCCATGGTCCCTGGTCCAGTAAAAAAAAGTAAAAAAAAGTTAAAGTTTGACTTCCCGTAATGATTTTGATCCTTGAGGAGAGGTGAAATTACATACCTAAGGCCTCCGGTGATGTCCCTCGACGGGATCCTTATCCGCGGACATCTCCCCAGCTTCAGCGCATGCGCCCGTCACCAAGATGACAGACGCAAGTGCAGAAGCTGGGGTGGGCCCCTGAAATTTAAATTCTCTTTGCTCCTGGCCACTAAAGGTAGCCGAAAGCCTGGAGCAGTGACTAAGGGCCAAAGTGAGTGGTCCCCAGTCACGTGATCGCCGTTATCCAATAGATAATGGCGTTCATGTAAAAGTTAAAAGACAAAGTTTGATGCTCCATTTGGTTTGGGCCCCATTGTGCATACGGAAATAATATTAGGGTATGTTTCAGAACACAAGAGAAACAAGGGTACCCATTTTGAGGTGCAAATCCTCATTTTTTAATGTTTACTATTGAAAAAAATTTGTCTTTAAAATGGCATATTTGCAAAAATATTAAATTTTATTATTTCTCCTCTATATTGCATTAACTCCTGAAAACAAACTGTGGGGTCAAAATCCTTGTGACACTCCTCAGTGAATACAGAAACGTGTATTTTTTAAAATCGGGTCATTTGTGGAGGTATCTATCATTCTGACACCTATGAACCTTTGCGATCTTGGCCTGGTGTAGGAAAACAAAGTGTTCCTCAAAATGTTGCTAATTAATATTAAATTTGTACGTCCCTTCAAAGGTTAAAAAAACACTAAAGTTTTTCAAATGTGCGTCCAGAATAAAATAAACAGGTTGCACATATTTGAGCTATTGCAGTTGACAATGTGAAAAAAATGACACTTTTTCAAAAGTTTCCCAATTTTAGCACTTTTAATAAATATACACAAATTCTTTCTTTCTATTTGTACCACCTAAATGAAGTACAATATGTGGTGAAAAAGCAATGTCAGAATTACTTGTTATTCTATGTTGAAGTGACCAAGTTCAGATTTTCAAAATTTGTCCTGGTCATTAAGGCGCAAACAGGCTTGGACACTAAGGGGTTAATCTTTTTGCTATGTATATAATTGAAGAACATTTTAGCATTTTGGAGTTAAGGCCCATTTAGATGCAACGATTATCGCTCAAAAGCAATCTTTTGGGCAATAATCGTTGGGTGTAAATGTGCCCATCTTTCACTGTTCAGCTGAACGACGGATTTCAGTTCTGCTTGAAAACCATCTTTCAGCAGAACAGCTGATAAGCAGGACCACACGCTGTGATCTGCCTGTGGAGAGCTGGTTACAGCTGATAACATTTTCTTAGCTGTTCTCAGCTGTGAGCCTCACGGAAGAACAAAGGGAACAGCGGGTGGTCTTTTCTCTGAATACAGCTCCTGGCTGCTCATAGGCTACTAATTAGTACAAATCGGCATTAGTACCAAGTAGTAGTTTATGCAAAATGATCACTCAAAAGCTATCTTTTGAGCAATCATCATTGCAGTGTAAATGCAACCTTATGGTCCATTTGCACGTGACAATTATCATTCACAATTCGTTCAAACAAGCAAAAGTGAAGGATAATCTTTCGGTCTAAACACAAACAAATGACTGGACGAATGATTATCGGTCAGTTTTCATTTGCCGTTCATTTTACGCAGGCATAAAAATAATTGTTTGCTCATTCGCTTATTGCTCCATTTAAACAGTGCTCGTTCAGTCCCTTTCATTCGCTTATACATCAGGGAGCTGCGGCCAAAAGTGAGAATAAAATCACAGTGCTTTGCCGTGTTCATGTGTGAGAGGACACTATTAGAGATGAGCGAGCGTACTCGCTAAGGCAAATTACTTGAGCGAGTATTGTCTTTTTCGAGTACATGCCTGCTCGTCTCTAAAGATTCGGCTGCCGGCTGGGGGCAGGGAGCGGCGGGGGAGAGCGGGGAGGAACGGAGGGGAGATCTCTCTCTCCCCCCCCCCCCCCAGCTCCCACCTGCTCACTCCCGCAACTCACCGTTCACCCCCACCGGCACCCGAATCTTTTGAGACGAGTGGGCATGTACTCAAAAAAGGCAATACTCGCTCAAGTAATTTGCCTTAGCGAGTACGCTCGCTCATCTTTAGACACTAACCCTTTTATTCCCATAAGGTATAAACCTCTCACTATAAATATTTAATAAACTTAGAAAAACATCCCATTAAAATAGGATAAAATAAGAAAATGATTTCTGAACGATAACCACATCTCCTTTCATTGCCACAATCATAATCAGTACATGAGAAAGTGTTACATAAGATGTGAAGGTAAATCATAATCTGGGCTATCAACACCACAGGGCTCTGGGCTATCAATATACAAGGACAGAGTATACTTCTGTTTCCAATCCGTACCTATAAATCGTCCTGCGAACAAAGTAATCCATTTCCTAAAGCATTTAATTACATTCATTCTTGTAAACAAAGGTTGTTCTCTGTAGTTATCATGCAGACGGATAGAAGTCATTTTCTTAATGCAGGAGAAGCAGAATGGATTGGAGAGGTTTTGTAGCTGTGATTTGTTGTCAGACATAATTTACTTATTAAATGCCATTTTATCACTTTGTAAAACCGTTTCATTACAGGAAAGGATGGAATGATAAGCCTGCCAAGTGTTGTATCAAGCTGAAGTTCAAGGATATCTGATGAAAAGGGAGAACTGGAGTTATCTGATCCTAATGAGATTACACATTCTATCTTAACCCTTTCATAATCAACTTCTTCAGTGCCTAAAGGTAGACCATACACCTTAGATAACTGTAGGCAACAGCTAGGTATTATTGTACCTTGACGCCACCGGAAGCTAGGAGTTTTACAGGGTTTAGATGCAGGAACCCCCTTGTCACACCCCTAGCTCCCTATTGGCTGACTTGAGAAAGGTAAAGATTTTTGCCATGGCAGCAGGGTTACTGTAATTTTTCATGTGAGGCGTACATTATTAGCTGTAAGAACTTCCATGTTAGAGGTGTAACATGGAAGTATTATTAGTTAATAATCTAAGCCTAACATGAAAATTAACGCTAACCCGAACCCGCCTCTCCTTGCTTGAATGTATAGACATGCTGCTTCTCCTTCCATTTCCCCTGCCCTACCGAAAGCTGCCACCTCGCTCAGTGTGTCATCCTGCGTCTACGCAAGCAATCCACTTGCAGTGAGGGAGTGTCTCCGCTCCTTTACTGCTTCGGCTGTGCTGCCGGTGTATGTGCTGCCTCCGCTCCCAACCATGGCGCTGCACTTGGGGGATTTTAGCTATCTCTGCAGCTGCTGCCACCGCCCCCACTCCCCTGCCAGTGGATCTCCTAGCTGCAGCCACCGCTCTCAGTGCATCTGCAGGCACAGACCCTCGTGCCGCTGCCTTTTGGATGCTCAGGATGTCCTGCCACCAGCAGCGCTCCCAGCCTTCACCCTGCAGGACACCCTTACTGGGCGCCGCTGTGTGTGGATGTGCTGCCGCGGTCACCAGTCCCAGGCCGCTGTTCCCCCCTTCCGCCGCTGGCTCTGGATATTGTCGATCTCCTGCAGATGCCAGCGCTAGCAGGCTTCACGATGTAGGACCCCCTTAGTGCCAGGACCTGGATGGCACCCAGCTCTTCACCCAATCAGATGCAGGGCACGTGACCGGCCTGTCAATCTTGTCTCCACCAGTATTTCTGGTGGCGACAAGATACAATAATACCCAACATCTATTCCCTCTTAGGGCTAATGCCCACGGATGGATTATTGCTGCAGAATTCACGGCCAGATGCCCGCCGTGAATTCCGCAGCAATAACCACCCATAGACATGCTGTGTTAAAAGATTCTCCCCTGCCCACGAGCGGAAAGCAACTGCGATTTTCCACTCGCGGGGGAGAATCATAGGATGTTCTATTTTGTGCAAGATGCTGAAGATTCTGCTAGGCTCCTCTTGATTTTTATGTTTATTGTGGTCTGTAGCTCTAGTTTAGTTTTCTGTTATCGTCTGAAGAGCTCTAGATAGGTGCAGTGATTATTATAGTACTAAGGAGTTATTGATCTCATTAGGACTACTACAATTAGCTTAGGGGTTCCATTATTAGAACAGCATCTTGCTGTGTTTATCTAGTATAGTCTAGTATTAGGAGAATTCAACATCTAAGGACTCCTCAGGTCATGTGATTACGTAGGTGGACGGTATTTAGTTTTCACTATTTATTTGGTGAATCTGTATCTGCCTTTCCTAAGTTGTACAACATACAGTCATCATTAAATACATCTGATGACTGTATATTTGTAATAACTGGCTCCTGATGAAGCTGAGTAATCAGCAGAAACTCGTTGAATCCAAAGCTTGAACCTAAAGAAATCTAAACCATAGGAATTCAACGGCTCATGGCATAAACTAGCTACTGGCAGTAGTTTTTGTTTAATAAAAATAAATAAAAATACTAGTGTGCTGAATTATTACCATACATCAATAAAGTATCATCAGATGTGAGCAATTCATTATCCAGGACAAGCTTTTTTTGCTTTTTTCCTCCATCTAAGCACCCTTAGATCTATAAGTAAATCAATATCTGTCCAATATCAGTCATATAGTGATGCTACACTCAACATTTTATTCGACTGGGGTACACTGGTTACAATCAGTAGTGTGGATATCTGTTTCTCAATTATTTGATGCATTAGCATATAGCGGGCTATTTGAGCCTTCGTTGTGTGCCTTTTTGTTCATATGAGGACTGGTACCCTCTACATCTAAACCTATCTGATTACTCGCAGGGTAATTTAATTCCCAAACCAGGTAAGGTTGCCTGTCCACGGGCGTTGCGGTATCCTGCGTTGGAGCTCCACCGCGGGAGCCGGCGCCCGGGAGCAGAAGCCGACAGACGGATCTCTGCCGGTCAGCCTATCTGACAGGCTGACCGCGAAGGACCGCGGTGAATCGCGGCAAATCGCAGCATGCTGCGATTTGCCTGCTGCGAGCGGAGAATCGCAGTGATTCTTCGCTCATGGACATGGTGGCTGTGCTCTCCAAAGCATCGCTATGGAGAGCTTCCACTGCATTCCCCATGGCCGGATTATCGCTGCGGGAAACGCAATGAAAACTCGCCCGTGGCCAGGCAGCCTTATAGTGAAGGGTGCTTTTCTGTCACAAACCCCGGTTGATCTAAATATGATCAGTGGGTTTTTATTATCCTGAAGAGGGTATTTGGTATATAGGTTTTTGCCTTCTCCCATTGAGAGGGCAATACTAAGGGTGGTGGAAATAGTCTTGGGTGTATTGATGCTTTCCGAATATACAGTCCAGAAATACATTTTAATGCAGATTATTAAAAGTTAAGTTTTACAGTTTTTGAAGTACAGCATAAATAGTGTGTTCAATTTATCATACAGGTTGTTCTAGATATGATGATATCATATGTGTTTGTTTTTTTTTTTAATTTATGTTTAGTGGTGAAACTACACAAAAAAGGGTTTTTTGTGTGATTATTTTTTACGTTTTTTTTTTAGTTCTGTGGATGGTACATGAGCTGATTTGTCCGCTGTGGAATTTCTGCTGCATCCCTTCAAATGGCCAGAGATAGGGCACCTGCACATGGGCAACTTTGAGCCCCATTTTACATGGAGAAATTGGGTTGCAGAAACTGCATGCAATAAAATCCATTTCAATGGGTTCCCTCACATTGCTAGTTTTTTGGCATGCTATTCCATCGGGTGACAAAATCCACTTTATTTTTGCACAAAATTGTGCACCAAAGGCCCCATAGGAGTCCATGTGGACGAGGAAATGCACATGAACTATGAACAAACATGTACTGAAAACATAGTTTTTCCGCAGCCACCTATCAGGCCGCTATAAAGTTTGCAGCTAATCGCAGGGAAGGCACAGCAGACATTTTGGAGAGTGCTTAGGAGAATCTCCTTTTGGAGGTTCTTTATATCACTGACATAATACAGGATGTATAATCTTACTAGTTATGTAGCTTTTGATTGAGAATACAAATTAGCAAGTTCCAGGATGCATGCCAAAGACCGAGAGGTGCTGTAGATAAATCCTCTAGCTTTTCCCTTGCTTACCCTTTTGTGTAATAAATCAGTGTGAGAGGGAGGCATAGATTTCAATATGAAAGGTAAGATTGGAAATTCTAATGGTCTCTTGTGGGGGGCAAGCATCGGGGGTGGTAAACTAGCTAACTGCTAAGTACTTTGCACAGTCTTACTCTAAATTTCCCCAGGAATTTACTGTACTAGGATGACTTAAAGTTGCCAACAAAAGTTCATAATGTAAATATTAAAAGAATAAATAAGAAGCAAGAATTAATAATAATTGTGTGGAAGTATGTTGCCTCAGCAGGAATCTCTTGCAGGAGATTAGATTGTACCTGAAGAGGAATGTTGAGATGTATGAATTTGCATTTCCACACAGATATCAACTAATTAAGTCAACTAATACAACTTAAAGAGGTTGTTCAAGGTCATTTTTTTGTTCTAAAGGTAGTAAATGTAAATTAAAATAAAGAAGCTATACTCACTGGTTCGATCCCTTGCTGGTCCAGCACTATCACTTCAATGCTACCCACTGGCCTTTCTTTACAAGACAGCAGTGGTGACATGTCAACGTACAAGTGATCACTGCAGCCAAACATTGTCCACAGTGATTCAGTGCTATACACTGCTAAGGCCAGTGATTGGCTATGGAAGTCATGTGTTTATATACACATCACTGCTGCAGTAAAGCAAACAAATCCCAATTGGTAAAGGCCTATTTAGACAAGACAAATGTCGGGTAAACGATGCCCGACACTCGTCCCCGCACATACTCGCTCTCGTCCTTGCTTATGCTGCATAAATGATGGACGATGAGCTGAACGATGATCAATCAGTGTAAATAGCAGCTGTTCAGTATTGAATGGCCGCTATGTTAAGTCAATGGAGAGGGGTGGGGGAGAGCGAGGAGAGAAATCTCCTGCAGCCTTCCCGCCCCCTTGATGGCCGCTCTGTTAGCGAGCCAGTGATATTAGCTCCCGTGCAGCAGTATATGCGGGGATGAGTGTTGAGCATCATTTGCCCGACATTCGTCTCATCTAAATGGGCCTTAAGAGTAGAGCATCAATGCTGGACTAGCAGGGGATTAAGCCAATGAGTAGGGTTTTTTCTATACTATGAACAGAGTAGAACCTAAAACGTAACTTTTATTACCAATATAGATTTAAAAAAAGAGTAAGTAGTCAAAAAGATACATAACAATACTTTCAACATGAAAACACTACTGCTCCTACCATAAAGAATAAGGTGTCAGAGTGTTTTCTCAAAAAGGGATTGCAAGGACGGAGAGAAGATATAAGTCCACAACCTACCTCATAGGCACCACACTTGATTGTAACTGTCCAAGCAGAAGGATGTATCCCTAAAGATAGTGCACAGCCCAATAAATTGGCCAATGTGCAAAAAGAAGGCCTTCCCAGCAAAAATGAGGACCTCCAAACACTAAACACTATTGGAAAGCAGGATCTAAATAAAACACAGAGGCAACTCTAGCCCAATGGGGTATCACTAAATCCCTGGTTCTATATACAACCCTATATATCGGAACAAAGCCTGTTGCCCCACCAGCCATACACTACTGATACCATACTCTATGTGGTAGGAAGTATCATTATGTATCTTTTTGACTACTTGCTCTGTTTTTATCTGTGTAGAAGTTATGTTTTAGGTTCTACTCTGTGACTGGTTTTGCCCTTTAATTTAAAACCTGTCCTGATTTATATTAAATTTGCATCCTTTAGAAATAAATCTAAACTTGGACAACCCCTTTACGTAAGAACATCTTACAACTGCAGTTATCACATATGTACATTATTCCATCTGAATAATACAACATTTTCCCTGTAGTGGCAACTGCAGAGAAAATATGCCGCCAAAGACAACTGCCCCTACCATGAGTATAGAGTAAGGCAAAGTCCCCAAGCGCCAAGTCATGACTGACTCCTAGAGTGCATAACATCGTGACGTTTTCTTGGCAGACTGTTTTCGCGGGGTGGTTTGCCATTGCCTTCCCCAATCATCTTTTATCCCCCCAGCAAGCTGGGTACTCATTTTACCAACCTCGGAAGGATGGAAGCCAACTTGAGCTAAATGGATTGAACCAGCAACCTTCAGGTCGTGAGCAAGACTGCATTTCTGCATTTCTGCTGCCTTAACACTCTGCACCACACAAGGCTCTTGGTTCAGGTAGCCCAAGATAGACTCAGCCTTTCATCCTTCTCTGGTTAGTAAAATGAGTCTCCAGCTGGCAAGGGGATAAAAGATAACTGGGGAGGGCAATAGCAAACCAACCCACAAAAAAAACAGACTGCCAAGAAGAGGTCACGATGTTACATCACCCGAGGAATCAGTCATGACTCGGTGCTTGCACCAGGGGACGTTACCTTTGCCTTTTTATAGAGCAAACACTTAAATAGAATTTGTATTGAAAAAATATGTAACATGGGGCAGATTTTCCATAGTGGAATTTCCACCTTGAAGTTTTCTGTGATTCTACTGCAAAATCTGCTTGTGTCGTATGCTGATTTGCCTCAATTTTTGCTGCAGATTTTATCCCAGAAGAAGTGCAATCTGCAGCACAAAATTATGTGAATTCTGCTCCTCAGGTCTATTTCTACTGTTGGTTTCTTCTGCAGCATGTAGGTGAGATGTCTTTAATCTAATCCACTTTGCTTTAATTGTTATGTGCTGTAGTTTATCCACATGCGAATCCATGGCAAATCTGACTGTATGTCATCCATGTGCTGGGTGCCAGGGAGCTTTTGACTTGTTCACCTGGGGTAACAACCTGCCAAATGTGATTACGGCAGTGTTCTCCTGATTTCCTGGCATTTGGCACCATGCTAAAAAAAATTACTAAATGTTTCTCGGAATAGTACGTCTGCTGTGCTGTTGTTCACTCCCAGTATATGCCTGGCCTTAAATTGGATGTTGAACTGCCTTCCTTTTTTTGATGATATGCATCATCAAGTTAGTCACCTGCTTTGATTTAGAGGGTAACTACTTGTTGCTGAGGTCATCTGCCCATAGCTCAATAGCTACTACTTTGGGAATAACTCTATTTCACCAAGTACCCCACTAGATTCCTAAATTTATGGGTACTTTCTTGCACATTGACATGCTGTATAGTAATAGTCATAAGAGTCTGAAATATCTGTGGTCACAATTCTAGGTTTGATGTTGAGGGCTCCATCCATACTACTACCCCAATGAGTTTTTATAGGACACAGGTCCTCCTTCAAAGTATTAGTTATTCTACTGTTTCCCAACTCCCTAAACGGTTTTCTAACTCAGATTACTCGCATTTTTAGGTTTATAATCAGAACTTTATGTAAAATCAGGCAGATCTTTTAATTCTCGTTCCATGGCATACTGAAAATCGTCAAGCATCTGAACTCTAGGATATTAAGTGGACTTAGTTCAAATCATAAATGTGTCACATTTCAATCTTAGACATTGTCACATTTTCACATGAATGTGTCACATTTTCATCTCAATAATGAGACACCCACCGATGACACATTTATAACCTATTATAAGGATAGGTGCTAAAACTCAATTGTGGAAATAATCTTTTAGGGGAAAGAGACATGGACAGCTTACTTACCAATCATTACAGCCGAACTACGATCATCACCGTTCTGATAAATATGGTTCCAAGGTTGAGACTCCTATCAAGCATTTACATTATATCCCACATATGGGAACCACCATTCTGTATCATTTTGGGGCGCACAGTGGCACAGGACAGCGGCATTCTAATAGGCTATCTATTTTATGCAGAATGCATGATAAATGCGTGCCGACAGGGGTAGATGGGGAGATTTTTGTTTTTTTCACTTTTAATCTTGGGGATCTGGCACTTATATTTGGCATGATTTTTGCCATTTTAGTAACAAATATATAATTATTTCACTTCATTGTTAGATTGGCGAAGTCAATTTATCACCATAACAGGCTGGTCCAGAGAATTGCTGTAATTATTAAAAGTAATCAGTCATCAAACTGCAGACTTAAATATATAAATTGTAGATTTGAAGGGGTTAAATGCTAAAATTCTGTCTGCCAATAGCAACCACTAGAGGGAGCTTACATACAGATTTAAGAGTTTTTACACAGCAATAATTAGGGGTGGGTGGGGGGTTAATCACCCAGCTTAATAGTACTTTTGCATTGCTCCCATCTACTGTAAAGTTGTATAAATCTATCTGAAGGCAAGAAGAATCTTATCATTTAGCTCTATGACTTTGTGAAAATCTGCAGGAGATTAGGACATTCCCACTGTCACTTTTTTAATTTTGCAGTTTTCCACTGTAACTTGGGCATCCATAGGAGCCCCAGTTACAGAGGAAAATATCACCTTAGTATGTCACTGGCAGAGCTGGTCTGGGTCTACTAAGACCCAGCAGCTCTGCCAGGCTAGGGTGCTCCCAGAGATCACATGATTGCTGGGTCCAATAGAGGAAATTGCACTGCTGCTTCCTTTATTTCTTACATAGAGCTCATTGAGCATTATGTAGGTTGGAAAAGAGAAGACAGAAGCGGTTAAAAAACTGATTCTGTCTTTTCCTTCAGGTCCTCTGCTGTCTCTGGCAGCCAAGCACCTAACGTGTTGAAGCAGGAACTTTAAACCCACACAATATTTTCACTATCAGCCGGGGTTAAGGTCTCGTTCACACAGGCAACAAATTCGCACGATTTTGTCTCGTTGCCACAGTGCTACAAATCACATGTATGAGAAGCCTATGCTTCTCTATGGGTTACTTCATACATGCAATATTTTGTAGCATGCAACAACCTGACACAAACACCTTGCTGGTCTGGCGATATGCCCGCTACTCATGAGGTTCTGTAGCCCATGTTTGCCTATGGAGCCTTCCTCTCTCTTGGATTGCACGAAAACGTGGTTTGCGTGTGGTGCGATGCAATTTTGACAGTAGGAAATCCTACTGTCAAAGCCTAACCTAAGCTCTAGCTGCAGAAAAAAACAAAAAGATACACATACATCACCTTAGAAGTGCTCTCCGCTGCCGCAGCTTCTCCCCAGGTCCCGCCACTGTTTGCCTTCATCATCTTCTGGACGGAGATTGAGAAATCCCCGCCTTCTGGAAGTGATGGCTGTGGTTGGTTGACACTTAGCCAATCACAGCCAGCACTTCCTGGAGGCGGGGATTTTTCAATCCCCGGCCAGAAGATTATGAAGAGAAACAGTGCTGGAACCTGGGGAGAAGCTGATGCGGCATTGAAAAGCCCTTGTAAGGTGATGTATCTGTATTTTTTTATTTTTTCTTCAGCTACGGCTTTTTTTCGGGGTAGGGCTTATATTTCAAGCCCCACTTCCCCCCGAAACTTTTCGCATGCAGTGCTACCGAGTATCACCGCAGGAAACCTCAGCGATATCGCATCGACCAGTGATGTGAAATCGCTGCAAGTTTCTCGCAGCGATGTCATGTCTCTCGTGTGAACGAGGCCTAAAGCTCAGGACCAAGTGCCATGTATATATTGCGCTTGTTCCTAAATGAGTTAAAACATGTTAGTTATAAAGTAAAAAACCTTGTAAATGGTCTAGATATGACTGAGAGACTCGGTGTGATAAGGCACAATTAAGCCTCAAGTTCCTGCAGCCTACAGTACTATTAGTCCAGGACCCCAGAGTCCAATTCAAAACACATTTGTAGTTATTTTCTACATTTTCTAGCTACATCATGTACATTTACAGATACAATAAGTAAAGGTTTGATGACAATATATTTTTATGTAAGGTACTGTATCCACAATAATGACCCATGTCCATTGCTTTATCCTAGTAAAACACAGTACTCTGCCTACAGAATAGAAATGCAAGTAATCAATATGTAGCCTTTCTTCTATTGTCTCGTGTTCCTAGCACTCAGCTGGAGATCACAGTCATGTTTTTCTTCAAACCTTTGAAATACAAGAAAGAACTTAAATTGCAATACAAATGTCAGGTTTTTACAATGCTTTGTTATCATAGAATATGGTTGATAATTACCTGCTTGATCATCTTCAAAATCACTTCAATAGAATGTCCTAAGTATAAGAATTTGGGGCATTTTGGTCAGTGGTGGGCTAATTGGTATCTCACACATCCACAATGATAATGTTCATAGGTCTCATATTCAGCTTCACATAAATGTATTTTGACCATTTGTCACCATATCAGATACAAGAAGCAAACAAAAAAAAATAAAATCTTGGATTCCTTCATCGTTGGACTATGGCACGATTCTGTCATGAGTCAGAGAACGTATTTTTTCAGAATTGTTTTTATTACTGTGATTTGAATCTATGATTCTATCTATCTGTCTGTCTGGTTCTTCAACTATCATCAGCAGGGAGAAAGTAAAGGGCTGCATGAATTCAAGTCTCCGCCCCACAGTAAAATAAATGGAGTGTGCAGCCTAAAAATGTACAAAGCTACCAAACTACATAGTCTTTATAAAGCTTCCTAGAGTGAGAGAGTGCTATAGTCCTTTAAAGGGACTGTCTGGTTACTTTCTTAAAATTAAATGCCACTTTTGATCCAGCGATCCAGTATTGCAACAAGGTGCGGATGTCAGGTGATCGCTGCCTGCCAGTCAAAGGCCGCAGCCTCACCACCCATTCTCCTAGCATCAGCACTCACTTCCTGGCGTCATAATGTCAGCAGTTCCGAAAGGGTAAAGCTGAAGCCTCTGATTGCCAGGCAGTGGTCACTTGACTTCCAATGTCAATAAAGACCAGGTGAACAGTGGTGCTGCAGTGCTGCATCACAGGGGCTGAGGATGAGTGAGTAGTGCTTGATCTGTTATTTAGACCTCCTGCTTTTGTCATTTAATTTTCATAAAGTAACAGAACAACAGTGTTTTTCCATTGTATCCCTTTAGTTTTAGAAAACAATGTCAAGTGGGGGTGTGGCCTGGACGAGCTCAAGATGGCAGCGTAATCCCGGAGCTCCGCTCGGTCTACCACCTAAAAGCAACCCACAGCTGACAAAAATAGCTTCCCCTCCCGCAATTTGATTCCAGCAGCTTCTCTGGATCTAAGCACTCACCCGGAGATGTCCCGACGCCGAGCCCAGCGCCCGCAGCCGAAGCGGCTGGACGAATTCCTTGCAGCGCCGACAGCCAGGCAAGCCTCTGCAGCGAGCGCTCCGACTTGTCCCATGTCCAGCACAGTCACCAGAAGAGAGGGCTCTCTCTCCCCACCGGCACAGGAGGAATCCCCACCGGAACGCTTTTCTAGAAGATCGGTGAGTGAAGCAGCAAACACGCCTGCACACCAAAAAAAGGCAGACAAAAGACATAGCAGTGCCCCACACCATGCCCATAAAATGGAGCCCGGCACCCTTAAGCATATCTCACAGGAGAAGACTGCTTCAAATAGCCTGAATAAGCAGAGATCTTGGTCTAGGGAGAGCTCCCCAACAGAACGTTCACCACTACAGATGAGCGAACGTACTCGTCCGAGGTTGCTGCTCGTTCGAGTATTAGCGTGTTCGAGATGCTCGTTATTCAAAACGAGCACCACGCGATGTTCGAGTTACTTTCACTTTCATCTCTGAGACGTTAGCGCGCTTTTCTGGCCAATAGAAAGACAGGAAAGGCATTACAACTTCCCCCTGCGACGTTCAAGCCCTATACCACCCCCCCGCAGTGAGTGGCTGGCGAGATCAGGTGTCACCCGAGTATATAAATCGGCCCCTCGCGCGGCTCGCCACAGATGCATTCTGACATAGTTCAAGGAAAGTGCTGTCTTGCTGGAGTTGCTATAGGGAGAGTGTTAGGAGTTATTTTAGGCTTCAAGAACCCCAACGGTCCTTCTTAGGGCCACATCTAACCGTGTGAGTAGTGTATATAGGCAGTGGGCCTTTCCAAAAACATTTGGGAAAAAAAATGTATTTGGACTGCCTGTGACCGTCCTCAGTGTACTGGGTCTCTGCTGGGGGTAGTTGTCCTAATTCATACGCAGCCAGCTAAGTGTTACAGCAGGCTTGCGCAAAATTCTTTCCTGACTCTGTGTTGCCTGTTACATCACCGCTGTATTCCTGTCCACAGTGAAACAGTCTGCAGTAATTTTACATAGTCCAGGGCAAGTAGTGGTGAGGCAGGGACAGAAGACATATTTAGTGTATATAGGCAGTGGGCCTTTCCAAAAACATTTGGGGAAAAAAAATCTATTTGGGCTGCCTGTGACCGTCCTCAGTGTACTGGGTCTCTGCTGGGGGTAGTTGTCCTAATTCATACGCAGCCAGGTAAGTGTTACAGCAGGCTTGCGCAAAATTCTTTCCTGGCTCTGTGTTGCCTGTTACATCACCGCTGTATTCCTGTCCACAGTGAAACAGTCTGCAGTAATTTTACATTGTCCAGGGCCAGTAGTGGTGAGGCAGGGACAGAAGACATATACAGTGTATATAGGCCGTGGGCCTTTCCAAAAACATTTGGGAAAAAAAATCTATTTGGGCTGCCTGTGACCGTCCTCAGTGTACTGGGTCTCTGCTGGGGGTAGTTGTCCTAATTCATACGCAGCCAGCTAAGTGTTACAGAAGGCTTGCGCAAAATTCTTTCCTGGCTCTGCTGTGCGTTCCGTAAGCGAAGTCAGCCTCCAACCACAGGCCAATAAGCGGCACATTTAATTACAGCATTCTGTTTCTGCACTACTGGTAATACACCATGCTGAAGGGTAGGGGTAGGCCTAGAGGACGTGGATGCGGGCGAGGACGCGGAGGCCCAAGTCAGGGTGTGGGCACAGGCCGAGCTCTTGATCCAGCTGTATTGCAGCCGACTGCTGCGGGATTAGGAGAGAGGCACGTTTCTGGCGTCCCCAGATTAATCTCACAATTAATGGGTCCACGAAGTAGACGTTTATTAGAAAATGAGCAGTGTGAGCAGGTCCTGTCGTGGATGGCAGAAAGTGCATCCAGCAATCTATCGACCACCCAGAGTTCTACGCCGTCCACTGCTGCAACTCTGAATCCTCTGGCTGCTGCTCCTCCTTCCTCCCAGCCTCCTCACTCCATTACAATGACACATTCTGAGGAGCAGGCAGACTCCCAGGAACTGTTCTCGGGCCCCTGCCCAGAATGGGCAGCAATGGTTCCGAATCCTCTCCCACTGGAGGAGTTTGTCGTGACCGATGCCCAACCTTTGCAAAGTTCCCGGGGTCCGGGGGATGAGGCTGGGGACTTCCGGCAACTGTCTCAAGACCTTTCAGTGAGTGAGGAGGATGATGACGATGAGACACAGTTGTCTATCAGTGAGGTAGTAGTAAGGGCAGTAAGTCCGAGGGAGGAGCGCACAGTGGATTCGGAGGAAGAGCAGCAGGACAATGAGGTAACTGACCCCACCTGGTTTGCTACGCCTACTGAGGACAGGTCTTCAGAGGGGGAGAGAAGGGCAGCAGCAGGGCAGGTTGGAAGAGGCAGTGCGGTGGCCAGGGGTAGAGGCAGGGCCAGACTGAATAATCCACCAACTGTTTCCCAAAGCGCCCCCTCGCGCCATGCCACCCTGCAGAGGCCGAGGTGCTCAAAGGTCTGGCAGTTTTTCACTGAGAGTGCAGACGACCGACGAACAGTGGTGTGCAACCTGTGTCGCGCCAAGATCAGCCGGGGAGCCACCACCACCAGCATGCGCAGACACATGATGGCCAAGCACCCCACAAGGTGGGACGAAGGCCGTTCACCGCCTCCAGTTTGCACCGCTGCCTCTCCCCCTGTGCCCCAACCTGCCACTGAGATCCAACCCCCCTCTGAGGACACAGGCACTACCGTCTCCTGGCCTGCACCCACACCCTCACCTCCGCTGTCCTCGGCCCCATCCACCAATGTCTGTCAGCGCACCATCCAGCCGTCGCTAGCGCAAGTGTTGGAGCGCAAGCGCAAGTACGCCGCCACGCACCCGCACGCTCAAGCGTTAAACGTGCGCATAGCAAAATTTATCAGCCTGGAGATGCTGCCGTATAGGGTTGTGGCAGCGGCGGCCGCGCGCTACTCAGTTCCCAGTCGCCACTACTTTTCCCGATGTGCTGTCCCAGCCCTGCACGACCACGTCTCCCGCAACATTGTACGCGCCCTCACCAACGCGGTTATTGCCAAGGTCCACTTAACAACGGACACGTGGACAAGCACAGGCGGGCAGGGCCACTATATCTCCCTGACGGCACATTGGGTGAATTTAGTGGAGGCTGGGACCGAGTCAGAGCCTGGGACTGCTCACGTCCTACCCACCCCCAGAATTGCGGGCCCCAGCTCGGTGGTGGTATCTGCGGTGGTGTATGCTTCCTCCACTAAACCACCCTCCTCCTCCTCCTCCTCCGCAACCTCTGTCTCGCAATCAAGATGTGTCAGCAGCAGCGTGTCGGCAGCAGTCGGTGTCGCGCGGCGTGGCAGCACAGCGGTGGGCAAGCGTCAGCAGGCCGTGCTGAAACTACTCAGCTTAGGAGATAAGAGGCACACGGCCCACGAACTGCTGCAGGGTCTGACAGAGCAGACCGACCGCTGGCTTGCGCCGCTGAGCCTCCAACCGGGCATGGTCGTGTGTGACAATGGCCGTAACCTGGTGGCGGCTCTGCAGCTTGGCAGCCTCACGCACATGCCATGCCTGGCCCACGTCTTTAATTTGGTGGTTCAGCGCTTTCTGAAAAGCTACCCACGCTTGTCAGACCTGCTCGGAAAAGTGCGCCGGCTCTGCGCACATTTCCGCAAGTCCCACACGGACGCTGCCACCCTGCGCACCCTGCAACATCGGTTTAGTCTGCCAGTGCACCGACTGCTGTGCGACGTGCCCACACGGTGGAACTCTACACTCCACATGTTGGCCAGGCTCTATGAGCAGCGTAGAGCTATAGTGGAATACCAACTCCAACATGGGCGGCGCAGTGGGAGTCAGCCTCCACAATTCTTTACAGAAGAGTGGGCCTGGTTGGCAGACATTTGCCAGGTCCTTGGAAACTTTGAGGAGTCTACCCAGATGGTGAGCGGCGATGCTGTAATCATTAGCGTCACCATTCCTCTGCTATGCCTCTTGAGAAGTTCCCTGCAAAGCATAAATGCAGACGCTTTGCGCTTGGAAACAGCGCCGGGGGAAGACAGTATGTCGCTGGATAGTCAGAGCACCCTCCTGTCTATATCTCAGCGCGTTGAGGAGGAGGAGGAGGAGCATGAGGAGGATGAGGAGGAGGGGGAAGAGACAGCTTGGCCCACTGCTGAGGGTACCCATGCTGCTTGCCTGTCATCCTTTCAGCATGTATGGCCTGAGGAGGAGGAGGAGGATCCTGAAAGTGATCTTCCTAGTGAGGACAGCCATGTGTTGCGTACAGGTACCCTGGCACACATGGCAGACTTCATGTTAGGATGCCTTTCTCGTGACCCTCGCGTTACACGCATTCTGGCCACTACGGATTACTGGGTATACACACTGCTCGACCCACGGTATAAGGAGAACCTTTCCACTCTGATACCCAAAGAGGAAAGGGGTTCGAGAGTGATGCTATACCACAGGACCCTGGCGGACAAGCTGATGGTAAAATTCCCATCCGACAGCGCTAGTGGCAGAAGGCGCAGTTCCGAGCGCCAGGTAGCAGGGGAGGCGCGGAGATCAGGCAGCATGTACAGCACAGGAAGGGGAACACTCTCTAAGGCCTTTGACAGCTTTCTGGCTCCCCAGCAGGACTGTGTCACCGCTCCCCAGTCAAGGCTGAGTCGGCGGGAGCACTGTAAAAGGATGGTGAGGGAGTACGTAGCCGATCGCACGACCGTCCTCCATGACGCTTCTGCCCCCTACAACTACTGGGTGCCGAAGCTGGACACGTGGCCTGAACTCGCGCTGTATGTCCTGGAGGTGCTTGCTTGTCCTGCGGCTAGCGTCTTGTCAGAGAGGGTGTTTAGTGCGGCTGGGGGAATCATCACAGACAAGCGTACCCGCCTGTCAACCGACAGTGCCGACAGGCTTACACTCATCAAGATGAACAAAGCCTGGATTTCCCCAGACTTCTCTTCTCCACCAGCGGACAGCAGCGATACCTAAGCAATACGTAGGCTGCACCCGCGGATGGAAGCATCGTTCTCTATCACCATCAAAAACGGGGACATTTTTGCTTCATCAATCTGTGTATAATATTCATCCTACTCCTCCTGCTCCTCCTACTGAAACCTCACGTAATCACGCCGAACGGGCAATTTTTCTTAGGCCCACAAGGCTCAGTCATATGACTTTTGTAAACAATTTTTATACGTTTCAATGCTCATTAAAGCGTTGAAACTTGCACCTGAACCAATTTTTATTTAAATTGGGCTGCCTCCAGGCCTAGTTACAAATTAAGCCACATTAACCAAAGCGATTAATGGGTTTCATCTGCCCTCTTGGTTGGGCATGTGCAATTTTTCTGAGGTACATTAGTACTGTTGGTACACCAATTTTTTGGGGCCCTCGCCTACAGTGTAATCCAATTAATTTTTTGCCTACCTGCATTAAAGCTGACGTTACCTCAGCTGTGCTGGGCACTGCAATGGGATATATTTATGTACCGCCGGTGGCTTCCTGGCACCCACCCATGCTGTCGGTCCACACGGAGTTGTAACTGCATGTGTCCACTTCTAAAGAACCCCAGTCTGACTGGGGCATGCAGTGTGGGCCGAAGCCCACCTGCATTAAACATGACATTACCTCAGCTGTGATGGGCAATGCAATGGGATATATTTATGTACCGCCGGTGGCTTCCTGGCACCCACCCATGCTGTCGGTCCACACGGAGTTGTAACTGCATGTGTCCACTTCTAAAGAACCCCAGTCTGACTGGGGTATGCAGTGTGGGCCGAAGCCCACCTGCATTAAACATGACATTACCTCAGCTGTGATGGGCACTGCAATGGGATATATTTATGTGCCGCCGGTGGCTTCCTGGCACCCACCCATGCTGTCGGTCCACAGGGACTTCACAATAGGGAGTTGTACCTGCCTGTGTCTATGAATTAAAAACCCCGGTCAGGTTGGGGCATGCAGTGTGGGCCGAAGCCCACCTGCATTTAATCTGACGTTAGCTCTGCTGTCCAGGGCACTGCAATGGGATACCTTTATGTACAGCCGGTGGGTTCCAGGGAGCCACCCATGCTGTGGGTGTACACGGAATTCCCATTGCGGAGTTGTACCTGCCTGTGACTATTTATAAAAAAACGCGGTCTGACTGGGGCATGCAGACACCTTGACAGAATGAATAGTGTGTGGCACATAGGTTCCCCATTGCTTTGCCCACGTGTGCAGCTCCTGATGGCGGTGGCACAGGATTATATTTCTCATTGCTTCTGTACAGCATTGTGGGCTATCGTCCTGCCCCTTTTAAAGAGGGTCGCTGCCTAGCCGTGCAAACCCTCTGCAGTGTGTGCCTGCGGTTCCTCCTCATGGCAGACGCACTTATAAATAGACATGAGTGCGGTGTGGCATGAGGGCAGCTGAAGGCTGCGCAGGGACACTTTGGTGTGTGCTGTGGACACTGGGTCATGCGGGGGGGGGGGGGGGGGGGCAGCATGTAACCCAGGAGAAGTGGCAGCAGAGTGTCATGCAGGCAGTGATTGTGCTTTGTTGGAGGTAGTGTGGTGCTTAGCTAAGGTATGCATTGCTAATGAGGGCTTTTCAGAAGTAAAAATTGTTGGGAGGGGGGGGAGGCCCACTCTTGCCGCTATTGTGGCTTAATAGTGGGACCTGGGAACTTGAGATGCAGCCCAACATGTAGCCCCTCGCCTGCCCTATCCGTTGCTGTGTCGTTCCCATCACTTTCTTGAATTGCCCAGATTTTCACAAATGGAAACCTTAGCGAACATCGCGATATACAAAAATGCTCGGGTCGCCCATTGACTTCAATGGGGTTCATTATTCGAAACGAACCCTCGAGCATCGCGAAATTTTCATCCCGAGTAACGAGCACCCGAGCATTTTGGTACTCGCTCATCTCTATTCACCACATAATTCTGGTAGTAAGCTTCAAGAATCCCCTGCACACCATAAAACTGCAGAAAAAAGGCATAACACAATTCCACATGCTGCCCACAAAATGGCATCGGCCTCATATATACATACTATGGAAGATCAGTCCCCCACAGTAAGCCCGCTCAAACAAAGACCCAGGATAGAAGATTCATTAAATGCAGAGCAACATGCTCCTTCTCTGAAAGATTACATTACGGCTCTCCCCTCATCCTCTCAACCAGCCTCGGAATCTTTCATTAAAGATATGGTAATCGCTTTAAGCGACTCCCTACAACTTAACTTCAACTCTCTGAAAACCTCCTTGAAAACCACAAAAGAGGACATAGGAGAAAGAGTATCACACACAGAAAATAAAATGGGAGAATTCTCACAGTCGCACAATGCACTGATAGATGCGCACTATGAGCTGGTAGATGAAGTAGCCCAACTCAAAACGAAAATAGCGGATATGGAGGATAGGAACAGAAGAAAAAACATTAAAATCCGTGGAGTACCGGAAAACATCACAACATCTGAGATTCCTGTGTACTTAAACAGCTTAATGGCTACTCTGCTTCCTAATGCCTCCAATCTAGATCTATCTATCGACAGAGCGCATAGGCTACCTAAGCCGAGATTTCTCGCAGACTCCATCCCAAGAGACATTATTGCAAGAGTACACTTCTTCCAGACAAAGGAGGCCCTCATGTCAGCTGCGCGGAAATTTAATCCGTTACCAGCTCCCTACGAAGGCATCCGCCTATTTACAGATTTATCCAAAGCTACTATGCTTGAAAGGAAGAAATTCTCAATTACCGTAGCTCTACGCCAAGCAAAAATTCCTTACAGATGGGGCTTCCTGACCAAAATCCTGATAAGGAAAGACGACACCACCCACGTAATTTTTAAACCTGAGGACACCATCCAGATCTGCAGAGAGTGGGGGATAAATATACCTTCACCACAAAACCAACATCCATCCCTGAAGAACCACCATGCGAAAGATCCAGAACTGCCCTACAAATGATCACCTCCCAAGAAGAGGAAGTTTTTCCCCCCTCAAAAATGTGAGGTGGTTAGGCCCGGCTTATCCCAGGCGAACTTTGCCCCCCCCCCCCCCCCACACCAATTTTGTACAGGTTTTTAACCTGAGACAAATCCTACCCCCTCTATTTCACATCTGAAAAGTGAAATAGCTCTGTTCTGTTTTATACTTGCATTTTTCTTCTCTTTTTCCTTTTCTTTTTCCTAAAACTAAAGTCTGAGACAACAATTTTAGAGTATTGAGAAATATTAGCTAAATGTAATGCATTAGAAATATTATGGTTATAGCCTCTACATTGTTAAACCTCTTACCTATGTATAAGTCCACGCAGTACTTAGTTTTCCACGTCTCATACCTCCGCCTCCCACAAACGTAAAAAAAAAACAAAAATGTCAATAAAAATATTTTCTATAAACGCTAATGGGCTAGATTCCCCCTTTAAAAGATCCTCATTATGGAAAGAAGCAATTTCTTCTAATGCGGACATTGTATGTGTGCAGGAAACTCACCTCGCATCCTCCACATCCCTAACACTACTCCACAAAAAATTCACAAAAATTTTTACAGCATGCTCCCCCAAAAAGCAAGCAGGGGTTCTAATAGCGTTCAGAGAAACCATACACACTGAAATCAACTCACAAATCACAGACTCTGCTGGTAGATATCTCATCCTGACAGGGCTGATAAATTCCAAACCATTTACGCTCATCAATCTGTACGCGCCTAACCATGCCCCGCTGCGTTTTTTAAATAAATTAATGAGGAAAATTAGAAAATGCGAAACGGGAACTTTAATTATATGTGGTGACTTTAATGCGGTTCCGGATAATCTAATGGACTCATCAAGAGGCCCCCTAAGATCCTCTCCCTCCTTGCTACCCTGGCTACATAAAGAGAATATCTCTGATACATTTAGATGTTTAAACGCATCTTCGAAATAATTTTCTTTCTACTCAGCCAGATACAAATCCTTCTCCAGAATTGATCTCATTTTAGTCAACAAAAACGCTCTCTCACTACTCAAAGAAGCCCAAATAGGCACAATAACATGGTCCGACCATGCCCCAACATCACTCTCCATAAATCTGGAGAACACACAGGAAAGAACGAAAACCTGGAGAAACAACATCTATCTCATTAAACTCCCAAAATTTCGTGAAACGATCCTAGCAGACCTTAAAGAATATTTCATAAAAATCACCACCCCTGAGGTATCCCCACTTACCATTTGGAATGCCCACAAAGCATACATAAGAGGATCTTTAATTAAAATCAGTTCACAGCACAAAAAAGAGAAAACAAAACAGATGGACACACTCATAACACAAATCTCCATTACAGAACAAAAAATGCGCGAGTTCCCTACGGAAAATCTACATAAGGAACTTTTTGAATTAAGACACAAACTCAGAAACACCTTGCTTGACAACTACGATAGAGAACAAAAATCCTTCCGCTCTACCTACTACATTTCTAATAATAAACCCTCGCGCATGCTGGCTAAAATGGTCAAAAAAAGAATACAAAAATCTTCAATTCCCTACATCTTAGACCCAAATAACCAAAAGACAAAACTATACCATCCTCTCCAAATCTCAGAAGCCTTTCGGCAATACTATAACAGACTCTACAACCTAAGGGACGACAGAGATACGCCGCAACCGAATGCCCAAATAATAGACTCTTTTCTAAAAAGAATATCACTTCCAACTCTCACAGGAAAACATCTATCCTACTTAAACACTCCTATCTCACCTGTGGAAATTAAAGACACCATCCAAACCCTAAAATCCCAGAAAGCACCTGGTCCAGATGGATTCTCGAACGACTACTATAAAATCTTCTACTCACCTCTTGTCTCCCACATGTCACAAGCATTCAACCAAGGCATCCGGCAGCGCTCCTTTCCCCCAGAGATGTTGGAAGCAACGATAGTGACAATACCTAAACCCGGGAAAAATCCCACCTCACCGACTAACTTTAGGCCCATTTCGCTACTAAACTGCGACATTAAAATATACGCAAAAACCATTGCCCGCAGACTCTTAAAAATCCTACCTGATATAGTGCACTCAGATCAGGTGGGCTTCACAAGTGGGAGGCAAGCATCAGATGCGACCAGAAGAATCCTAAATATGATCCACAAAAATACCAAGACACAATCCCCCTCAATACTAGTTGCCCTAGATGCTGAAAAGGCATTTGACCGCCTGCACTGGGAATTTGCTTTTTCAACATTAAATAAATTTGGATTCGGTGGCAATATTTTTAACGCAATAACAGCACTATATACAGCCCGATCTGCTAAAGTACTAGTTGATGGAACTCTATCAAACTCCTTTTCCATAACCAACGGTACTCGCCAAGGTTGTCCTTTATCACCTCTACTGTTTACATTGGTCATGGAACCCCTAGCTGAACACATCAGAAATAACCCAGACATACACGGCATACACGCAGGATCACGTCAGCACAAAATTAGTCTATTTGCAGACGACATCTTACTCACACTTACAAAACCACTCCAGTCCCTTAGGGAAGTACACCACACCCTAACTGAATTCGCAGAGGCATCCTTTTACAAACTAAATATCACTAAAGCTCAAATTCTGGGCATGCACATAAATGAAGATCTAAAACAAGACATTAAAAGAGAATTTCTGTTTCAATGGCAGACTAAAAGTATCCCATACTTAGGGATAAAATTATGCTTTCCCATTTCAGACTTAATCTCTGTTAACTTTCCCCCTTTGCTTACTGATATACAGAAAGAACTAGATTCCTTCAGCTCACGCCCTTTATCGTGGCTGGGAAGAGTGATAGCATATAAGATGATCATCCTGCCAAAAATTTTAAATTTTTTCAGAACTCTACCCATACAAGTCCCGAAACAAAAAGTTGAAAGCTTTCAAAAACAACTATCTAGATTTATCTGGCAAAATAAAAAACCTAGAATAGCACTTTCTATTCTATCATTAAATAGAGATCAAGGAGGCCTAGGTCTTCCCAACCTGGAATCTTATCGCAAAGCCACTATTCTAAGCCAACTTTCCTCTTGGATACGCCACAACGCAAACACAAGCTGGCCCGCTCTAGAATTAGAACACAATAAACAAAGACCTTTAAATTTACTGCTATACGCGCAAAGTCTGGCCACATACGTTCCCTACTTCAAAAAATACCTAAATCTTCCTAGTTTATCTCCACCTATGCAGGCCTAGTTAGAAGCCTGGAAAGAACTACTACAAAAAAACTGAAAAAGACTCTCACAGCGCCTTTTACAAAATACCCCTCAGAACATTGGAATGCTTTATTCCCAATCTTCAGTTAAAATCGTGGACAGACAGAGGAATTTCATATATCTCAGACTTGTTTCCCAAGAAACACTTTATCTCCTTCCAAGATCTTCAATCTAAATTTCATATAACGTCATCCGAAATCTTTAAACACCTACAGATCGCCTCTTTCCTTCAAACACAAGATATTAAATCTCTGAAAATCCCAGAAACAGTGCTATCTATACTTAATAACACCCAAAATAAACCAAATATGAGATCATTTTATAATGTCTTCACAGGTCTGATGGGATCAACGAAAAAATGCCACCTACTGAATTGGGAAAGAGACGTAGAGCAAGAAATACCCATAGATCAATGGCTGAAAGCCTTCAGATGGGTTGGACGGGCCTCACGAGGGGCAAACCTGATAGAAACTCACTTAAAAGTACTTACTAGATGGTATTTCACTCCAACTTTGCTAAAAAGTAGAGAACTATCTCCAAATGACTTATGTTGGAGAGGATGTGGAGGTCGAGGATCCCTACTACATGTCTTTTGGAATTGTCCTCATCTAAAATCCTTCTGGAAGGATACTTACAAAATAATACAAGACGTTTCCGGAATACGCCTACCCTTCAACCCGAAATTAGCCCTACTTCTGATAGATCCGGAAGGGATAGATCCCCAATCAAAAAACCTCATAGGACATATCCTATTGGGCGCAAAATATTTAGTTACTAAAAAATGGAAGTCTGAGTCCCTACCAAATCGATCAGAACTCATACACCTGATAACTGAACATAGCTAATTTGAAAAAATAATATCCCTACGAAACAACACGATTCTGAAATTCAATGAGACGTGGAACCCATGGTTAAGACTATTCCCGAACTAAACATTTCTTCTTTGGACCTATCTGATGATTAAGTTCTGTTTACAGGCCTCGTTTTAGGCCTCTTCTTGTTTCTAGCCTACCCATTCATTTCAATGCCTCCCTCCCCATCTCCCCCTCCCCCCCTCAACCCCCACCTACCCACCCCACCCTCCCTCCCAACCCTCGACCCCCCCCCCTCACCACAACTTACCGCTTAATGCCATATATTTAGAACGTGTTGAAATATATGTTTAAAAAGTGCAAATCAAACCAATGTTTCCCCCCCTTTAACAATGAAAAATGTTATGGTCAGCATGCCTTATAGCTAACATGCATTTTAATCCCAACTTTAACTCATTTAGCAACTTGTTAACCCTTTCTCGCATGACTATATGTAAAATTTTACTGCATACAATGTACCTTTTATGTAAGCTGTCCAATAAAAACTTATTGATTTAAAAAAAAAAAAGAAAACAATGTCAAGTAAAAAGCTGCATTGACTGTGCAGCATCAAAGGAGCGGGCCCACAGCCGAGGAGATGGTGGGGTACATAAAGGATTACTGTCACAGTGGCTCTACCATCTCCTGCCCTGAGGGTAGCTCGGGACCCGTCCAAGTTACAGCTGGGGGAGGTTACAGGAAATGGGTAACTAGCGACTACTTTACAATCCGTTGTCACTCGTGACACCATCGTTCCTTCCTCTGCGGTGAATCTGTAGTGAAAATAAAGTAGTACACGCACAGAGAAAACTTTCTTGACAAACCGTGAATGGTCGGTAATGTTCGTTTGCTTCATTCCAATAAAGAGCAGTAGCAGTTCAGAAACATTTTACATGCTCAGAAGGTGGAGTGACAGGGAGGATTTCTTGGGATAATCCAGACAATTCACAGTCCCAGTTATCTGTGAGATCCTGCTCCAGGCAAACTCTCTCACTCTTTACCGGTCATCACTCACTCTTCTGGTGTCCTTCTCTCTCTCTCTCTCTCACTCTAAGTGTGCATAGCGGCACTGGTACATCCTGGATATTGTGGGCCCAGGACAGGCTTTAGACCATCGCTCGGCCTCTTCCATTCTGTACCACACAGACCAGACAGTGTCTGTGTGGCTCACTTGCAAGACCGACTCCAACAGACTCCAAACTGAAGTGTCAACTCTCCACTCTCTCTAGCATCTTGACTAACATATATATGAAACACAGTCAAGTGACACACAACAAGATACATTTCTCAGATATAACCCAGACATTAACCCATTCAGAACTGCAGCGATGCAATACACATCAAATGCATGCAACATAGAATACACTGACAACACAATTGCACAGTACAAACATTTAACATTATGGAGGGGCTCCATTAACTCTGGGCCACTACAACTGTTGTATGAAAAATAATATAATACCATAGTCGTAAGTTCACTTTAAGGGAAAAATTGATTTTTTTTTTATCACAAGACTGGGGCTTGGGAACAGTAGCTAATGGTTGTAAACAGTGATATCCTTCTCAGTACTCATTGCTTTGAGTCAGACAGAGATAATAATTGTACAGTCTGAGATAAAACTGGAGTCAGCTTTCTATGAAGACAGCAACAAAAGTTCCAAGGCCAGGGGAGAGCAATTTATCTGACTTTCAGAGCAGCCAGCTCATAACCACAAACCTTGCTCTGCTGGATTTGTTTTAGAGATGTTGGATGTATTCATGTCATGCAAAGATAAAATTATCAAATAAAATAGTTATGGAGGAATGTATGCTCCAGTGGTGCATAGTACATCTCCAAGTAACACCTGCAGACTGGACCCATGAGGCCAGTTGTACCTCATTGCTCTACAGAGGATTTATTGCCCCGTGGATCTGGTGATAGTACATAATACTTTGCATACAGAATCCATTTAAAGGTTGCATGCAAGCAATGAAAAGCAGATATCTGTGAAGTTCAACCAATCATATAAATATGATTTAGGTATTTATTTAGTGTGGTGACATAAAAAGCTTAAAGTAAATGTTCACTCAGGAGCGCCCTTTCTTTACATATAAATAGGTTCAAAATATTTGTTGATTCATTCCTTAATGAATCGATAGAGTGGTGGGAACTCAGTTTTCAGATACGGACTTATGCTGCCCTGTATAGATGCATTGATTTAAAAGGTAATATCCTGGCAAGTTACACCCACCACTAGTGGGAGCATTGAACCAAACTGCATGCTAAAACATAGCAATGATTTAATTAGAAAAACTGAGATAGTAGCATAGTATGTAAGGCTGAATAAAGACACATGTTCATCCAGTTCAGCCTATTACCCCCAATGTTGATCCAGAGGAAGGCAAAAAAACACAATGACGCAAAAGCACATTTTCCCCATTTAAGGGGAAAAAATCCTTACTGACTCCAATCTGGCAATCAGAATAATAGCTGGATTACCGACCCTTCTGAAGTAATTAAGGACTATAACTTGTAATATTGAAATGGTCAAGAAAGATATCCAGGCTCCTCTTAATCTCTTTTATTGAGTTTGCCATCACCACATCCTCAGACAGAGAGTTCCGTAGTCTCACTGCTCTTACAGTAAAGAACCCCCTTCTATATCAGTGAAGAAACCTTTTTTCCTCTAGACATAGAGGGTTCTCCTTTGTTACAGTCACTATCCTAGGTTAAACTAGATTGTGGGAGAGATATCTGTATTGTCCCTTTATGCATAGTTATTAGGTCACCCCTCAGCTGTCTTTCTTTAATAAACTAAATAACCCCTAGGCGCTCGGAGCGGGGGAACAGCTGTATGCAGAAGACAAGCGGGGACACCTCGTTTGTCTTCTGCATCCTCCGCTGGCAGCGCAAGGTGATCGATCATCTTGCACTGTAAATGACACAACGATGATCGCTCAAAAGTCGTTTGAGTGACATCTTTTGAGCGATTATTGTTGTGTCTAAATGGGCCTTTAGTGATGAGTCAGGGAGTGAGTGAATCAGTGAGAGCTTTCGCATTTAAATGTACAGATATGAGGTAGATTCTCCTCAGTATATACACATAGAGGTGAGGTAGATTCTCCTCAGTATATACACAGATGTGAGGTACATTCTCCTCAGTATATATACACAGAGGTGAGGTAGAGTCTCCTCAGTATATACACATAAAGGTGAGGTAGATTCTCCTTAGTATATACACATAGAGGTGAGGTAGATTCTCCTCAGTATATACACAAAGGTGAGGTAGATTCTCCTCAGTATATATACACAGAGGTGAGGTAGAGTCTCCTCAGTATATACACAGATGTGAGCTAGATTCTCCTCAGCATATACACATAGAGGTGAGGTAGATTCTCCTCAGTATATACACATAGAGGTGAGGTAGATTCTCCTCAGTATATCCACATAGAGGTGAGGTAGATTCTCCTCAGTATATACACACAGAGGTGAGGTAGATTCTCCTCAGTATATACACATAGAGGTGAGGTAGATTCTCCTCAGTGTATACACATAGAGGTGAGGTAGATTCTCCTCAGTATATACACATAAAGGTGAGGTACATTCTCCTCAGTGTATACACATAGAGGTGAGGTGGATTCTCCTCAGTATATACACATAGAGGTGAGGTAGATTCTCCTCAGTATATAGACATAGAGGTGAGGTAGATTCTCCTCAGTATATAGACATAGAGGTGAGGTAGATTCTCCTCAGTATATAGACGTAGAGGTGAGGTAAATTCTCTTCAGTATATACACATAGAGGTGAGGTAGATTCTCCTCAGTATATACACAGATGTGAGGTAGATTCTCCTCAGTATATACACATAGAGGTGAGGTAGATTCTCCTCAGTATATACACAGATGTGAGGTAGATTCTCCTCAGTATATACACATAGAGGTGAGGTAGATTCTCCTTAGTATATACACATAGAGAAATATTAGACACTTTTCAGTATATACACATAAGGGCTTCCTTACATGGATGCAGTTTTTCACAGATTTTCACGCTCACAATTGAATAATCAAGTTGCGACCACTTTACTTTTCCCTGAAGTAATGCAAGGTGTTTTTGCCACAAAATGCCTCGCATCCATGGGGACATCGCACTTTCCTCAGCGTCATATCAGGCCTATGTGAAATTAGCCTAAACATGAGTTAGATTCTTTCCAGTATATACACATAGAGAAATATTGGATTATTTTCAGTATATTCACATAAGGGCTTAAGATAGGTAAGTTAGATTCTCCTCAGCGTATACACATTGGGGCTTCTTCACATGGGTGTGATTTAGTCCTGTTATAATCATGGCCGCATAACAAGATGAAATGAAACCACTGATTTCAAAGGTTTTATTTTCATTATCTGTATTCTTGTTTGTTACTAGTCCGGACAAGAAAAAATATGACTTGTGCCATATTTCTCGCACGTAGTATTAACTACATGTGGGAAAGATAGTGCAGGACCTATCTTCCTGCTGTTTTACTCAACGTTGCATTCTATAGCGCAGAGTTTGAATACTCCGAGAAAAAAACTTGTTCATGTGCAACCACGCTCTGTAGCAACAAGCGTAGTTGTGCATACGCCCATGTGTTTTTGCCGTTATAGGTGAGCTGGATTCTTCCTAGTATATAAACAGAGAAGAGCGTTAGATTCTCCTCAGTATATACACACAGAAGTGAGGTAGATAATCAATTTGCGACCCCTTTACTTTCATTATTTATATATCGAATTTCCAAGATTCACATTTTGATCGCAAATTATCATGATTGGCCAAGGAATTCCTCAAAAGGTAGTGTGCATGGAAAATATCATTTCCCTAGGCTTTATGGCTTCTGAGAAAAGAACTATCTCATGCATTGCGAATTTTCGCGCTTCAAATTGAATGATCAAGTTGTGACCCCATTTACTTTTCCTATTTAGGACCTAAAGAATGGTCGTGCCAAATTTCAAGTTTGTTCAACATCGGGAACTTTGAGAATTAGTGAGGGCTTTCCCTCTTTTGTATATATGGATATATATACACACACCTGTATAGCTGTAGGAGATGGTCACCAGCCGTACTTTTAGTATATAGTGGTAAGAAGTGCAATAAGGTATGTTAGGGGATACAGTGGGAAGAAGGGGGTTCAGGTTTTAAAGGAGAAGTTTAGAAGCAAGGTAAATAGAAGAAGAAGCTATTTTGCCTCAGCTTTCTTTATTAAACTGAATTGCCACGTACGTCATAAATACATGTTTTCTATATACAAAAGAAACAATTATCTAGATAAATAAGGGTCCTTTTTTCCTTTAACAGATAATTGGGTGGTTTTATATATAAATATCAGAATCTTTATGCCAGGCGTAAAATAAATGCCTTTTTCAAAAGAATAAAAGACAGTTTGTGACTTGGAATCTATTATTTTTCTTTTTAGGTTTCTGACAAAATTTGAAAACATTTCTTTTAACAACATTGTAAATCTGAAAGTTTTCTAAGTGCTGATTATACATCAACAAAAATCAGGTACTTCCCGAGTACTTGCAGACGTCCTCAGCTTATACAAGCAAACACAAAGGAATAAATTGCATTACAGTCTCTTCGGGGAAAAAAAATCTTCTATTTTTGCTACTTTTTTTATGGTAAACATCCTCTAGTCAGGTGTTATTGAGATCAGTATGAAGTATATTGAAAGAAATGGGGGAAAATATGACTTTTGCAAGAGGTTTAAAGCTGTTTTTTGGAATGCAGATGCAGCGCCGAGGGGCGGGTCCTAGCCTAGGAGACAGAGGGGATTAGTCGTAGGCCTTGTCATGGTGGTGTGACTGTCTCCCACCTGGAAGGTGGCCATGGGCCCGTCCAACAGGGAGGCGGGCAGGCTATTAAAGTGCGGATAAGCGGGGACTCAGTTACCTGGTGTCTGCTTTGCGTTGTCATGGGTGACACCACCGTTTCTTCCTCTGCGGTGGGGCTGAAGGACGGAAGAATAATCCACACACAGAGTATTTGAAAACAAAGCCGGGGGCGGCGATGTTGCTTTACTAGAACTCAATAACACAATAGTCCAGAGGTACACTAGTCCAAAACAGCACAGGTAAAGGTGAGATTGATAGCGAGACAGAGAGGCAGAACACAGGATGAATATCGGGCCCATAGTTCTACTTATCTGTGTAGCTCCACTCCTGGAAAGTCACACACTCTTCCTCTCAGGACTCTCGACCTGTCAATACTCACATGTCACTTACCACTCCATGCTACATGGCAGACTCCTCTTGCTCATAGAGGCTGGTAGTTATCGCGCAATCTCCAGCAATGAAATGAGTCCAATGGAGACGGGTGGTACCTCTCGGCCTTCTTCATTCTTACTTTCATCGACTCAAAGGCACGCCAATGGGTGGGCCAAACAGCTTAGGCCAGACTACTTGTAGACAGACCAGCTAGACTGTCTCTCACACTGACTCAAACCAACTCACTCTGACAAAGACTGTCTGCAGACTCCCCAAACACACACTGTGCAAACACTAATAAGAAGCATGGTCAGGTGACCACAGACTTGTAACACAGAAAGATACATTTTCCAGACATAGACAGCTCATGCAGATATTAACCCTTTCAGCACTGTAGGGGTGCACCATACACACTCCATGCACATAGAAGTTACTGACAATATAAAGGCACAAGACAACATAAAACACATTCTGAAGTGGCCTATAGGTCTGGGCTACTACATAGATATAGGGGGTACAGATACATTTTGTTATGGTCATAAATGAGTTGATAAGAAGGTGCAGGAGAGGATAGAGCAGAGAGAAGCTAAGCCATCAGTCCAGCCTCACTTATAAATCTCCTATTGAGACTTAACCCTTTCCGATCCACTGTCTGACCTCTGAAGACATTATGATTTAAGGCTGTACAGTTCCGATGTTAGAAGACATCCGTCGGGGTTCTCTTACTGTATATTGCCAGCCGCTTACCTTAATCCCCGCGCTCCGGTGACTTCTTACTTACCCGGTGAAGATGGCCGCCGGGATCTTCTACCTCCGTGGACCGCAGCTCTTCTGTGCGGTCCATTGCCGATTCCAGCCTCCTGATTGGCTGGAATCGGCACGTGACGGGGCGGAGCTACACCGAGCTACACCGAGCCCCATTGAGAAGAGAAGAAGACCCGGACTGCGCAAGCGCGGCTAATTTGGCCATTAGACGGCGAAAATTAGTCGGCTCCATGGGAACGAGGACGCTAGCAATGGAGCAGGTAAGTGAAAAACTTCTTATAACTTCTGTATGGCTCATAATTAATGCACAATGTACATTACAAAGTGCATTAATATGGCCATACAGAAGTGTATAGACCCACTTGCTGCCGCGGGACAACCCCTTTAAGACTGCAGTGTCTATACACAGTTATATGTACAAGCTACAGAAGTCAAACAGTGCAAAAGGTTTAATTAAATCCTATTGCAAAAATAATTATCAAAAATACATGTATTTAAGTGTGAAAAAATACCCCCAATGATGTCCATAGCTTTTAAAAGGATATTTCCATCTCAGACTTTCATGACATATACATGGGATATGCCATGAAGGTCTGATAGATGTGGATCCTAACTCTGGAACCTGCATCTGTCTTCTGTTATAGTCCCCACTGCCCCTTACCCTGCAGTATGAGGTGGCTGAAAATAGTTGGGAGGATGGAAATAGCCAAATAGGCTTCCTGCTCTGTTTTCATAACTCTCTTAGAAATTGGAGTTCCATAAACAGCATAGCACAGTGATTTATACTCTTTTTGTAACTCCCAATTATGAAAATATCTTCTGCTACGCTGTTTCTCTAACTCCCTTTCGCTTCAATAGAAATTACAGAAAAAACATATCCCAGCCACATTTAGTTGTTTCAGTCCTCCTGGCCGCCTTGTAGAGTGCCAAAGGCAAGAAATGGCCTAGTGGTTATACCCTCCTAAACACGAAACAATAAAAATGTATACTTTATTAACATACATGCGCCCAAAGAAAGACAAAGGCACTTTTAGAGGAATAGGTGGCTGAATAAGATCTTGACTAGGTCCATAAAAAAACTAAATATATTTTGGCTAGGCAGGCTGTAAGGACAGTAAGTAATCTTTAGCCACTAATATATTCACACAGCATATGAGCTGCTATGCTACTATGCTGTGCTGCTATTTTATCCAGTGATCTTCTATGCTGATTGTGCACTAATCATAGCCATGACAGAAGTTGGAAATTGCAGACATTTAGCATATGGCCAAAATAGGCCATGTCCTTAAGGGGTTAATATAAGAAAAGGTACTATGCTAACCTTTTATAATACCTGCTTCCACACCGCAGTAATGCCCTCTCTCTTTTCAATCTCCAATCTCCACAGCGGTGATGGCTCGGACTAAGTTCACTGTAACAGTTAATTTAGTGACATTGTAAACAAGTGACAAAATGATAAATTGAGCTGTTCTTCATGTACATGAGTGTTTCTTTCTAATTATGTCAGATTATTTATGAACGTTGTAGAAATATTATACTTTTTTAAACTATTTTAATTGTTAGAGTATTTTCAGCAGCAATGACTCTTGTACTTCCGTAATATTAATTAGCTTTGGGTTCATGATCCAAAACTGATTGGATTGAAAATACTTTTCCATCAAATACACAAGAGCAACTCCGCATCATTCACAATTTTATGAAAACTGTGTCTTGCATTATTCATGATGTATCTCCTGTCTGTGTTGCCTGGCAGCACTGGGGTTTAAAAATCAGCCAACAGTAACATTTGCATGGAGTTTGTATATTCTCCCCATATTGCGTGGATTTCATTGGGTACTCACATTTCCTATCACACTCCAAAAACCATACCTGATTGGTTTATTGGCTTCCTATGCATTCGTTCCTTGTATGTTTTTGAGATATAGAAGTTAAATGATAATCCCCATTGGAGGCAGTTACTAGATGTGGATTGATCACTTAGAAGGAAATGGATGCAGTTCCAGGCAGCAGAAATCCACTCTGGCTCATGCTGCTGCAGCGCCGCTGCTCCCATTCTCACCGCCAGTCTTTGTTTACATTGACTGCAGTAGTAGCATTCTATAGACACACGTGACTGCTGCAGCAGATCATTGGTCTCAGCAATTTTGAGCCATAGTCTACCAGGGTGCATGGGGGAGGTATCTAGGGCCAAGATCTAGACATCAGCTCATGCACCCTGATGATCGCTCAAACGATAGTACCCCATTTACAATGACAAATGATCGCACAAAAGTTGTTCAAACGATTGTTTGAGTGACAGTCTATAGTAGCTAAGTAGCTACTAAAGAGCTATGTAGGCGGAGTGGGGCACCGCTGCTATCACTCGGAGAACAATACAGCTGTTCTGCATAAGCAAACAGCTGTATTATTCTCCCCGCTTACAGCTCACGTCCCGCTGTGAACTACCAGCGGGACATGAGCTGAAAGAATCTTATCAGCGCTGCTGACTGTGATAACAACCTGCACCGCTGATAAGAGTTCATCGCTCAATTCAAGAAAACTAGAATTGAGCAAGGAACGAATCGTGCACGAAAACTGCATGATGTCCGTGCATTAAGATGCAACAGTTATCGCTCAAAAGACAGCTTTAAGCGAATTTTGAGTGATAAACGTTGTGTATAAATGGGCCTTAATGTGAATGGTGCTGTTATATATGAGACGTTCGTAAGAAGAAAGCAAGAAATCTGTGATACAACTAATACTCATGGTCTTGGAAAATAAATTGACAAGCGAAAGCAGAAACATAGAATTAGTTGTTTCAAGACAGAAATAGGCCATGTAGACTGAAATAAATAATGCCTGTTAATGTTGTATAAAAATGCTAAAACACCCTAGTGACATTTATAAACTTGGTCTGATGTGAGAGCCTTTTGCATTTCCCTTTAGATATAAAAGTATAATACATGGGATCCAAAGAGTCAAGTAGGGCGTTACTGGCATAAATATTTCTGGCAGGAAATTCACTTTTTTGCCAGGTTCCAAGACATAATAAAACAATGAATATTATAAATCAGGGTATCTCATTGTGAGTTTTACACCACACCCACTTTTTTAACTCTTTTCAGTGGAACATTATCAGTATAATAAAGTTGTCAAAAAGAAATGCAATACAACGACTGGTGTTTAGCAAAACTCAGGGCAAAAACACATGGGCGTATGCGCAACTATGCTCACCACTACGGGGCATAGTTGCGCTTAAACAGGTTTTTTGGGGGTCATTCAAACTCTATGCCATAGCGCGCAAGTTTGACAAAAACAGCAGGAAGATAGGTCCTACCCTATCTTGCCCGCACGTAGTATTAAAGTTCTATCTTTTCTCGCCCATACTATTAACGGGTGAGAATACCGCTAATGTAAACTAAAGCTTTGAAATCAATGGGGGTTTTTTGTCCAGTTATGCAGATGTGATTACCATAGTCGCATAACGGGACTAAATCCCACCCTTGTGAAGAAGCCCTTAAAAACCAATGGGGTATCCAAACATTGACCAGTAATATAACCAGATACTAGCTGCTGTGCATACTTGTGTGGCCAATGTCCCTCTCCTTGTCTCATCGCTGCCTCTCCATGCAGGTGTGCATGTGAGCTCTACTACAAGTTAGGGTGCATTCACATGGGCTATTTTCACGCGTGAGTTCCATCTGATACTGATATGGCTGGAACTCGCATGTGAAAATAATGCATTGATTTCAATGCGTTTATTAGCATGAGCGATGTTTCTATTGCAGCGATACTATGAGATTAAAAAATCACTGCATGTCCTATCTTTTGGTGGTTCCTCACAAGGAAACGCCCATTATTTCCTATAGGATCTTTAAAAAAAACTTATGGGATTTGTATCCGAGTGCTATGCGATTTCTACCATAGAAACTATTGAAGGCACACATGCACATGTACATCATTATCCCTGCTCTACTACAGTCCCTTTAGGGTGCTACTTCCCCAGTCCACATTCATTCCTTGTAGTCCCTCTAGTGTGTGCACACTAAAATGTTAGAGACCGGTGTCATGTGTCTGGCAGCCCAAATAAAAGTGGCAGATAGTAGCATAGTAACATAGTAACATAATTCGTAAGGCTTAATGAAGACAATGTCCATCTAGTCCAGCCTGTTTAGCCTCCTTTTTTGTTGATCCAGAGGAAGGCAAAAAACCCCAAGAGCAGAAGTCAATTAGCCCTCTTGGGGAAAAAATTCCTTCCCGACTCCCTAATGGCAATCAGACTGTTCCCTGGATCAACCCCTAATAGTTCCTACCTGCCTGTATACCCGGATTAACAAATAACCTTAGATTTATAGCATGTAATATCCTTCCTCTCCAGAAAGACATCAAGTCCCCTATTAAACTCCTCTATGGATGTTGCCATCACTACGTCCTCAGGCAGAGAGTTCCACAGTCTAACTGCTCTAACAGTAAAGAACCCTTTTCTATGTTGGTGATGATGAAACCTGCATTTTTCTAATCGTAGCGGATGCCCTCTTGTTACCGTCGTAGTCCTGGGTATAAACAGATCCTGGGAGAGATCCTTGTATTGTCCCCTCATGTACTTATACATGGTTATTTGGTCACCCCTTAACCTTCTTTTTTCTAGAGTAAATAATCCCAATTTGGATAGCCTCTCTGGGTATTCTAGTCCCGTCATTCCATGTACTAGCTTAGTCGCTCTTCTTTGAACCCCCTCCAATACCGTACATCTTTCCTGAGCACCGGTGACCAGAACTGTACACAGTATTCCTTATGAGGCCTGACAAGTGCCTTATATAATGGAAGGATAATGTTCTCGTCCTTCGCCCCTATACCTCTTTTAATGCATCCCAAAACTTTATTTGCCTTTACAGCAGCTGATTGGCATTGGTTACTCAAGTTTAGTCTACAATCCACTAGTACCCCCAGGTCTTTTTCCATCTCACTTTTCCCAAGCAGTGCCCCATTTAGAGTATATTGGTAACATCCATTTTTGCTGCCCATGTGCATAACCTAACATTTATCAACATTGAACTCCATTTGCCATTTTTCTGCCCAAGCCCCCAGTTTATCTAGGTCTGTTTGTAGCCGCACATTGTCCTCCATTGCATTAATTATATTGTATAATTTTGTGTCATCTGCAAATATTTAAATTTTGCTGTGTAGACCCTCTATCAGGTCGTACTATTTTCCTGAGAAGTGCAGGTGAAGGCCTGAAAGAGGCTTTGCTGTGGTTGCTGCTGCAGTGAGGTGTCAAGTAGAGAGCAGTGAAGTCAGAAAAAGACCAGGTCTGGCCAGAGTTCATGACTGGTGATGATGATTGATGGTCACAGCAACTGCAGTGACTAGAACGTGGCTGTTGCTATGAGTGTGGCTCAGTGAAAGTATGCATATGCAGGAGGACTGTAAGTCTCTCTCCTGCTTGACCAGTGAGTTGTGACAGCTGTAGAAATGATAGCTGCACCAATGAACAGGCAACCAACCAGCTCTGTGCCGAACGAGTTGACAACATAGACTTACGAGGAGGGAGTTTACCTCTCTACTATACTGCTAGGTGGGAGAGTGTTATAGTCCAGAAGTAAGAGCAATAGCAACAGGGTTAGTGTCGCTGGATCACAGTGTTAATGCTTCAGACCGTCCACAAGCTTCTAATGGTTACATAACTGCCGCAGATGAGTGGACACCGCTGTAGGAGAGGAGACTCCATCCAAGACCGCCACCCATGTCAACGCTGCTGTATAAAGGAGTACCGTCTTGAGGCTTGCAGTAAAAAGAGACAAATTCCGCATGCATTTTTAGACCTGAGACTAAGCAGCAAAGTGGATGAGATCTGCAAAAATCTCATTCACACACTGCCAACAGTCCTCTGCGGAGAAGCCATGCAGAAACTGACATGCAACACGGAATTAACATACGCAACATCTCAGTTTTGGCGCCGTTTCTGCTGCGGACTCACTTCTCTGTATGGGGAGAGATTTATGCAGCAGAATACAGGCTGAAAAGTCCCTTCATAAACTGCACCAAACGGGTTTTGAAGCAATCTCGCAGAATTTCCAATGCGGTCTCGCTGTGGACATTCTGTGAGATTTCCATCCCGTGGGAACCCAGCCTTATACCTTTGCATTTGGATTGCTGCCTTCCCTGACTTGTATCTATCGTTGTGTTGCATAAACTCTTTCAGCCCTGACCTTGAATTTGTAAGACTACACTTCTGTTTTTCGTTTCTAGTACCGTGCAGTGGAAAAAACATCTGCAAGCTGTCAGCCTTTGCTACTGCAAACTACTCCAAGACATGTCCTGGTGATTCCCCACACAAAGAGGCACATGCACACGGACATTTTTTCCGTCCAATTTTTGGACCAAAAAATTGGTCCAAAAATTGGATTGAAATAGCATGCATTCATTTGATTGGGTGTATGCACATGGGCTTTTCTAACTCTGATAAATAGTTCGAGTAAAGAAAAATGCAGTGTGTTCTATTCCTGTCTGGTTTTCGGATGAGAATAGCGCATGTCAATGTGTGGTCTCCTGCACATCAGACAGCAATCAGACAGCATGGCCATGGGCTGACCGATCAAAGTTGCACCCAAGACTCATGGGCGCAACTTTTTATTCATCCATGTACAAGTCGTCTTAGGCCTTAGTCAGACGGGCGTTTTTTTCGCGCGATTTGCGGATCGCATGACGGATGCGCATCCGCAAATCGCGTGACCGGTGCCCGAAAATCGCCCGAAAATCTGCTCCTAGCCGCGTTTCATTAGAAACGGGCCGGAGCTGTCCAGCGCATTGCATTCAATGGAGCCGGCAATACAGCGGCTCCATTGAAAGCAATGCGCTGTGGGCGAGTGTGGGATGAATTGTCGGGAAGGGCTTAAATATATAAGCCCTTCCCTGCAATTCATCCAGAAAAGTGTTAAAATAAAAAAATATACATACTCACCTGCTCCCGGCAGTCGGAGTTCCCCGCGGCCGGCCTGCAGTGAGTGTGAAGGGGGTGTGAGTCAGACCTGCCCCCTGATTGGCTCAGCGCTGAGCCAATCAGGGGACAGGTCTGACTCACACCCCCTTCACACCCACTGCAGGCTGGCCGCGCGGAACTCCGGCTGCCGGGAGCAGGTGAGTATGTATATATTTTTTATTTTAACACTTTTCTGGATGAATTGCAGGGAAGGGCTTATATATTTAAGCCCTTCCCGACAATTCATCCCGCGCACGCCGGCAGCCCATTGATTTCAATGGAGCCGCTGTATTGCCGGCTCCATTCAATTCAATGGGCAAACATCGTTCTTCTCTGCCACAGCTGTTACAGCTGTGGCAGAGAAGAATGATTTGTCTTCTATATGTTCTCAATTGGGTTGGCGCTGTTGCCACCGGCCCCATTGAGCGCATATAGAGAAGAGAACAGGAATCGCAGATCGCAGATAGGTGCGATCTGCGATTTCTGTTCTATAATTTATCGGACAAGCGCATAAAAAGCGCTCATGTGTCCGATACCATTGCAAAGCAATGGTTTTAAAAAATCGCCGGACGCATGCACATGCGCAAATCGCGCAAAAAAACGCCCGTCTGACTAAGGCCTTAGGGCGCCCACCCACTGGCGTTTGCGATTTTCGTGCGTGAAAAACGCAGCATTTTCCGCGTGTTTTTTGCAGCTTTTCCGCGGCATTTTCGCGGCTTTTTTGCGCCTTTTCCGTTAATTTCCATTGACATTCATGGGTGCATTAAGAGAAAAATAAGGACATATATGCAACTGACAGTTCCTATGTTAAAAATTGCAACGGACTGAAAAAAAAAACGCAAGTGGACAGGAACACATTCAATTCTAATTGCTCTTCAGAAAAAACGCAAAACGCAAAGGAAAAAAAATCGCCAGTGGGTGGGAGCCCTTAAAGTGAAGTTTGTACAATTCCTAGTCTACACCATCAGGTTTGGTCAACCCATATCCATATTCCTGTACTGAGGCCAAACCAGGACACCGGTACCGGTAAAGGGATCTAAATGTTTTCTTTCTTTGTTAATTATAGGTTTTAAGTCATAATATAAAAAAGCATTTTGCAGTATACTGAAAACTTTTTTTTTAAACAAATATTGGGCATATTTATTAACACAATTAAACCAGTTTTCTGGCATTAATGCATTGAACAGAATGGAACTCCAGCTGAGTACTCTGGTTTTCATATTTTTTTCATTGAGGACTAATTATTATATCATGTTTTAATTATTGAATACATGTTTAAGTGGGTTTCCAGTTTAAAAAGCTGCAAATGAGATAAAACAAAAAAAAATACTACTCTAACAGAGATGAGCGAACACACTCATCCCGAACTTGCTACTCATTTCAGTATTAGGCTACTCGAGATGCTCGGTACTCGAGACGAACACCACACGGTACTCGAGTCACTTTCATTTCCCTTCCCCGCATGTTTAGTGCCATTTTTTTAGCCAATAAACATGTGGGGAAGGCATTACCACTTCCTGCTGTGACGTGCCAGCCCTCTGCCCGCCAACAGCAGTGAGTGGTTTGCAGGATCAGGTGACCACCGAGTACTTATACTGGTCCCGCCCGCGGCTCGCCTCAGACGCATGCTGGCAGAGGTTAGGGAAAGTGCTGATACTGATATAGAGAAAGTGTTAGAGTAGGATACTCTCTTCAAGAAACCCAAAGGTCCTTCTTAAGGCTACTCCTCATTGTGTGCAATACTGTTGTGGCTGGCTGGGAGCAGTAGTGCACCCTTTTTTTTTTTTTTTAAAGCATCTAGGCCTGTGCAGAGCATTACCGCCATAGCATTCTCCGTGTGCAGTGCATTAGGCAGAGGTCTCATCGCTAAACAGTACTATAATATATCCTGGGCCACTGCAAACCTTTTTACTTATACTGTTCTGTGTCTGCAGTGCATTAGGCAGATGTCTCATTGCTAAACAGTAGTTTAATATTACCTGGGCCACTGCAAACCATTTCACTTATACCGTTTTATGTCTGCAGTGCATTAGGCAGAGGTCTCATTGCTAAACAGTACTCTAATATCTCCTGGGAAACTGCAAACCATTTCAGTTATACCGTTCTATGTCTGCAGTGCATTAGGCAGAGGTCTCATCACTAAATACAGTACTCTAATATTACCTGGGACAATGCAAACCATTTCAGCTCTGCCACTGTGCAGAGCGTCTCATAATACCCTTTCCTTGGGTGCGGTGAAGTAGCCGCAGTTATTTGCACTATTCACTGGCTGTATAGCTTTCTGCCACTGTGCAGAGCATCTCACAATACCCTTTCCTTGAGGGGGTTGAGGTAGCCGCAGTTATTCGCACTATCCACTGGCTGTATATTTTTCTGCCCCTGTGCAGAGCGTCTCACAATACCCTTTTCTTGGGTGCAGTAAAGTAGCCGCAGTTATTCGCACTATCCATTGGCTGTATAGCTTTCGGACCCTGTGCAGAGCGTCTTTCAATACCCTTTCCTTCGTGGGGTTGAGATAGACGCAGTTACCAGCACTATCCACTGGCTTTAGAGTTTTCTCCCACACCAAACATCCTCCCTTATCTACAAGTCTCTGTGAACGGTTAATGACCCCTAGGTATCAGGGCAAGACAGCTGTGAAATTTTTTCAAGTCACAGCATAGAGCCTTCGCTATCTACAAGTCTCTGTCTGTGGTGAATTAGCCACAGTTGTCAGTGCTGTACAGTGAGGTAATTTATTTGGGCCCTGCTCTATCCTTAATCCGCCATGATGAGAAGTAGGGGTAAGGGTTGAGGACGTGGACGCGGATGCGGGCGTCCAAGTGAGGGTGTGGGCACAGGCCGAGTTCCTGGCCGGGGTGAATCACAGCCGGCTACTGAGGGATTAGGAGAGAGGCAGGTTTCTAGGCTCCCAGCTTCATATCACAATTTGCGGGTCCGCGTGGTAGTCCTTTATTACAAGCAGAGCAGTGTGAGCAGGTCCTGTCATGGATGGCAGAAAATGCATCCAACAATGTATCGAACACCCAGTCTTCTACGCAGTCCACTACTCCCAGCCTAGGGACTGCAACTTCGAATCCTCTGGCTGCTCCTCCTTCCTCCAGGCATTCTCACTCCATGAAACTGACATATTCTGAGCAGGCAGACTCCCAGGAACTGTTCTCGGGTCCCTGCCCTGAGTGGGAAAAAAGTGTTCCTCTCTCACCTGAGGAGTTCGTCGTGACCGATGCCCAACATCTCAAAAGTTCCCAAAGTCCGGGTGATGAGGCTGGGGACTTCCGGCAACAGTCTGAAGAGCTTTTTTGTGGATGAGGATGATGAGACACAGTTGTCTGTCAGTGAGGTAGTAGTGAGGGCAGTAAGTCTGAGGGAGGAGTGCACAGAGGATTCGGAGGAAGAGCTGCTGGACGATGGGGTGACTGACCCCAACTGGCTTGCTAAGCCTACTGAAGAAAGGGCTTCATAGGGGGAGGCAAGTGCAGCAGCAGGACAGGTTGGAAGATGCAGTGGGCGTAGCCAGGGGGAGGGGCAGAGCCAGAGACAAGAATCCCCCAACTGTTTCCCAAAGTAACCCCTCGCGGCAACCCTACTGACTTGGGTAGGCTGCAGATGGATTTCCCATTGCGGTGTTTTACCTATTTGGCACAAATGCACTGAATAACTAGGGCAGAAGTGTAAGCCGAGGTCCTGGGCGGGGTTAAAATTTTGCCATGTTTGGGCACTCTGATTTCTTCATGTGTAATACTGTCTTTGAGTTTCATGGGCTTGCATATGCTGTGGGTGCACAAAGACTTCCCATTGCAGTGTTTTACCTAGCTGGCGAAAATACACTGACTGACTTGGGTAGGGTGCAGATGGCTTTCCCATTGCGGTGTTTTACCTATCTGGCACAAATACACTGAATGACTAGGGCAGAAGTGTGCGCCGAGGTCCTGGGCGGGGTGAAACTCTGCTATGTTTGGGCACTCTAATTTCTTCATGTGTAATAATGTCTTTGAGTTTCATGGGCTTGTCTATGCTGTGGGTGCACAAAGACTTCCCATTGCGGTGTTTTACCTATCTGGCACAAATACACTGACTGACTAGGGCAGAAGTGTGTGCCGAGGTCCTGGGCGGAGTGAAACTCTGCCATGTTTTGGCACTCTGATTTCTTTATGTGTAATACTGTCTTTGAGTTTCATGGGCTAGCCTATGCTGTGGGTGCACAAAGACTTCCCATTGCAGTGTTTTACCCGTCTGGCGCAAATACACTGGCTGACTGGGGCAGAAGTGCACCAAAGCCCTTGGCGGGGTGAAACTCTGCCATGTGTGGGCACACTGATTTCTTCATGTGTAATACTCTCTTTGAGTTTCATGGGCTTGCCTATACTGTGGGTGCACAACGACTTTCCTTTGCGGTGTTTTACCTATCTGGCACAAATACACTGACTTACTAGGGCAGACGGGTGGGCCGAGGTCCTGGGCGGGGTAAAACTCTGCCATGTTTTGGCACTCTTATTTCTTCATGTGTAATACTGTCTTTGAGTTTCATGGGCTCACCTATGCTGTGAGTGCACAAAGACTTCCCATTGCGGTGTTTTACCTATCTGGCACAAATACACTGACTTACTAGGGCAGACGGGTGGGCCGAGGTCCTGGGCGGGGTAAAACTCTGCCATGTTTTGGCACTCTTATTTCTTCATGTGTAATACTGTCTTTGAGTTTCATGGGCTCACCTATGCTGTGAGTGCACAAAGACTTCCCATTGCGGTGTTTTACCTATCTGGCACAAATACACTGACTGACTTGGGTAGGGTGCAAACTGCATTCTAATTGCGGTGTTTTACCTATCTGGCACAAATACACTGAATGACTAGGGCAGAAGTGTGGGCCAAGGTCCTTAACGGGGTGAAACTCTGCCATGCGTGGTCACTCTGATTTCTTCATGTGTAATACTGTCTTTGAGTTTCATGGGGTCGCCTATGCTGTGGGTGCACAAAGACTTCCCATTGTGGTGTTTTACCTATCTGGCACAAATATACTGAATGACTAGGGCAGAAGTGTGGGCCAAGGTCCTGGGCGGAGTGAAACTCTGCCATGTTTGGGCACTCTGATTTCTTTGTGTGTAATACTTTCTTTGAGTTTCATGGGCTCGCCTATGCTGTGGGTGCACAAAGACTTCCCATTGCAGTGTTTAAGCTATCTGGCACAAATACACTGAATGACTTGGGTAGGGCGCCGAAGGCTTCCCCCATTGCGGTGTTCTGCTATCTGACACCTACACAGAATGAAGTGTGCAGGGACACGTAGATTTCCCATAGCTTTGTAACTCACAGCACTTTGGGTCACACAACGTGCTTCCCACACAGAGTATAGCGGGTCCTAGCTTGGTCATGGTTTCTCGAGCTTAATATGCCACCTCCTCCGGCTTGGGGTCTGGGGATCAGCGCTGGTCAATGTGTATTTTGTTCCTTGTTACCACTGTCATCTGAGACACTGCTTTGGACCAACTGAAAGAAACGTAACTGAATTAAGGAGACGTTCACAGCCGTACTAGTATCCGAGTTCGCCTTATGCCCACGATTGCTGAGGGTGTGTGCAGAGGCCGAGTTCCTGGGCAGGGTAAAACACTGTCATGTTTGGGCACTGTAATTGCTTCACGTTTAATACTTTTCTTAGGTTTCATGGGCTCGCCTATGCTTTGGGTGCACAAAGGTTTCCCAGTGCGGTGTCCAGCTGTCTGGTACAAATACACTGAATGACTTGGGTAGAGTGCTTGGGTAGAATGGCTTTCCCATTGCATTGTTCCGCTATCTGACACCTACACAGAATGAATTGTGTGGGGACACATGGATTTCCCATTGCTATGTAACTCATGGCACTTTGGGTCACACAAGGTGGAGGCTGGGACCGAGTCTGACCCTAGGCCCACTCATGTGCTTCCCACACAGAGTATTGCAAGTCCTACCTCTGTCATGGTTTCTCGGGCTTATTATGCCACCTCCTCCTCCTGCTTGGGGTCTGGGGATCTGCGCTGGTCGACATGCATTATCTCTCGTGCTACAAATTGCCACAGATACTGGATTGGAGCATTCACAGGAAGCGTAACTGATTTAATGAGACTTTCATTGGGTCACTGTAAACCTGTGGTGGCTACTTTTGCGACACCTCCTGCTTCAAACCAATTTTTGGTGTTAGTATGCGCTGCTGCATTGTTGAGATGTGTAGAAGTACTGGCAACTGAGTCCCCTTTATGCCCACGTTTGCTGCTCCTGACAATTTTGTGACGGAGGTGGCCCGGGATTGGAATTATGATCATATGTCAATTTATCATCAATTCTCATCAGCATTGTGGTCTATCGCCCACACTTTCAAAGAGGGTCGCTGCCAGGCCCTGCCAACCCTCTGCAGGGTGTGTCTCCGGTTCCTCCTCATCGCAGACGCACTTATAAATCCACCTGAGGGTGGTGTGGCTATCCAGCGAGCATGTGGCATGAGGGCAGCTGAATGCTGTGCAGGGAAAATTTTGTGTGCGCTGTGAACGCAGGCCCATGCGGGGGGATTAGACAGCAATGCCAGCATGTACACCAGCAATGCCAGCATGTCCTTGGTTGCACCTAGTGTGGTGCTTAGCTAAGATGTGCTAGCGCGTGTGCCTTGCTACCTTTGGTCAGTCCCAAGTAAATTGTTAGGGGGGTGACCGCCAGGCTCTTGCCCCCATTTTGGCTTAATAGTGGGACCTGGGACCCTCAGATGCACCCATGCATGCTGCCCCTGTCGTTCCCTATCCGTTTCTGTGGCGTTTCCATGACTTTCTGATGTTTTTAGGTGTTTCACAAATCAACCCCTATGCGGAGCATCGGTCCCATACAAAAATGCTCGAGTCGCCCATTGACTTCAATGGGGTTCGTTACTCGAAAAGAGCTCTCGACCATTACGAAAAGTTCAACTCGAGTAACGAGCACACGAGCATTTTGGTGCTCGCTCATCTCTATACTCTACTGTTCTACCCCTTGGAGATCCAGTGCTTGCTGCTGGTGACTGCTGCAGCCAATCAGTGGTTGCAGTGGTCACGTGCCATACTCCAGGCATTATGGCTCCTTTTACTGAGTGGTCGTGCCACTGACTGCAATGGTCACATGCTATTCACATGCAAACTAAGACCGGAAAGACCATGGGAGAGCAAGTGCTGGATAAGGGGCAGAGAACAGGTGAGCACATTTTTTGCATTTATCACATTTTCGCTTTCTTTAATTTTTTTTTTAATACCAGCTAACCCCTTTAAATACAGATACGCCTCATTAAGCAAAGTTTAATTTTTTTCTTCATATTGTTCCTATTTAACAATCTCAGATATTGTATGTTGGTCTCAGACACCCCCCATTGTGAGCAATTTAATGCAGAGCAAACACTGTAGCTTTATCCAAATTTATGAATATTTCTTTGTTTAACAAATGTACAGTAGCTAAGATTTGGGTGAAAAAAAAATCATAAGTTGCATTCTTTATTTTCTTGGAACTGCTAAAAACTAAGCTGCTTATGTTACCAGAGACCAACCTGTCTGACAAAGGATTTAAATAATATTAGTAAGGTCTGTGAATAATGATCAGAATTTCCAGTCACCTGCTTAGCATCTGTTCATAAACGTACACATTTTATTAAGTAAAACACTTATTTTAAAAAAGCCCAGGGTCACCCTAGATCAGGGGTGCACAACCTTTTCTGGTTCAAGAGCCACATTGTTAGACTGATCAATACCAAAAGCCATTCTTATCATTTAATGGCATATCAAAAGTATATGCTCTAAATGACTTATAGGTACAGGTTCAACTTCCAGGATTCCCATGTATTAGGAGAATGGACGTCTCCTTTTCTGCCATTCGCACTTCAGAAAGGAATGGACTTTGCATGCAGTTCTCATTGCGGTTTAAGTGAGTTGACGAAACAGCAGAATGTTTCACTACTCCCATAAACTGCAATGAAGATAGTCATACATATACATAGACGCTTCTATGTCTAATCTACTCATTGGCTGCACCAGCAGTGCACTATGTATCATCTGATACCTGAAAGAGTGCATATGTTACCTGAAAGATACATCAACCATATTTGATGTTATGGCACTTAAAAACTACTTTTAGAATGTTTTAGAAGGTTTAATATTAGTTTTATAAGGATCTGATGCCACTATATACTGTTTATTGACTGATTGTCTTCTACAGTTAGAGGGTTACCAGCTCAAAGTATTACCCTAGTACTAAACTACACTGGTGGGGAGTTAGAGCCGCAGAAAGAAAATACATTGTTAACACAGGGAGCAGTAGAAGTACACTCATTGTAAAAAAAATCAAACACCTAGAAGGAGTTATCAGAATAGAATTAAACTTTATATGTTATTGTAATGTTTGTATAAGTTAGCGATTATAATATCAGAGGGAAAAGATAATTTGTTGCAGAAAACTGAAAACTTGAAGGGAGGCTCTAGTTCTCTATTAGGGCGCCTCTAACTTGGATACAAGATGTGACACAGGTGGGCATGGAGGCTCTAGTACCCTGTTGGGCGCTTCTTTCTTGGATCCAGGATGTGATACGGTTGAGCATGGAAGCATACAGGGTCCTTCAGCATATTGGTCCACGTTTGCTGTAACTGAGCCTCTAGATCGTGCAAAACTCGTAGGCTGTCAAAGTTGGCATCCCAGATGGTCCCATACCTGTTCTATTGGTGATAAATCTGGCCATCGGGCAGTCACAAAACTGTGGCAGTGTTGTGCAGACATTCCTGTGACACCCTTGTGTGTATGGCCGAGTATTATCCTGCTGAAATATGGGTCTTGGAAGCCGCCATGAGAGACAACACATGTGGCTGTAGGAAGTCCTGAACATATCACTCAACTGTCATTGTCCCTTGTACCACTTACAGAGGTGATATCTCCACCCCAGGCCACCACACCAGCAGTGGGGGCAGTGGCTGCTCCACAGCAAAGGCCAGATTGAGGTGCTCACCCCTAGTCTCTAGGCACGAATATGGCTGTTTTCTGTGCTAAAACTAAATCTGCACTCCTTACTGAAGGCAACCCTTTTCCACTGCAGCAGTACAATTGAAGCATTCACAACACCACTGCAGACGGAGACAACAGTGGGTGGGTGTCAAAGGCAGTAAACGTAATGGGCGCCATGAGACCAATTGTCATTCAGCCAAGTGCCTGGAAATGGTTCAGACAGATACAGGGGCCTGTATCAATGGTGCCACCTGTCTCCTGATGGCAGACAGCTAAACAGTTGGAGCTTCTCATGGTTGTTGGACACTTAAACGATCCTCTCTACTGGTAGTCCGTTAAGGGTGTCCTGAGCCCAGTTGTCTTGTGTACGTGCCCTTATGCATCCACTGGTCCCAACACACCCTAATAGCCTGTTCAGAACAGGCCAGGTGGTGGGCAATTTGTTAATAAGATCATCCGGCTTCTCGTATTCCAATTATCCCCCCTCTCAAACTCCATTAACTAGGCAAAATCTCTTTGATTGCATCATAGAGGTGTCTAGCGATCAACAAGCTCTATACAAGTGGAAAAGAAGATCCACTACACACAAATAGCCTCTTTATAGGCCAAAGAGTAGACCTTTATAGGTCCTCAGGTGACAAGGCCATTCATCTAATCACATGAACTGTAATCAGCATGCGCAGAAGACCTGTGCGGCGCAAGCACGCCAGAGCGGCCCCATTCAACAGAACAGAAGAACAGAAGAGCAGACTGCGCAAGCGCGTCTAATGGAAGGAGAAGAAGGCTTCGGTCGGCGCCATGGAGACGGGGACGCCAACATCGGAGGGGGTAAGTTTATAACTTCTGTATGGCCAATATTTAATGCACGATGTATATTACAAAGTGCATTAATATGGCCATACTGAAGTGCTTAACCCCACTTGCTTTCGTGGGACAACCCCTTTAAGATGGTAGTCAGGGTGGCTCTGCTGCTCCTCCTGGAAAGGTGGTAGATGTGCCTGGTACTACTGCAGTTGCAAATATATGGACAGTTGTTATTGTGTGCTGCCTACAGAGTTGGGGAGGGTAAGATGTTGTTTGTCGTGACGCCAGCTCGTGTATAGTTAGGGACCTGTTTCAATTAAAATAATAAATACAAAACTTTAGAGAACTAAGCAAAAATAGGGAGAGTAGCCCAGGTCTCTGGAGTGTGTAGTGTGGTACCTCGGTGCCGATAGTATCGATGGTGGGAAGTTACTCCAGGAAGCAGACTTTTGCTGGTAAAACACTTTATTGCTTTATTGGCAGGGAGAGCGATAGGTTGGTACATTGCAGCAGTTACACAACTGGAATAACTTTTATTTAAGGCAAACGATGAACTTGAATTCCTTTTACTTGTGCAGTCGATGATAAATGAGATAAAAATATTTTCCTTAGGTTTGCGAATTTAGAGTTTGCTCTCCCCTGATCCCTGTCCACGTGAAGAATTCACTGTAGCTTTAGTTAGCTGTCTCTAACTGGAAAGGGTTAACCTATTACTTGCTTGTTTTTTCTCTCTAATTCTTTCTTACTGTTTCTTTTGACTGATACTTCCTCTTCGTCTCCCTCTATCTCTCTCCTCTGCTGACTCTCCAGAATAACTTAGCTTGGTACTCACACTTTAGATGTCCTTCCCACTGCATTGATTTCCAAGTAAATATGTTCTCCTGGTACCTCCCAGTCTCTATCTTGGGCTCTCTTGGACTAGACTCTCTCTAGAGATGCACACTGGAGTGTGCATCTAGGTCTGTGCTTTACATGGTAAAAGTATGTTCATTTATTTTGCATGATAACATGTGACTGCTATTAATGTATTGTGATATGATACTGGTTATACATTGTAACACACATATGGGACATCAACCATTATACTAATGCATATTTGACTGATGTACTCTTTTTTGTGTAAGGGCTGTACTTATACATTTTAAATAGTAATATTTTAATATGATTGGTTAATGAAGATTTTTTAATATATTCCTTATCTGTGTATTGGGACTATCTTTTTGGGGTTGATAGACTCTCTCCAGGCCTGGACTAGACTAACTAACCCCGCCCACCCTCTACCTTTTATACCTCCTCACTCAACCTAGGCTAGGGGAAAGCTAGCTAACCAATCCCTGTACTAGCTAGGGGTGATTGGCAGGTGTAAGAGCAGGTTAGAGTGTATTCTATAAAGTCATGCACACAAATGTAACACATTATTGACCATTAAAAGACATATACACACACACACACACACAATTAGCATAAAGTGCTGGTAACAGTTCTGTGGGACCCCAAATCGGCAGTACTGCAACTTCAGGTACCATACCTATGAAATGGAAAAGCAGGAACAGAAACTCTGCAGTGTGAGGCCGGCTTCACACTGGCGATAGGCTTTTTTGTGATGAGAGAGTGAGTGAAAACGCATGATAATGAAGCCAATGATTTTTAATGGTTTCATTCTCATTTGCAATGTCTTCACTCAAGCCTTGCAGCGCTAAGAAAAATCAGCGTTATCGCCCATTGTTTTTGCTGCTCCCGGCGGCCCCATTGAAAACATAGGGAGTACATCGCGCTCCCCTGACACAGCTGTGACACCTATGATAGCTATAGCAGGGGATTCCTTCATCCCTGGCAAGATTTCACCATCATTCCCATTCTTGGCCAGCACACGTACTTATGCAGGTGTAACGGACCTTCAGTTTGAAGGTTGTATCAGGAGTCTCAGCAATCTCCCCTCCTTGTGCAAGTGTAGAGCCCAGCACTAGTGGAGCCCTGACTTGCATGAGGTATAAGCCAAGAAGCTAGTGTTGGTGTTGCTGCTCTGATTTGAGCAACTACAATCTCTTCTGTTTGTCTGAGCAGCTTGCGCCAAACTGCACCAGAAGATAATGCTCACAGTCCTTCTGGGAGTCTCCTCCAATTCCTAGCCACCTGTATAGACTCTGTCAATTATACCATAAAAAGCCAGTGTTTCAACATAGAGTGGCACAGTCAAATAAGTACAATAAAAAATAAGAGCCTTGGTAGACAAGGCTCTTTTTTTATTGTACCCCTCTTACACAAGTTCGATGCCTGGGCTCCACTTGGGCCCTGGAGACTTCAGAATCTCTTATTTATCATAGTGGTTGACTCTCTGTATTAGTTGTTGGTGCAGATCCAAGAAATCACCGTCACATCTTTGCGAGGCAACTGAAACCCATTTACTTGCAGTACTGGGTCATAATGGTGGTGCTCAAGCGGTACAGATTGTGCCTACTTAGGCCTGACATACCTTTCACTGTTTGTCTCCTTGTTCTCAAACTGTATCCCTCTCAGCTTGTTACCCATCTCTGGCGGAACTCGGATGATACTCAAAAGGAACCTGCCAATGGTCATTGGGTAATTTCCATAATGTTAGGCTTGGAAGCACACTTGTCCTCAGCTGTTCACTTCATTGAGAAGTTGTGGTGCCACTCCTTGTCCTCCCACTCAGATACTCACTCTCTTGTGGCGAAACTGTGCATGCATGCTGAACTTTATCAAGTTCCACTCACATCACTGTCCAACATATATATCAGACATACAAGCCACTCAAAGGTTATAAGGCCATGTCCAACCTTGTGTACTCTTTTACCTCCATTAAAAAATATACCTCATCACTGCAGTTAAAATACTCTTTAACCTTAATACAGCCCTTCACAGTGACAGACAGACTAAAATATAACTTTTATTCAAGACTAACATAAAATAATGACTTGGGCTAAGAACAAGACAAACATAAAGACAGAGAATATTACAGTTAGGTGGGTATATGGAGTTATTAGAATCACCCCACCTAGGCTATGATAAAGACGAGACTGAAGAGTCGCTAGTGATGCATCAGATAGTCCGTAATTTAATGAGTAGAATTACGGGTATCAGATATAAGTCTAGGAATACTTTGGTACTGGAGCAAAATTGCTCACAAAACGTATGGAGATCGCACTGGTTTAGTCGTCACTTGCGATTAATCAATCCAATGGTCACTAAAGTGGGGCCCCAGTACCTATAAACTATAAGAAGAGTGTCACGCATCAGTGTAGCGACCGTCCGTAACAAAGTGGTCACATTCGGATAGGTTGATGATCACAGGATTTGATAGTTACTTAGCCAATAATATGATTTGAGGAAACCATAAAAGTACCTCAAGTATTTGGCTCAGAGTAGTATCAGTCCATATCATTTGGAAAGAACGGTAAGCTCTCTTTAGTATAAGTATAGCTCAATATACAACTCATATAACTCAAGAGAGAAGAATGGATGAACTCTCTTTGTGTGAAAGGGTGATTACTGCTCAAGAATAATTACTGCTCGTAGAAATATGATTACTTGCTAGCAAGTAATCATATTTCTACGAGCAGTAATTATTCATATTTCTACGAGCAGTAATTATTCATATTTACATTCATATTTACATTCGTGACACTCTTCTTATAGTTTATAGGTACTGGGGTCCCACTTTAGTGACCATTGGATTGATAAATCGCAAGTGACGACTAAACCAGTGCAATCTCCATACGTTTTTTGAGCAATTTTGCTCCAGTACCAAAGTGTTCCAAGACATATCTGATACCCGTAATTCTACTCATTAAATTACGGACAATCTGATGCATCACTAGCGACTCTTCAGTCTCGTCTTTATCATAGCCTAGGTGGGGTGATTCTAATAACTCCATATACCCACCTAACTGTAATATTCTCTGTCTTTATGTTTGTCTCGTTCTTAGCCCAAGTCATTATTTTATGTTAGTCTTGAATAAAAGTTATATTTTAGTCTGTCTGTCACTGCGAAGGGCTCCAATTTGATTTAGTCAGACAAAGCTCTGCCCCTGTGATTCTTTAACATAAATACATTACAAAGTAGCTGCAACATTCAAGTGATATATCCTAGATGCCTCTACATGGTCTTCTCTGCCATAACAAGCATTTTTTCACAGCAACATCATTCCCCAGAGTCAACCTACCTGTGCAAGCCCTTACACTGGCTCACTATCTGCTCCTGTTCTCTCTGAAATGGAAAATACATGCCGAATGCCAACCTTCTATGGCTAGAAGGTTGGGCCTGTCATGTACTGTGCCAATCATATAGCTGTTCACTGCTCTCCTCTTTGGTGTGGTCCGTCTGCATCTCTGCGGAGATTGTGCCAAGTCACTGGGACTTACTTGTTTGCCTCTGGGGTCTCAGTCAGGACATTATATGTTCTCACAAACATGCGTTGATAATGTGCTATGGTCCACTGTGGCAATTCAATATTTCATTCTTCCTGGTCATAGTCTCTGTTGCCACAGTAGTTCCTAATCAACTCATTGCCTACTTTATTTAGACTTGGGGACTTCAGTCATGCCTTGCCCATCAATGCAGTTCTTCATAGGTTTGGTCCTGCAACCTGATAAATTAGGTCGCCTTCTGTTACCCAGCCTTGTCTGGCCTATTATTGGCACAGCTCTGCTACATCAGCCTGTTACCTGCCCAGCTTTGCTACATCATTAGAAAGTTTTGTCTGACTGTCTGAGCGGTTAGCCACACTGTCATTGCCCATCTGATTGCGGTTCAAAGGATCCACAAAACAGCGCCTGAGGTTGGTGGTGTTATAGCATTACAAAATGGTATTCCGCATCTGGCCCCTGGACCCCGCAGGTTGTACAACACTGCCTCCTATCCGGCATACCTCTCCCTTTCTGCAAATGCAGCATAGATGGGGATGGGACAGTTACATACGAGTTTCCTTGGCAATAAACCAAGTAGTCTCTCCTCCAAAAATAGTTTTCCTTTGTAATTTTAAAATCCCTGAGGGTCTAAGGCAGAAAAATGTTAATTTTTATTCTATCCTGGTCTAGGAAAGAAAAGTCATTGATTAATATTGGTTGTTCCAGAGGGCTCCATCCTCAAGTGGCCCTCTATAAAATGGTGAACCTCTACAATTGCCAAGTTTGCCATCCTCTAATACCTGCCCAGTCTCCCTTTACTCTAAGCTCTACATTCTGCACATTAATATTAGGTATAAACAGCCCAGAAGTCTAAAAGTAAGACTTTAGATAGAGGGCACCAATTATAACAGACGCAATGTAGTAGCAGCTACTGTAGCATGATGAATGCCCAAGTCTGATGCCAGGCAAATCATTTTTTTCTGCAAGATAAGGAGAACTGGCTTCTGTCTCATGGGAGCTTTTGCCTTCCTCAGGATCAACATTGCAGGGGAATGGGTGGAACTCGGTGGACTCTTACAACCTCACTTTGTTACTATGTTACTATAACAATAATACACACCGAGTGCTTCAACATGACACATCAGCCTGCTGAAAGGAAATGTATCATAAATCTAATTTTAGTTTAATTAAAGGGGTTGTCCTGCGATAGCAAGTGGGGTTATGCACTTCTGTATGGCCATATTAATGCACTTTGTAATATACATCGTGCATTAAATATTGGCCATACAGAAGTTATACACTTACCCCCTCCGGTGCTGGCGTCCCCGTCTCCATGGTGCCGACCAAAGCCGCATTCTCCCTGGATTAGACGCGCTTGCGCTGAAGGGGCTTCTCTGGCGAGCTCGCGCAAGCCAACCCCACTTCATGCGGCTGAAGCTCCGGTTCTGTAAGAGCTACAGACATGCATTTGGTGTCATTTTAAAGCTATGAAACTAAGCTTTAAAATGACAAAAACATATTCATGGCACACCTAGAACCACAGAGAGAGACAGAGAGAGAGAGAGAGACAGAGAGAGAGAGAGAGATAGCTGCCATGTACCAGCACAGAGCCATGGACTCCATGCCAAGTATTTAAGATTACTTTTTATGTGCAAATTCTCAAATGGATTAGAGGAAATGATCGGTGCTTTACATTCAGTACCTAGTAGCCAGGTGACATAATAGGTAACACAAATGGGACCATGATCAGGACATGAACGATTTATTATTTTGGTCCTCGATCAGTCCTCTTTGTCTTTTACATCTTTCCTTGATCTATAAGTGATCTGTAATAACTTTCCCACCTATCACTCACAGTTATCAATATCTGCAATCTCACCCATGAGTGAAGATGGGCCCTTTAAGCTCCTTGAGCTGTAGAGTAGCCATTTGAGATGCAGAAGTAACAGAAGCACATGGGCACTGATGTTTAAAGGGTCTGGAAGCAGTCTTTGCAAGATAATGAGACTAGTATTTTACATGGCATATGACAGATAAGGGGCCATGTTACAAGTTTTGAACTGAAGCCCATAAACTTCGAACAGTGCTTCTTTTTTTCCCCCTTAGTGGCTGCTATGCATAGAAGGCTTTTAGTGAATTCATGAAATATACACTCATTGTAAAAAAAAATCAAGCACCTTGAAGGAGTTGTCAAAATCAAATTAAATTTTCTATGTGTGATTATAACATTGATATAAGTATGTGCAATCACTGAAAACACCCAGATACTTACTGATACAAGAGGGCAGACAGCTGCACCCCCTCAACATGCAGGTGGTTAAACTGCTAAATGAGGGAGCCAATACATTTAGATTAGTGTAGGGACTCACAAGACGCAAGGAGCCTTGACGATCGGCTTGTGAGCTAAGGTTTTTGGCCAAAATCCAACTAATACCTTGCATTTATTATCTACTAGCGTACCCGTCGCGCGTTGCCGCGTAGACAGACATACATACATACATTCGTTTTTATATATCTAGATAACAACCAATCACAGCGCAGCTTTCAAGTTACCTCAGCGGTATAATATATAACAACCAATCACAGCACAGCAGCTTTCATGTTACCTCAGCAGTATAATATATAGCAACCAATCACAGCACAGCTTTCATGTTACCTCAGCGGGATAATATATAGCAACCAATCACAGCACAGCTTTCATGTTACCTCAGCAGTATAAGAAATAGCAACCAATCAGAGCACAGCTTTCATTTTACCTCAGCATTCTCAATATCCAGCAATTGTCTTGAGAAACCTTCGGCGGATGCATCATTTTGAAGTTGAACACGCATCCCGTTGCTCGTAATGCCTTTTGCTTTTGTGCTTGAGATGGAAATCAAACGATCTTTGTCTGGGGGGCATAACTGTTGACGATGCTCGCACGCATGCCACCTATTGTAGGATAGTTGTACTATGCCAGTAATCTTCCCAGGAGTGTACTCAACAACTTCCCAAAGTTTCATGGCGATTAGATGAATGGTGTAGTAGCGCAAAAAGGACAGACAGACATACATTCCTTTTTATATAAATAGATGACATCAGGAAGTGAGAGAATTAGATTCCGTACGTAAAATTTGGACGCAAATTATTTTGCGCTTAGAATTGAATAATTGAGTTGGGGCCTATTAACTTTACCTATGTATGACATAATCAATGCTCGTGCCAAATTTCAAGTTTCTATGACATTGGGAAGCGAGAAAATTAGATTCCGTACTTAAAATTTGGACGCTAATTCTTTTGCGCTTAGAATTGAATAATCGAGTTGGGATCTATTACCTTTTCCTATTTATGACATAATCAATGCTTGTGCCAAATTTCAAGTTTCTATGACATTGGGAAGCGAGAAAATTAGATTCCGTACGTAAAATTTGGACGCTAATTCTTTGGCGCTTAGAATTGAATAATCGAGTTAGGACCCATTAACTTTACCTATTTATGACATATACAATGCTTGTGCCAAATTTCAAATTTCTATGACATTGGGAAGCGAGAAAATTAGATTCCGTACGTAAAATTTGGACGCTAATTCTTTGGCACTTAGAATTGAATAATTGAGTTAAGACCCATTAACTTTTTCTATTTTTGACATAATCAATGCTCATGCCAAATTTCAAGTTTCTATGACATTGGGAAGTGAGAAAATTAGATTCCGTACGTAAAATTTGGGCGCTAAATCTTTTGCGCTTAGAATTGAATAATCGAGTTAGAACCTATTAGCTTTCCCTATTTGTGACATAATCAATGCTCGTGCCAAATTTCATGTTCCTATGACATTAGGAAGTGAGAAAATTAGATTCCGTACGTAAAATTTGGACGCTAATTCTTTTGCGCTTAGAATTGAATAATCGAGTTGGGACCCATTATATTTTCCTAATTATGACATAATCAATGCTCGTTCCAAATTTCAAGTTTCTATGACATTGGAAAGGGAGAAAATTAGATTCCGTACGTAAAATTTGGATGCTAATTCTTTGGCGCTTAGAATTGAATAATCGAGTTGGGACCCATTATCCTTTCCTAATTATGACATAATCAATGCTTGTTCTAAATTTCAAGTTTCTATGACATTGGAAAGGGAGAAAATTAGATTCCGTACGTAAAATTTGGACGCTAATTCTTTTGCGCTTAGAATCGAATAATCGAGTTGGGACCCATTATCCTTTCCTAATTATGACATAATCAATGCTTGTTCTAAATTTCAAGTTTCTATGACATTGGAAAGGGAGAAAATTAGATTCCGTACGTAAAATTTGGACGCTAATTCTTTTGTGCTTAGAATCGAATAATTGAGTTGGGACCCATTATCTTTTCCTAATTATGACATAATCAATGCTTGTTCTAAATTTCAAGTTTCTATGACATTGGGAAGTGAGAGAATTAGATTCCATACGTAAAATTTGGACGCTAATTCTTTGGCGCTTAGAATTGAATAATCAGGTTTGGACTCATTACATTTTCCTATTTATGACATAATCATGGCTCGTGCCAAATTTTGGGTTTCTATGACATTGGGAAGCGAGAGAATTAGATTCCGTACGTAAAATGTGGCCGCTAATTCTTTTGCGCTTAGAATTGAATAATTGAGGTGGGACCCATTAGCTTTTCCTATTTATGACATAATCAATGCTCGTGCCAAATTTCATGTTCCTATGACATTAGGAAGTGAGAAAATTAGATTCCGTACGTAAAATTTGGACGCTAATTCTTTTGCGCTTAGAATTGAATAATCGAGTTGGGACCCATTATATTTTCCTAATTATGACATAATCAATGCTCGTTCCAAATTTCAAGTTTCTATGACATTGGAAAGGGAGAAAATTAGATTCCGTACGTAAAATTTGGATGCTAATTCTTTGGCGCTTAGAATTGAATAATCGAGCTGGGACCCTTAAACGTTTGCTATTTATGACATAATCAATGCTCGTGCCAAATTTCATGTTCCTATGACATTAGGAAGTGAGAAAATTAGATTCCGTACGTAAAATTTGGACGCTAATTCTTTTGCGCTTAGAATCGAATAATCGAGTTGGGACCCATTATCCTTTCCTAATTATGACATAATCAATGCTTGTTCTAAATTTCAAGTTTCTATGACATTGGAAAGGGAGAAAATTAGATTCCGTACGTAAAATTTGGACGCTAATTCTTTTGTGCTTAGAATCGAATAATTGAGTTGGGACCCATTATCTTTTCCTAATTATGACATAATCAATGCTTGTTCTAAATTTCAAGTTTCTATGACATTGGGAAGTGAGAGAATTAGATTCCATACGTAAAATTTGGACGCTAATTCTTTGGCGCTTAGAATTGAATAATCAGGTTTGGACTCATTACATTTTCCTATTTATGACATAATCATGGCTCGTGCCAAATTTTGGGTTTCTATGACATTGGGAAGCGAGAGAATTAGATTCCGTACGTAAAATGTGGCCGCTAATTCTTTTGCGCTTAGAATTGAATAATTGAGGTGGGACCCATTAGCTTTTCCTATTTATGACATAATCAATGCTCATGCCAAATTTCAAGTTTCTATGACATTGGGAAGCGAGAAAATTAGATTCCGTAAGTAAAATTTGGACGCTAATTCTTTGGCGCTTAGAATTGAATAATCGAGTTGGGACCCATTAACTTTTCCTATTTATGACATAATCAGTGCTCGTGCCAAATTTCATGTTTCTACGACATCGCGAAGTAAGAGAATTAGTGGCAGTGATGGAAATCAAACGATCTACGTGGGGGGGGTCGTAACTGTCGACGACGCACGCACGCACGCCATTTATCGTAGCATAAATGTACTATGCCTATAATCTTCCCAGGAGTGTACTCAACAACTTCCCAAAGTTTCATGGCGATCGGATAAATGGTGTAGTAGCGCATAAAGGACAAACAGACAGACTGACAGACACGCAGACAGACACACACGCATACATTCAATTTTATATATATAGATTATTCACATGCAGTGTGGCTTTAAAACGCCAGGGGAGGCGTCTAGCGGTCTACAAGCTCTATAATGTGGTTCACTTTTTGAGGTGCAGAGCAGCCCACAAACTATTATGGCGTCATTAATAGGTTGCTAGTCTGCATGGTGGACTACATGCATCAGAAGGTCTGGCACTTTTTTATCTACTCTGTGCAGAAGTATACACTAAGCTGCCACCCCCCACTATATTAAGAGACTGTGTGAGTGGCTGTTTCATCGGTGTCCAGCACAGGTGTAATTGGCTCCCTCATTTAGCGGTTCAGGCACCAGCTATTGAGGGGATGCAGCTATCTGCCCTCTTGTATCAGTAAGTTTCTGGCCATTTTCAGTGATTGTTTGATATTATATTTTCCTTTCTGTGATGCACACTGATATAAGTACATGATTTCAATATCAGAGCAAAAGCATAAGTTTTTTTGTGGAAAACGGACCCTTTGAAGAGAGGCTCTAGTATCCTGTTGGGCTACCTCTAGCTTGGATGCAAGATGTGATACGGGCAGGCATGGAATCATACTGGTTCCATATCGTATCCTGCGGCATATCGGTCTATATTTGCTGTAACTGAGCCTCTAGATCATGTAAACTTGTAGGTTGTCGAAGTTTTAAAAGTGATAAATATGGCAGCTGGGTAGGTCTTGAAAGTGCTGCAATGCAGTGGAGACATTCCTGTGACACCCTTGTTTGTGTGGCTGAGCATTATCCTGCTGGAAAATGGCTCTTGGTAGAGAAACACATGTGGCTGTAGGATGTCCTGAACATATCGCTGAACTATCATTGTCCATCATACTACTACTAGGGTTGACCAACTGTCCTATTCAATGGCCCCCAAGACCATCCCACTAGTAGTGGGGGCAGTGTGCCACTCAACACCAGGCGCTTCTCTCTAGTACTCCAGACACAAAACCGTCCATCGTCAGTGCTCAAACGTCACAATCCTCTCTACTGGTGGTCTGTTGAGGGTGCCCTGAGCCCAGTCACCTTGTGTCTGCGTGCCTTCACGCATCCACTGGTCCCAACACCTCCTAACAGTCTGAATGGACCATGGGGCAGTCAATAAATCAATATGACCATCCAGTTTCTTGCACTGTAATAATGCGCTCCCTCTCAAACTCTGTTAACTGGGTCGAAATTTCTTTAATTGTATCATAGAGGCGTCTAGCGGTCTATAGCTCTACACAAGCAAAAAAAAAGTTCCACTATACACAAGTAGTCTCTGAAAACCTTTTTATAAGCCAAACGTTGAATCACTTTTAGAGCCTCGAGTGGCAAGACCATTCATCTAATCACAGCACAACTCTAATCATTTGCATATCTGCCTGAGATGGAACCGCATGCTAGGTTTTGCAACAAAACAAAACTCCTAGGTACTTTTTTTTTTTTTACAAAGAGTATGTATGTAATATAAGCTGACAATCTGATGTATTTTACCATTTTTGATATCATATAATAACTAAAGGGCGGCACTGCATAAGAGTAAGAAGCTCTTGGGCACAAATGCAAAATCTACAATAGGGACCACACCAACGATTGTTACGTGGCAGAAGAGCCTGGGTGTGACTGCTACCTCTTCACCCCTGACTGCTGTGTGGCTTTTTCCTATAGTTTATCTCTTTTATGTAACGAGAAGCATACAATTTGTATTTTTAAAGTATGTTACAAGAAACGTCATTTTCTTTTGTTTATAAGAAATAGGAAGGGAGACTGACAACACCCTTCTTTAACAATGGAGAAATAAAGTCTTCTACTTCTACTGCTGTACCTATTGGGAGTGCTTAAAGTTATTTTTGTGTGGCATTATTTATATTTAGATTCAGACTATATGAATGTATTTGGTTATTGTCCATATGGAGATATAATGCATTCATATAGCCTTGGACGCAGTGAACCCTTGCCAACATCCATGCCGGGAAAGATAGCTATAATTACACAGATCTAACTTAAACCTTGAACTGTCTCATCTCACTGGAGTCCTTTTTGTATTTGTATGTAAACAAGAAAAATTGGTTTTCATGTTTTTTGTACTGTGCCATTTCCCACACATAGCTGATTTAGTGCAGATTTTGTTGCAGCTTATGATGCAGATCTGCAAAAGATTTCACCGTTTCAATTGAATTCAAATTGAGAGTGTGAAATCTACAGTAGATCTGCACTAAAATCTGCATCAAATCAGCTAGGCGTGAATGCAGCCAAAATATCCATAAAAACCTTAATATCATATGAAGGTGAAGAAAAGAGGAAAAGGCATAACAGGAAAACTTAATCTAAACTTTTATATACCAACAGAGATAAAATAACTTACAAGAGGATCATACCGGGGCATCCTAATGGTAATGATACGCCGGAATTAATCGGTTAGGCCTCCTGACCACGGGCGTAGCAATATCCCACGGCAGATCTCCGCCACGGGAGCCGCCGCCGGGGAGCAGGGGAGAGCTGACAGCTCTCCATACTGAGCCTATCTGACAGATAGGCTCACCGCAGCTAATTGCAGCATGTTGCGATTTAAATCCTGCGAGCGGAGAATTGCTACGATTCTCCGTTCATGGACAGCAGGGCTGCACTTTCCATAGTTGTCTATGGAAAGCGTTCACTGCATTTCCCGCGGCCGGATTATCGCAGCGGGAAACGCAGTGAAGATTCGCCCGTGGACAGGCAGCCTTAGGGCAAAAACAGATGGGTGTGATTTTGTCCTGTCACGCGTCCGTAAACAGCACGGCTGCATAAAGAGACAAAACTAAACCATTGATTTCGGGACTCTTGTGCGTTAATAATAGGTAGGACCTATCTTCCTGCTTTTTTTTTTATCTTGCACGCACTAGCGCAGAGTTTGAATAGTCCACTGTAGCGGTGAGCGTATTAGCGCATGCTCTCATGTGTTTTTGCCCTTATAGTGGAATACAGCCATGCACTCTCAGCAGTCATCCGCTCAGTTGTTTTTGACCCTTTTGTAAGCTCTTAGTGATATTGACTAGAGATGAGCGAGCGTACTCACTAAGGCAAACTACTCAAGCGAGTAGTGCCTTATGCAAGTACCTGCCCGCTCGTCTCTAAAGATTCGGGTGCCGGCGGGGAGCAGCGGGGGAGAGCAGGGAGGAACGGGGGCGGGAGGGAGATCTCTCTCACCCTCTCTCCCCCCCGCTCCTCCCTGTTCACTCCCGCAACTCACCGCTCTACCCCGCCGGCACCCGAATCTTTAAAGACGAGTGGGCAGGTACTCACATAAGGCACTACTCGCTCGAGTAGTACGATCACTCATCTCTAATATTGACAAAAAGGTATTAATTTATTTATTATTGCTTATTTAGCATCAACATATTCCTCATTTGTTTGTATAAAGTCATCAGCATCTCTCACTTGTAACCTTGATCCATCTTAGCATTGTTATCAATGGTCATCAAATAGAACTGCAATTTAAAATCCTTATTGTATTTTTTCTGTCAATCAAAATGCATTTCGAACCCGTACCAAGTTCTACCCATATTCTTTTGCTTATTGAAAAAACCCCATACAGTAAAATATTTTTTTCTCTTAGTGTTCTTTTTTCATCACACTGCCAACCTCAGCTGGCATGTGTGTCAACCTTGTGATGCCACCTAAAATATTTCTATCAGCCATCCAGACCAGGAACATTGTCAGCGAATTGATAGCATTTGGCAATTAAAGGTAAACCATTCCAGGATCATCTTCAGGCAAACCTACCACTTGGTCTCATTAATGGACCTTGTCTTTCATAATTTGTGCCATGAGGATGTTTGCTGCAATATTGAAACACACAAAACCTGTATTGGGACAGGGCGAAAAAGGCATAACGCACAGCAGACTATATTCTATTCTTCTCTATATATACTATTCTTCTCTGTGCAAAGTCATTGTTTTCTGAATTGAAAAAGACTCCATGTGAAGTCAATTAGGGTCTTTAGAATATCACATCAAGTGCGCATTTTAATGATGTTTTTATGCTTTAGTTCACTGATTACTGGGCTGCATCAGTCAGTTTGGCTCTAAAAGGTCAGACGAAAGAGATACGGAATTGTAATGAACTTGAACAACAAGCTGTTAACGATAAAAAGGCATGAACTGGTCTATGAACTGGAAAAATCATACATAAACAGAAAGCAGTGAAAATGATCCCTCCATGTATAGAAACATAAGAAGGCAGGTGGAACTTTCCGAGTATGGTACAGACGTCCAATCCATCCTGAATCATGCAAGCATTAACTCGCGTACCTGTCGTCCTTGTGTTAGAAATGCATGCACATAACTCAATTGGCTATTACAAATTAGACATATGATTGTAAAAAGTGTAATGCAAATCTAACTGTGTGGGTAATAAAGCAATTTAATGCTGAGTGATTTCCCAAAGCAGATTTGGCAGTTTTCATAACTGATTATTTCCTGTTTCATATAAATCTTTCACCATGATATTAAAGGCAATGTGCCATCTGGAAATGACCTATTGCGTAAATCAGTGTTTTATGTTAAACAGATTTTTTTAAAGAATTTTTTTTATTTTAAATGTCACGATCTGTATTTGAAAAAAAAATTAAAATCCTGCATTTTTCACATTGAATACTAAGCCTAAAAATAGTTTGACACTTCCTTGTTCTGTACAAATCTTTTCAGTAGTCATTTCATTAACATCGTGTTACCGTGCAGCGGCTGCGGGTCCTCCTGTGGCGGCGGGGCACTGGCTCCCGCGGTCGGGGCGCGTCCCCTTGTCTTGTTGTCCAACTGCCGGGGGCGCGGGTGCCTGCTCAGCATGGAGCTGTTGGGGCGCAGCGCGGTGCGTGCGCTCGCGGGTCCGGGCAGCGCCGTGTGCCCCTGTAGTCAGCCCTGTGCATTACCACCTTTTAAAGTGGTGCTGTGGGAGTGAGTGTCTCCCTCTCTCCGCCCCTGGGCGGAGGCTTGTGTTTTTAAGGCTGGCAATGATCTGCATTCACTGCCAGTTATTTGGGTTCCTTCAGCGTGCTAGCATCCTGCTTCTATTGGTCTCCAGTGTTGTCAGCTTGTTCTGTCATATATGCCAGGTTCTCCCATCTGCCTTGGTCTGCTTGTATTTTTCTGTTGGTTGTATCATCTGCCCATCCTGTCGGTATTCTACCTTGTTACATCTTGGTACGCCAGTGTCCCCTCTCGGTCCCTAGTGAGAGTAGGGACCACCGCCCAGTTGCCCGCCTCGGGTTAGCCAGGAGTGGAGGCAAGTAGGCAGGGACAGGGGGATGCGGGTACGTTCTAGGGCAACCCGGGCTGGCGTACCAGTGGGTAGGATACAGGAACACATCGCAGGCAGGATTATCTTGAAAAATCTCTTTATATAGATATTACAGGATCTACCATTAACAATAGGTGATCATCACAGCTCACCTCCAACTCACTCTCTGCACAATGACCTCTACAGGTCACAGAACATGCCTAGAACAGTCTGCCATAGACATCAATGGGTGAACTTTTTATCCATCATGTGAATGGTCATTGAGGCTGTTGTAAATTATATTTCTAAAAGCTGCTGTAAAGTGTAAGGTAGGGTGTATTAGTATTATTGCTTTGTTGTTGTGTTATTTGCCTGCTATGTGACTGTACTGTTTCTTTAAGAGGTGGAGGGCTTGAGGGATGGCTGGTGCTACACGTGCAATCACCAACCAGAAACCAGATGATGGGCAGAGTGGGCTAATGAGAAAGATACACAGACGTGTATGGAATACCTCCTGATTTGTGTGTTGGTGTAGTGCTATAGTTGCCCTATGGACACAATCATGAACCCAGAACACTGCTTCCTCAAAATTACCAGAGTCAGACATTTCCTTGAGCTTTTTTGTCCTCCTGCCTCATCAGAGTCACCTGCTAGGAGTACAAACTGATTACCAGTAGGCATTTAACAAGGACTTGCTATACGAGGACTGAGTTATAGACCCAGTAACCGAGCTAGAGATTGGACCCATATAAAGGACCAGTGTTTAAGTGAAAACTTTCTTCTGACACACAATACTCCCAGTGAATGGGAATTGGGTAAGAATTTAACTTATTCGTAACCCCAAACACGAGCATTTGTTCTTCTTAAGTTTGTTTCAGCAGCAATGTCTGGTAGAGGATCGTTCACTATTTTTGTTACTTTTCCAAAATACTACCACACCCCAGGTCTATTTCCAATCAAGGCCAGTCCCTGAACCGTCTTGACCCAAACCTGGTCATGAGCTCTACTGGCACCTGCTCCCACCTACATAGGGTAGGGAAGAACCCAAGTCTGCCCCCTTGGCCAGCTTTCAAATGCATATGTCTGCAGCAAAGGCAAGATGGTCTTCAAATAATGTCCTATGAGGAATGGTTAAAGGATCTGAGAATGTTTAGCTTGCAAAAAAGAAGGCTGAGAGGAGACTTAATAGCTGTCTGAAGGGCTGTCACAGTGCAGAGGGATCAGCCACATCAGTCACAAATATCTGAAGGGCTGTCACAGTGCAGAGGGATCAGCCCTATTCTCATTTGCACAAGGAAAGACTAGAAGGAATGAGATGAAACTGAAAGGGAGGAAACACATTAAATTAAACTTTCTGACAGTGGGGGTGATCAATGAGTGGAACAGGCTACCACGAGAGTTGGCGAGTTCTCCTTCAATGGAAGTGTTTAAACAGAGGCTGGACAAATATCTATCTGGGATTATTTAGTGTTCCTACATTGAGCAGTGGGACCTGATGACCCTGGAGGTCCTTTTCAACTCCACCATTCTATAACTCTAACTACCATAGTCATGGACAGACAATGGAATTAACCAATTTACAGTACAATCAGAAAATAAAACCATGTTAGAAAAATTGAAAATATTTCACTATCTGGTTTTAATTAGAAAAAAAATATATAGGCAATACATTCTCTTTAGCAATATATGGACTATAACTTGGTTTGACCATGTATACCTGCTGGTAGGAATGTGTGAATATACCTGTTATGATTGAGAATGATTTGTTGACATATTCGTAGCATTAGTTATATACCATATTTTTCGCTCTATAAGACGCACTGGACGATAAGATACATCCCCGTGTTAGAGGCTGAAAATAGGGAAAAAATATTTTGAGCTCACCCAGGGAGAGTGCAGAGAAGAGAACTGGGCGACGGAGCAGAAAAAGCAGCAAAGGTCTGAAACACTGGAGCTCCGTGTCACAGCGGCACTTGTGTATGGCAGAAGGAAGAGAAGAATCCGATTGGTGGGGGTGAGGGAGCAGCATCTACACTGTTCAGTACTTCTCTAGTGTCCTCCATGATGCTGCTATTTCTGTGTGTGCATGCTACAGAGAGCAGAATCCTCAGTCTTCTCTGTGCACAATGTATAGAACACAGTATAGCAGCTAATCTCCTACCACCAGCTGATAGAGAACTCAGAATTAGATTTGCAGGTTGTAGAGGAGAAAACTGGTGATAAATGTAGGATAAATGTCATATAATGGCCAGATATAGTGCAATATCTCATGGATGCTTATTCTGAAAACTCACGAGAAAGTACGGGTGTGCTTAAGTTCTGTGTAATAACTGTTCAGTCTAGGTTAGCTAGTGTAAAAATGTGCTAAAAATCTAATTTGCTACAACGCATTAGAAAGCTGGTGATGTTAGAGTTAATTCACACAATCAGGTATCTGCCAAAAGATATTAAATAGTACTAAATGGAATTTTTAAATTCCTAATCATACCAACTAGCCAAGAAGCCAGTGGGCTCAGGGCATACAAAACTTTTTTTTCACGCATCCTTAGTTTATATATATGTATATTTTTAATTTACACCAAAAAAGGTAAAAACATAAGGCATAAAAGAAAACCCATGAGTACAAGGGATATTTCATAGAACTAATTATTTTTGAAAATAATGAAAAAACTGATTGAGACAAAACTGTGGGTTTTAGGGTCCATGCTCACAACAAGATCTCACTCACTAAGACTGTACTTAGAATTAATAAGGTCCCATCTGCCATTGCATGGGGTTTCTAAGACTAAATATACCCAGAATATGGCATGCATTAGTACATTGTCGCACGTGCTGTTTTGTGGAGTCGTGCCATTTTTTTTACTGATTCTTCGTCGGTTTTACAATGAAGACTATATAAATTGTAACACGGGCTTTGTCATATGCTGCATTACTTGTACATCGTGTAGCTTGAGTAATATTGCTTGCACATCTAGAAAACGTAAAATACGCGCTGTTGAACATCAAACAGATATTAGTAATTTAGTTGATCGTAGTGTGTCTGGTGTAGTACAACATTTTATTGGATGTCACATCTGCAGACTATCGAACCCACAGGCTTGATAACTGGATCTTATGTTGCATTATCAATTTAGCATTTTTCAGTTCACATGTTTTTTGAAATGTGTATGCTAGTTGTTATTATGTAACACTGCTTTATTTTATGCTATTTAATGATTTTATGCATGATATCATCTGGGTGCCGTGTTTGAATTAGCTACATGTTTTTTTAAATACTGTCGCATTATTTAATAAAGGATATGTTATGACTATTGTCATCTGAAACACTTAAGCGGTTTTTCCATATGTAATTCCTGTTTACATGGTGGAAATATGTGATGGATAATAAAGCTACTTGATATCAGGGAACCTTCTTGAGTGCGGAACACTTCCTTTTTTTGCACAGCGGGCTGAGTGATCCGTGCATTGGACATTACCCCGGAGCTGATCAGCTGAACTAAAGTTACTTTGTAGATGTGTTGGAATGTGCCACAATTTTTTTTACCTTTGACAAAAATACTGTAGATACATGATAGCTCCATAACAGGCTATAAATGACATTATGGATCTATACTGGACAGCATTGATATGTTACATAGCCATGTTTATGGGTCCTTAAATTCATTAGTGAGGTGAATACTTCACCAGGATAATCAAAGAGAACAAAGCAACCATGATGTATGTCATCACTAGAGTTGAGCGAACATACTCTGCCGAGCTTGATACTCGTTCGAGTATTCATATTTTTTGGCAGGAAGGCAGGCAGGCAGGTAGGGGAGAGGGGGAGGGAAACGGAGAGAGAGAGAAAAAAAAACACACTCACTAACCCCCCCCAAAAAAGCTCGGGAGCCGGTGTCCCACATACAAAAATGCTCGAGCCTCTCATTGTAGTCAATGGGGTTTGTTACTCGAGTAGAGCTCTCGAATTTTACGAAAAGCTCGACTCGAATAACGCGAACCCGAGCATTTGGGTGCTCGCTCATCTCTAGTCATCACATATAATGTTGGCAATACTGAATGAAATCATAGACAACTATACATCCCTGAGCTCAGTGCCTTTCCTATATTCTGAAAAATCTAGTACTACATATCAACGAGCATGGACCAACAGAAATAGCAAAAACAAAAAGTCGTGAAGCCTAGAGCAGTCAATCAGATAACCGCTTTAAAAATTTTCTGTGCAGATTATCTAGTACACATCATTGGTTCCTAATGACAACTGTTTCACACTTCTGAACTTTTCTACATAGGACCTCTGAACTGGGTTATAGCTATAAAGGAGGCAGAGGTAGCAGTCACATCCATGTCCTTGTGCTTTAGGAAGCCCTGCTTTAAGCCGATTTCACTGAGTGTATTATGGTCAAGTGTCCTGGCCCGATCATAGGTATCCTAACCCAAACTCAGAGCATCATAGATTCCTACCATGCTGTGAGCTCAGGTTAGGACACCCACGGTCCGGCCAGGATACTCGTCCATCTTATGGATGCATTAATTCACCCATAATACACTCCTTTAAGATGACACCAGTATTAGAAATGGCACATGAAAGGTAGAGCCCTCTTGAAGATGTTGCATTGCGGCCCAATCATGAGAACGGGGGTCCCGAGGTGCCATTAAAACTGAGTGGTGGTCACTCATGCACACTACCACCCTATTGGCTATTTGTGGGAATAACAGTGATAGCTGAGACCTTTATTCAACTATCTCCATCAATCCCATAAATGTTAAGTAGAGCTGTACTTGGCATGCGAGACCACCGCTCCATTAAAGTAGAGACTCAGGAACCCTGTTTTTATGATCCATGAGGTTTCAGCAGTCAGACCAATACATAGGTGATAAATGTTGATTGTGCACCAATGACTTCAATGACCCAGTAATGGTTATTTATTGAAAGATTGGATCTACAATACCCGAGAAGTTTCCGTAAGACCAGCTATTTGATTATGGAAAGAATTGAACACCGGCTGCACTGTGTCAATTAACAGTCGCAATGATCGGCTTTGATCTAATGTGATAAGTACAATGGATCTACACTGGTTTACAGACACATTTCTGGAAACACAACACTGTCCTTTCACCCTTTCATTCCTCAAACTCTCCCAATTATAATTAAAAATGTCTTGCCATTATTTTGAATGTGATTCTTCATACAAAAAGTACAGTATTAATTATTTATTTGTAATAGAAATGGCTAATGGAAGGGAAGATTACAAAGAACCGCACTATGAATTATAATAATTAATATTCAGCTTACAAGACAGTTGAAAGGCCTAAATAATTATCACTAAATTCTTATCAGAATTCTCCGATTACATGTAACTAGAAATGAGCTCATTTCATTTGAAGAGAACAGTATTAATTAGAAATGAGAAAAGGAACAAGAACTTTAATAAAATGACATTTGCCGCAATGAAATATACATACTTTTTTTACTTAAGCCTTTTACATCTGTCGTACATGTTCCAGCCTAATGTTAGATGGCACCCTGTGCGGAATAACCACCCCCCGTCATAAGTAAAAGACAACAAACTGTATATTGCACTGATAGGCAGTCTGTTTGTATTCTGCTTGTGCAGAAGGCAGTAACATAGGATACCCACACCAGAACTGCTCAAGGAATAAATACAGTACCAGAACCAAACTCATAACAAGTATTGCACTAGAACCAACACATAACATAAATACAACAAGATAAGCAAACTCATAAATAAATACAACATGGACCAACCTCAGTACATAGATAGAATAACAGAACCAAGCTTCTAAGGTAAATCCAGCCCAAGAACTAAGTTCATACCATACATACAGTAGCAGAACTAAGCAATTAAGATGTTGGGGCAACAATGGGTTGAAAGCGGCATCTTGGAACATTAAAGAGGAGAAGATATAGCCAGGAGGGGGAGGATTCATATATCTCTGTAACGGCGATCCCGGTGCTCCCCTCCTGATCCCGCTCTCTCACTCAACATTTTTTCTGTTTTATGGTTACCATTTTAGCTCTCTTGAAAATGTATGAAAGTGGATTATTGACAACCTCTTGTGGCCATGTTAGGAATTAATATTGTTTTTTTTGTTTATTTATGATTGGTTAGTGTAGGTCATGTACAGGGGCACAGCTGCATGGCGCGATTACGCAATTCCTGATTGTAAAAGGAGCGTCAGGATGTCTACAGTGTGAATTCATGCCAAGACATAGAAGGAGCACATGAATGAAACAATCTGACAAAAGGGGACTGTCTCAGCCTGCTGTTAACAGAGCCATGCTTCACCTTCATCTCAGTGGGATGTTGCGGAGCTCCTAGAAAGTGCCGCAGCTGAAGAGCAATAGGAGGACATGGAAAATAAATGCTGGATGAACTGAAAGGTTTGTGGCCTTCCTCCTTACTGTAGAGTCTGCAACCACATCCATGAGTGACTTAGTGTGGCCTACAGACTGTTACAAGCTCAAACTTGAGTGACTGTTCTTGTTTGTCCGATTATTACTTCTTGTATTAATGCCCCGATTAATAATTCTTACCTGACATAAAGTATGTCTACTGCTTGAACTTTTTTCTCTCTGAACTAGGATTTGTTTATTGTTTCAATAAAAGTTCTGAAGCATTGCAAGCCCAGTTTCTCGTGAGATAAGAAAGCTGCTGTCCAACTTCTTACAGTCTGTAATAGTACATATTTCCAACAGCATGGTAGGGGGCCAAGCCAATTAAAGGAGACCTGGATGACCCTGACCTTGGTGAGTTCCTTAGCACCTGCATATTGTGTGGTTCAGACTCCAGAGGCTCACATCATTCAGGTGATGGTATCCCTTCAGTAGAGCCCCAATGTCCGTTTCTGCCCCAAGATACCAGTGGGTGCCTACAGCTCCACAAGATGATATATAGTAAATCAAAGTTGCATACACTACAACCACAAACACCAGCTCAGCTGCATAATGGATAGGCAAAAAAGAGGTCAGCACGCAAAAGAATTACATTTTTTTTAAATAGAGTTATATTAAAATATCACATGACAGAAAAAGATGAGTTCCCAAACAAAAAGCATATTGAATAGTACATATTCACATGTACGAGGCAATAATAAGAACATAAATATAACAATAGCGCCAACTTTATAACCTGCGTCCCGATACATGTTTTGCTAAAACTTCATCAAGGTCCCTGGAACCTTTGGAGTTGGAGATGTTATCGTAATGATGTAACGACACTAGCTTCACCTTTAGCAGTTGCCTTTCTTGGGTGCTAACAGCGTCTCCCAGTCCTCAGAAACATCCAGGACTTACGATTATGTAACCGGACTTCACAAGACTTATGAAGCATACATCAACACAGTGAAAACACAAATCTAACTATGGACACACCATTACATGACAGGGACAGAGGGTGATAGTGACAGGAAGATCATGAATACATGTGGTCTTTTGCAAATTAAAAAAAAAAAAAGTATTCCTATAATTCTGCACTTCATACCCCATAATGACAAAGTGAAAACAGAATGTTGAAATCTTTGCAAATTTGGAAAAAATGTAACAGCCCTTCAGATATTTGTAGACAGCTATTAAGTCTCCTCTCAGCCTTCTTCTTTGCAAGCTAAACATTCCCAGATCCTATAACCGTTCTTTATAGGACATGATTTGCAGACCACTCACTATCCTGGTAGCTTTTCTCTGAACTTGCTTCAGTTTGTTTGGGTTAGCCAGAAAAGGACACAGTATTCCAGATGAGGTCTGACAAAGGAAACTTAGAGGGGAATAATTGTGATCTAGACTATGATTCTCTTAATACATCCCATAATTGTGTTTGCCTTTTGGCTGCTACATCACACTGTTTACTCATGTTCAGCCTGTGATCGATTAGTATCTCTAAGTCTTTTCACACATGCTGCTGCTTAGCCCAATTCCTCTCATTCTGTATGTGCTTTTTTCATTTTTCTTGCCTAGATATAAGTCTTTGTATTTCTCCCTGTTAACCCCTTAATGTCACACGATGAAAGTTTACGTCCTGGCAGGGTGGTAGTAAACTTACATCTGGTGGATGGCATGGGCCCCCACTGCAACAGTGAAAATTGGAGAAATCACTGATCCCTGCTGTTAAACCCTTATATGCCTCAATCAATGTAGATCTTGGCATGTAAAGGGTTTCCAGAGGTAACCCTTTACATTATGTCATTGGCCCTCTGCTATATAATTGCAGAAATTGGATTAGTCTTGCATGACTTGTTTGTTACAAACCCATGCTGGCTCTGTTTACTTACTGCATTCTCACCCAAGTACTTGCTTACATGCTGTTTAATAATTTATTCAAAGATCTTTCCTAGTATAAAAGTTAGGCTCACAGGCCTGTAGTTTTTTGGGGGATTACCTATTTGCCATTTTTTGAAGAAAGGGACAATATTTGTTCTTCTCCAACCTCCTGGGACTTCTGTTCTCCAGGATTTTTCAAAGATTATGGAGAGTGGTTCAGCAATTACCTATGTGATTTTCTTCAATACCCTAGGATGTAATTCCTCTGGATCTGGAGACTTGAATTCATTTAAAGGAGATGTCCCGAGGCAGCAAGTGGGTCTATACACTTCTGCATGGCCATAATAATGCACTTTGTAATGTACATTGTGCATTAATTATGAGCCATACAGAAGTTATAAAAAGTTTTATACTTACCTGCTCCGTTGCTGGCGTCCTCGTCTCCATGGTGCCGACTAATTTTCGCCCTCCGATGGCCAAATTAGCCGCGCTTGCGCAGTCCGGGTCTTCTCCTCTTCTCTATGGGGCTCCGTGTAGCTCCGTGTAGCTCCGCCCCGTCACGTGCCGATTCCAGCCAATCAGGAGGCTGGAATCGGCAATGGACCGCACAGAAGCCCTGCGGTCCATGAAGACAGAGGATCCCGGCGGCCATCTTCAGCAGGTGAGTATGAAGACGCCGGACCGCCGGGATTCAGGTAAGCGCTGTGCGGGTGGTTTTTTTAACCCCTGCATCGGGGTTGTCTCGCGCCGAACGGGGGGGGGGGTTTAAAAAAAAAAAACCCGTTTCGGCGCGGGACATCTCCTTTAAGTTAGCTAAGTGTTCCCTCACCATCTCTCTGTTTATAGATAGCCTGCATTGTTTTATTCCCCCAATAGCACAGGGAAGATCAGTTGATGCTCCATCTACATTCTGACAGAAAACAGATACAAAATAGAAATTTAAAAGTTCAGCCTTCTCAACATCATTTTTAACTAATTCACCATTTTCATCCTGTAAACATCCAATAGTATCTTTGACTTGTCTCTTGCTTTTGACAAGAGACAAATCAAAGATTTTGGCTTTTATTGCTTTTGGCTGCTCTTGCAAGCTGCAATTCATTATCAGTAGAGATGAGCGAGCATACTCGTCCGAGCTTGATACTCGTTCGAGTATTAGGGTGTTCGAGATGCTCGTTACTCGTAACGAGTACCACGCGGTGTTCGGATTACTTTCATTTTCTTCCCTCAGAAATTTGCGCGCTTTTCTGGCCAATAGAAAGACAGGGAAGGCATTACAACTTCCCCCTGCAATGTTCAAGCCCTATACCACCCCCCTGCAGTGAGTAGCTGGCGAGATTAGGTGTCACCCGAGTATTAAAATCTGCCCCTCCCACGGCTCGCCACAGATGCATTCTGACATTAGTTCAGGGAAAGTGGTATCTTGGTCGAGCTGCTATAGGGAGAGTGTTAGGAGTGATTTTAGGTTTCAAGAACCCCAACGATCCTTCTTAAGGCCATAAATCTTCTCTATATGCGCTCAATGGGGCCGGCGGCAGCAGCGCCGACCCCATTGAGAACATATAGAAGACAAATCATTCTTCTCTGCCACAGCTGTAACAGCTGTGGCAGAGAAGAACGATGTTTGCCCATTGAATTCAATGGAACCAGCAATACAGCAGGTTCCACTGAAAGCAATGGGCTGCCGGCAAGCGCGAGGATGAATTGTCGGGAAGGGCTTAAATATATAAGCCCTTCCCTGCAATTCATCCAGAAATGTGTTACAATAAAAATATATACCGGCGTATAAGGCGACGGGGCGTCTAAGACGACCCCCCAACTGTCACCTTATATGCCGGCAATACAGTGGAGCAAAGAATAAAAATCATTACTTACTTCTTCTGACGTTCTGCGGCGCTGCTGCAGGCTGTCACTCCCTCCTGGTTCCCGGCAGAGCATTGATTTCTCTACGAAGGGCTTTAAATCCCCGCCTCCAGAAACACACGTGCCTTCAGCCAATCACAGCCAATGACAATGATGTCATTGAATGGCTGTGATTGGCTGTGTTTCTGGAGGCGGGGATTTCAAACCCTGCGTCCAGAAAGCAATGCTCTGCCGTGGACCCGGAGGGAGCGAGAGCCTGCAGGAGCGGCGCAGAACGTCAGAAGAAGTGAGTAATGATTTTTATTCTTTGCTCCACTGTATTGCCGGCGTATAAGGTGACAGTTGGGAGGTCGTCTTATACGCCCCGTCGCCTTATACGCCGGTATATATTTTTATTGTAACACATTTCTGTTGCCTGGTCTTTCACTTCCCTTCCCATATTGTTCTAGTTTACAGCTCTTTTGATGAGTGTAGCAAGGTACCTGCAAATTAGATGCTTTCCTGTCTTTGTGAGGTGCAACTCGTCTTTAGCAAGGAGTTCATAATATAAGTAGTTCACTCCGTGGTCTAGAAATCTAAATTCTTGCGGACAACACTATTGATGTAGCTAATTGTTCACCTCTAGAATCCTGTTCCATCTCCTTATTCCATGGCCATCCACTGGGAGGATGGATGAGAAAACTAACTGCTCTCACAGTTTCTTCACTATCCTGCCTAGGTCTTCAAAGTCTCTGCAGATAGTTGCTAGGTCTTTTTTGCAGGGTTATTTGTCCCTACATGTATTAGTATGAATGGGTAGTCATTAGAGATGAGCGAACGTACTCGTCCGAGCTTGATACTCGTTCGAGTATTAGCGTGTTCGAGATGCTCGTTACTCGTAACAAGCACCACGCGATGTTCGGGTTACTTTCACTTTCATCTCTGAGACGTTAGCGCGCTTTTCTGGCCAATTGAAAGACAGGGAAGGCATTACAACTTCCCCCTGCGATGTTCAAGCCCTATACCACCCCCCTGCAGTGAGTGGCTGGCGAGATCAGGTGTCACCGGAGTATAAAAAAAAATTTGGGGAAAAAAAATCTATTTGGGCTGCCTGTGACTGTGCTCAGTGTTCTGGGTCTCTGCTGGGTGTAGTAGTTCTCCAAATTCATACGCAGCCAGCTAAGTGTTACAGCAGGCTTGCGCAAAATTATTTCCTGGCTCTGTCTGGGCTGTGAAATCACCGCTGTATTGCAGTCCACAGTGCAACACTCTGCAGTTCTTTGACATATTCCAGGGCCAGAAGTGCCTAGGCAGGGACAGAAGACATATTGATTGAATATAGGCAGTGGGCCTTTGCAAAAAAATTTTGGGAAAAAAATCTATTTGGGCTGCCTGTGACTGTGCTCAGTGTTCTGGGTCTCTGCTGGGTGTAGTAGTTCTCCAAATTCATACGCAGCCAGCTAAGTGTTACAGTAGGCTTGCGCAAAATTATTTCCTGGCTCTGTCTGGGCTGTGAAATCACTGCTGTATTGCAGTCCACAGTGCAACACTCTGCAGTTCTTTGACGTACTCCAGGGCCAGAAGCGCCTAGGCAGGGACAGAAGACATATTGATTGAATATAGGCAGTGGGCCTTTGCAAAAACATTTGGGGAAAAAAATCTATCTGGGCTGCCTGTGACTGTCCTCAGTGTTCTGGGTCTGTGCTGGGTGTAGTAGTTCTCCAAATTCATACGCAGCCAGCTAAGTGTTACAGCACGCTTGCGCAAAATTATTTCCTGGCTCTGTCTGGGCTGTGAAATCACCGCTGTATTGCAGTCCACAGTGCAACAGTCTGCAGTTCTTTGACATACTCCAGGGCCAGAAGCGCCTAGGCAGGGACAGAAGACATATTGATTGAATATAGGCAGTGGGCCTTTGCAAAAAAATTTGGGGAAAAAAATCTATCTGGGCTGCCTGTGAATGTCCTCAGTGTTCTGGGTCTGTGCTGGGTGTAGTAGTTCTCCAAATTCATACGCAGCCAGCTAAGTGTTATAGCAGGCTTGCGCAAAATTCTTTCCTGGCGTTCCGTAAGCGAAGTCAGCCTCCAACCACAGGCCAATAAGCGGCACATTTAATTACAGCGTTCTGTTTCTGCATTACTGGTAATACAGCATGCTGAGGGGTAGGGGTAGGCCTAGAGGACGTGGACGCGGCCGAGGACGCGGAGGCCCAAGTCAGGGTGTGGGCACAAGCCGAGCTCCTGATCCAGGTGTATCGCAGCCGACTGCTGCGGGATTAGGAGAGAGGCACGTTTCTGGTGTCCCCACATTCATCGCACAATTAATGGGTCCACGCGGTAGACCTTTATTAGAAAATGAGCAGTGTGAGCAGGTCCTGTCGTGGAAGGCAGAAAGTGCTTCCAGCAATCTATCGTCCACCCACAGTTCTGCGCCGTCCACTGCTGCAACTCAGAATCCTCTGGCTGCTGCTCCTCCTTCCTCCCAGCCTCCTCACTCCATTACAATGAGACATTCTGAGGAGCGGACAGACTCCCAGGAACTGTTCTCAGGCCCCTGCTCAGATTGGGCAGCAGTGGTTCCTCTCCCACCAGAGGAGTTTATCGTGACTGATGCCCAACCATTGGAAAGTTTCCGGGGTCCGGGGGATGAGGCTGGGGACTTCCGGCAACTGTCTCAAGACCTTTCAGTGGGTGAGGAGGACGATGACGTTGAGACACAGTTGTCTATCAGTGAGGTAGTAGTAAGGGCAGTAAGTCCGAGGGAGGAGCGCACAGAGGATTCGGAGGAAGAGCAGCAGGACAATCAGGTGACTGACCCCACCTGGTTTGCTACGCCTACTGAGGACAGGTCTTCAGAGGGCGAGGCAAGGGCAGCAGCAGGGCAGGTTGCAAGAGGCAGTGCGGTGTCCAGGGGTAGAGGCAGGGCCAGACCGAATAATCCACCAACTGTTTCCCAAAGCGCCCCCTCGCGCCATGCCACCCTGCAGAGGCCGAGGTGCTCAAAGGTCTGGCAGTTTTTCACTGAGAGTGCAGACGACCGACGAACTGTGGTGTGCAACCTTTGTTGCGCCAAGATCAGCCGGGGAGCCACCACCAGCATGCGCAGACATATGATGGCCAAGCAACCCCACAAGGTGGGACGAAGGCCGTTCACCGCCTCCGGTTTGCACTGCTGCCTCTCCCCCTGTGCCCCAACCTGCCACTGAGATCCAACCCCGCTCTGAGGACACAGGCACTACCGTCTCCTGGAGATGCTGCCGTATAGGGTTGTGGAAACGGAGTCCTTCAAAAGTATGATGGCGGCGGCCCCGCGCTACTCAGTTCCCAGTCGCCACTACTTTTCCCGATGTGCCGTCCCAGTCCTGCGCGACCACGTCTCCCGCAACATTGTACGCGCCCTCACCAACGCGGTTACTGCCAAGGTCCACTTAACAACGGACACGTGGACAAGCACAGGCGGGCAGGGTCACTATATCTCCCTGACGGCACATTGGGTGAATTTAGTGGAGGCTGGGACAGAGTCAGAGCCTGGGACCGCTCACGTCCTACCCACCCCCAGAATTGTGGGCCCCAGCTCGGTGCTGGTATCTGCGGCGGTGTATGCTTCCTCCACTAAAGCACCCTCCTCCTCCTCCTCCTCCTCCTCCAACGCTACCTCTGTCTCGCAATCAAGATATGTCAGCAGCAGCACGTCGCCAGCAGTCGGTGTCGCGCGGCGTGGCAGCACAGCGGTGGGCAAGCGTCAGCAGGCTGTGCTGAAACTACTCAGCTTAGGAGATAAGAGGCACACGGCCCACGAACTGCTGCAGGGTCTGAGCCTCCAACCGGGCATGGTCGGGTGTGACAACGGCCGTAACCTGGTGGCGGCTCTGCAGCTCGGCAGCCTCACGCACGTGCCATGCCTGGCCCACGTCTTTAATTTGGTGGTCCAGCGCTTTCTGAAAAGCTACCCACGCTTGTCAGACCTGCTTGGAAAGGTGCGCCGGCTCTGCGCACATTTCAGCAAGTCCCACACGGACGCTGCCACCCTGCGCACCCTGCAACATCGGTTTAATCTGCCAGTGCACCGACTGCTGTGCGACGTGCCCACACAGTGGAACTCTACGCTCCACATGTTGGCCAGGCTCTATGAGCAGCGTAGAGCCATAGTGGAATACCAACTCCAACATGGGCGGCGCAGTGGGAGTCAGCCTCCTCAATTCTTTACAGAAGAGTGGGCCTGGTTGGCAGACATCTGCCAGGTCCTTGGAAACTTTGAGGAGTCTACCCAGATGGTAAGCGGCGATGCTACAATCATTAGCGTCACCATTTCTCTGCTATGCCTCTTGAGAAGTTCCCTGCAAAGCATAAAGGCAGACGCTTTGCGCTCAGAAACGGAGGCGGGGGAAGACAGTATGTCGCTGGATAGTCAGAGCACCCTCCTGTCTATATCTCAGCGCGTTGAGGAGGAGGAAGAAGAGCATGAGGAGGAGGGGGAAGAGACAGCTTGGCCCACTGCTGAGGGTACCCATGCTGCTTGCCTGTCATCCTTTCAGCGTGTATGGCCAGAGGAGGAGGAGGAGGAGGAGGATCCTGAAAGTGATCTTCCTAGTGAGGACAGCCATGTGTTGTGTACAGGTGCCCTGGCACACATGGCTGACTTCATGTTAGGATGCCTTTTCCCGTGACCCTCGCGTTACACGCATTCTGGCCACTACGGATTACTGGGTGTACACACTGTTTGACCCACGGTATAAGGAGAACCTTTCCACTCTCATACCCGAAGAGGAAAGGGGTTCGAGAGTGATGCTATACCACAGGACCCTGGAGGACAAGCTGATGGTAAAATTTCCATCCGACAGCGCTAGTGGCAGAAGGCGCAGTTCCGAGGGCCAGGTAGCAGGGGAGGCGCGGAGATCAGGCAGCATGTACAGCACAGGCAGGGGAACACTCTCTAAGGCCTTTGACAGCTTTCTGGCTCCCCAGCAAGACTGTGTCACCGCTCCCCAGTCAAGACTGAGTCGGCGGGAGCACTGTAAAAGGATGGTGAGGGAGTACATAGCCGATCGCATGACCGTTCTCTGTGACGCCTCTGCCCCCTACAACTACTGGGTGTCGTGGACACGTGGCCTGAACTCGCGCTGTATGCCCTGGAGGTGCTTGCTTGTCCTGCGGCTAGCGTCTTGTCGGAGAGGGTGTTTAGTGCGGCTAGGGGAATCATCACAGATAAGCGTACCCGCCTGTCAACCGACAGTGCCGACAGGCTTACACTCATCAAGATGAACAAAGCCTGGAATTCCCCAGACTTCTCTTCTCCACCAGCGGACAGCAGCGATACCTAAACAATACGTAGGCTGCACCCGCGGATGGAAGCATCGCTCTCTATCACCATCAAATACTGGGACCTTTTAGCTTCATCAATCTGTGTATTCTATTCATCCTCCTCCTCCTGAAACCTCACGTAATCACGCCGAACGGGCAATTTTTCTTAGGCCCACAAGGCTCAGTCATATAATTTTTGTAAACAATTTTTATACGTTTCAATGCTCATTGAAACTTGCACCTGAACCAATTTTTATTTTAACTGGGCTGCCTCCAGGCCTAGTTACAAATTAAGCCACATTAACCAAAGCGATTAATGGGTTTCACCTGCCCTCTTGGTTGGGCATGGGCAATTTTTCTGAGGTACATTAGTACTGTTGGTACACCAATTTTTTTGGGCCCTCGCCTACAGTGTAATCCAATTAATTTTTTGCCCACCTGCATTAAAGCTGACGTTTAGAGATGAGCGAACGCGTTCGTCCGAGCTTGATATTCGTGCGAATATTAGGGTGTTCGGGATGTTCGTTATTCGTAACGAACACCATGCGGTGTTCTGGTTACTTTCACTTCCTTCCCTGAGACGTTAGCGCGCTTTTCTGGCCAATTGAAAGACAGGGAAGGCATTACAACTTCCCCCTGCAACGTTTAAGCCCTATACCACCCCCCTGCTGTGAGTGGCTGGCGAGATCAGGTGTTCGCCTAATATAAAAGTCGGCCCCTCCCGCGGCTCGCCTCAGATGCGGTGTGAGTTAGATGAGGGACAGTGCTGTTTATACCGGAGCTGCTGTAGGGAAAGAATTGGTAGTTAGTGTAGGCTTCAAGACCCCCCAAAGGTCCTTATTAGGGCCACTGATAGCTGTGCGTTGGCTGCTGTTAGCAGTGGAATTTTTTTTTTTCTCAAAATCGGCTCTGCAGAGCGTTGCACCTGGCATTAGGGACAGATGTGCTGCATAGGCAGGGAGAGTGTTAGGAGTGAGTGTAGCCTTCAAGAACCTCAACGGTCCTTTCTAGGGCCATATTTATCCGTGTGCAGTACTGTCCAGGCTGCTGTTAGCTGTGCTGCATTTTTTTTGGGCTTCTCAAAATCGCCTCTGCAGAGCATTGCACCCTCCATTGATACTGCAGGGAAAGAATTGTATAGGCAGGGCCACAACACAGTTATTATTCATAGAATATACGCAGTGCTGCCTTTTGGTGGAAAAACAAGTGGAAACAAATCTATTTGTCCAGCCTGTGTCCGTCCTTACGGGCGGTGGAGACGTGTGAGCTGCGTGAAAAACATTGCTAAATCATACGCACCCAGCTACGCTTTACTGCTGGCTTCGCCATTTGCTTTCCTTAATTGGGAAAAAAAATACCTGCTCTGCCAGAGTTATAATAACTCTGCTACCCTCACGTTCTGTGACACATAAGCAGGGACACAGCACAGTTATTACACTTCTCATGTTCATTGAATATACGCAGTGCTGCCTTTTGGTGGGAAAAAACTGAAAACAAATCTATTTGTCCAGCCTGTGTCCGTCCTTACGGGCGGTGGACACGTGTGAGCTGCGTGAAAAACATTGCTAAATCATACGCACCCAGCTACGCTTTACTGCTGGCTTCGCCATTTGCTTTCCTTAATTGGGAAAAAAAATACCTGCTCTGCCAGAGTTATAATAACTCTGCTACCCTCACGTTCTGTGACACATAAGCAGGGACACAGCATAGTTATTACACTTCTCATGTTCATTGAATATACGCAGTGCTGCCTTTTGGTGGGAAAAAACTGAAAACAAATCTATTTGTCCAGCCTCTGTCCGTCCTAACGCCTGTGGACACGTGTGAGCTGCGTGAAAAACATTGCTAAATCATACGCACCCAGCTACGCTTTACTGCTGGCTTCGCCATTTGCTTTCCTTAATTGGGAAAAAAAATACCTGCTCTGCCACAGTTATAATAACTCTGCTACCCTCACGTTCTGTGACACATAAGCAGGGACACAGCACAGTTATTAAACTTAGATTATTCATTCACTAGAGGCAGTGGGGCCTTTCGTTTTCCCAAAAAGGCAAAAATTATATTTGGCCTGCAGTCTTGCGCCAATTTATTTCCTGCCTGTTAAATCAAATCACTGGTAATACAGCATGCTGAGGGGTAGGGGTAGGCCTAGAGGACGTGGACGCGGCCGAGGACGCGGAGGGCCAAGTCAGGGTGTGGGCACAGCCCGAGCTCCTGATCCCGGTGTGTCGCAGCCGACTGCTGCGCGATTAGGAGAGAGGCACGTTTCTGGCGTCCCCACATTCATCACCCAATTAATGGGTCCACGCGGGAGACGGTTATTAGAAAATGAGCAGTGTGAGCAGGTCCTGTCCTGGATGGCAGAAAGTGCTTCGAGCAACCTATCGTCAACACGCAGTTCTGCGCCGTCCACTGCTGCAAATCCGAATCCTCTGTCTGCTGCTCCTCCTTCCTCCCAGCCTCCTCACTCCACTACAATGACACCTGCTCAGGAGCGGGAACACTCCCAGGAACTGTTCTCGGGCCCCTGCTTAGATTGGGCAGCAGCGGTTCCTCTCCCACCAGAGGAGTTTATCGTCACTGATGCCCAGCCATTCGAAAGTTCCCGGGGTCCGAGGGAAGAGGCTGGGGACTTCCGCCAACTGTCTCAACAACTTTCTGTGGGTGAGGAGGATGATGACAATCAGACACAGTTGTCTTGCAGTGAGGTAGTAGTAAGGGCAGTAAGTCCAAGGGAGCAGCGCACAGAGGATTCGGAGGAAGAGCAGCAGGACGATGAGGTGACTGACCCCACCTGGTGTGCAACGCTTACTCAGGAGGACAGGTCTTCAGAGGGGGAGTCAAGGGCATCAGCAGGGCAGGTTGCAAGAGGCAGTGTGGTGTCCAGGGGTAGAGGCAGGGCCAGACCGAATAATCCACCAACTGTTTCCCAAAGCGCCCCCTCGCGCCATGCCACCCTGCAGAGGCCGAGGTGCTCTAAGGTCTGGCAGTTTTTCACAGAGACGCCTGACGACCGACGAACAGTGGTGTGCAACCTTTGTTGCGCAAAGCTCAGCCGGGGAGCCAACACCAACAGCCTCACCACCACCACCATGCGCAAACATATGATGGCCAAGCACCCCACAAGGTGGGACGAAGGCCGTTCACCGCCTCCGGTTTGCACCCCTGCCTCTCCCCCTGTGCCCCAACCTGCCACTGAGATGCAACCCCCCTCTCAGGACACAGGCACTACCGCCTCATGGCCTGCACCCACACCCTCATCTCCGCTGTCCTCGGCCCCATCCAGCAGTGTAGTTCAGCGCACCGTTCAGCCGTCGCTTGCGCAAGTGTTCGAGCGCAAGCGCAAGTACGCCGCCACGCACCCGCACGCTCAAACGTTAACCGTCCGCATAGCAAAATTCATCAGCCTTGAGATGCTGCCGTATAGGGTTGTGGAAACTGAGTCCTTCAAAAGTATCATGGAGGCGGCGGCCCCGCGCTACTCAGTTCCCAGTCGCCACTACTTTTCCCGATGTGCCGTCCCAGCCCTGCACGACCACGTCTCCCGCAACATTGTGCGCGCCCTCACCAACGCGGTTACTGCCACGGTCCACTTAACTACGGACACGTGGACAAGCACAGGCGGGCAGGGCCACTACATCTCCCTGACGGCACATTGGGTGAATTTAGTGGAGGCTGGGACAGAGTCAGAGCCTGGGACCGCTCACGTCCTACCCACCCCCAGAATTGCGGGCCCCAGCTCGGTGGTGGTATCTGCGGAGGTGTATGCTTCCTCCACTAAAGCACCCTCCTCCTCCTCCTCCTCCTCCTCTGTCTCGCAATCAAGATGTGTTAGCAGCAGCATGTCGCCAGCAGTCGGTGTCGCGCGGTGTGGCAGCACAGCGGTGGGCAAGCGTCAGCAGGCCGTGCTGAAACTACTCAGCTTAGGCGATAAGAGGCACACGGCCCACGAACTGCTGCAGGGTCTGACACAGCAGACCGACCGCTGGCTTGCGCCGCTGAGCCTCCAACCGGGCATGGTCGTGTGTGACAACGGGCGTAACCTGGTGGCGGCTCTGCAGCTTGGCAGCCTCACGCACGTGCCATGCCTGGCCCACGTCTTTAATTTGGTGGTTCAGCGGTTTCTGAAAAGCTACCCACGCTTGTCAGACCTGCTCGTAAAGGCGCGCCGGCTCTGCGCACATTTCCGCAAGTCCCACACGGACGCTGCCACCCTGCGCACCCTGCAACATCACTTTAAGCTGCCAGTGCACCGACTGCTGTGCGACGTGCCCACACGGTGGAACTCTACGCTCCACATGTTGGCCAGGCTCTATGAACAACGTAGAGCTATAGTCGAATACCAACTCCAACATGGGCGGCGCAGTGGGAGTCAGCCTCCTCAATTCCTTTCAGAAGAGTGGGCCTGGTTGGCAGACATCTGCCATGTCCTTGGTAATTTTGAGGAGTCTACCCAGGTGGTGAGCGGCGATGCTACAATCATTAGCGTCACCATTCCTCTGCTATGCATCTTGAGAAATTCCCTGCAAACCATAAAGGCAGCTGCTTTGCGCTCGGAAACGGGGGCGGGGGAAGACAGTATGCCGCTGGATAGTCAGGGCACCCTCCTGTCTATTTCTCAGCGCGTACAGGAGGAGGAGGAGGAGCATGAGGAGGATGAGGAGGAGGGGGAAGAGACAGCTTGGGCCGCTGCTGACGGTACACCGGCTGATTGCCTGTCATCCTTTCAGCGTGTATGGCCTGAGGAGGAGGAGGAGGAGGAGGAGGATCCTGAAAGTGATCTTCCTAGTGAGGACAGCCATGTGTTGCGTACTGGTACCCTGGCACACATGGCTGACTTCATGTTAGGATGCCTTTCTCGTGACCCTCGCGTTGCACGCATTCTGGCCACGACGGATTACTGGGTGTACACACTGCTCGATCCACGGTATAAGGAGAACCTGCCCACTCTGATTCCCGAAGAGGAAAGGGGTTCGAGAGTGTTGCTATACCACAGGACCCTTGCGGACAAGCTGATGGTAAAATTCCCAGCCGACAGCGCTAGTGGCAGAAGGCGCAGTTCCGAGGGCCATGTTGCAGGGGATGTGCGTAGATCGAGCAGCATGTACATCCCAGGCAGTGCAACAGTCTTTAAGGGCCTGGCCAGCTTTATGGCTCCCCACCAAGACTGTGTCACCGCTCCCCAGTCACGGCTGAGTCGGCGGGAGCACTGCAGAAGGATGGCGAGGGAGTACGTAGCGGATCGCACGACCATCCTTGGTGACGCCTCTGCCCCCTACAACTACTGGGTGTCGAAGCTGGACACGTGGCCTGAACTAGCCCTGTATGCCCTTGAGGTGCTTGCTTGTCCTGCGGCTAGCGTCTTGTCGGAAAGGGTGTTTAGTGCGGCTGGGGGAATCATCACAGATAAGCGTAGCCGCTTGTCAACCGACAGTGCCGACAGGCTAACACTCATCAAGATGAACAAAGGCTGGATTTCCCCAGACTTCTGTTCTCCACCAGCGGACAGCAGCGATACCTAAGCAATACGTAGGCTGCACCCGCGGATGGAAGCTACGTTCTCTCTCACCATCCAAAACGGGGACATTTCTGCTTCATCAATCTGTGTCTAATATTCCTCCTCCTCCTCCTCCTGCTCCTCCTCCTGAAACCTCACGTAATCACGCTGAACGGGCAATTTTTCTTAGGGCCACAAGGCTCACTCAAATAATTTTTCAGAACAATTTTTATAAGTTTCAATTAGCTTAAAAGCGTTGGAACTTTAACTTGAACCAATTTTTCGTTACACTGGGCTGCCTCCAGGCCTAGTTACCACTTAAGCCACATTAACCAAAGCGATTCACCTGCCATCTTGGTTGGGCATGGCCAATTTTTACTGAGGTACATTAGTACTGTTGGTACACCAATTTTTTGGGGCCCTCACCTACAGTGTAATCATAGTAATTTCTATGTTCTTCGCCTGCACTCATGGTACAGAAAGGTGTGTGGGGTTGGCCTACACTTTAGCTACATAAATGTCACTTGTGCCTTGGCTATACTAAGGCTACTGAAATGGAACTAAGACTGCGCTCCCGCTATACTGCTGCTTCAGAATTGTTACTGGGGCCTGTCTTAAGTGCTACTATTGCTTACATGGAACGAAGACTGCGCTCCCGCTATACTGCTGCTTCAGAATTGTTACTGGGGCCTGTCTTGAGTGCTACTATTGCTTACATGGAACGAAGACTGCGCTCCCGCTATACTGCTGCTTCAGAATTGTTACTGGGGCCTGTCTTGAGTGCTACTATTGCTTACATGGAACGAAGACTGCGCTCCCGCTATACTGCTGCTTCAAAATTGTTACTGGGGCCTGTCTTGAGTGCTACTATTGCTTACATGGAACGAAGACTGCGCTCCCGCTATACTTGTTACGGCACTCTGCCCCCCGAGCGCCAGTTGGGGTGCCCTGATCTCCTGCACCCCACTGTCCCTGCCTACTTGCCTCAGCCCTGGCACCGAAGGGACAAAAGGTTTCAGCAGCGACTTATGGAATACCCTGTGAACCCTCCATGTGGTTGGCAACCCCAGCTCGTAGGCGAGTGGGTTCACCACACGTGTGATGGCAAACGGCCCCACGTAACGTGGCGCCAGCTTCAAGGACGGGACCCGCAATTTGAGATTTTTAGAAGACAGGTATACCTTCTGTCCCACCCTGTAAGGTTCAGACACAGACAGACTCTTCCCACTGCGCAACTGCATACGGGCCCCCGCTGCCTCCAAGTTTCTCTGCACCTCCTTCCATACTCCCCGAAGCGTATCTGTGGCGTCATCAGCTGCCGGACAGAGCGACGGAGTAGGGATTGCTGTAAGGAAGCGAGGATGCTGACCGTATACACTAAAAAATGGAGACACCCCAGTAGAAGAACAAAGGCGGTTGTTTAGTGCAAACTCTGCCAACGGCAGGAACTCTGCCCACTGGTAAGCCTTTTCGCTGGCAAACAACCGTAAATATTGCACTAAGTCTTGGTTCTTCCGCTCAGTCTGACCATTAGTCTGCGGGTGGAACGCTGACGAGAAGGAAAGCGACGTTCCCAGGTTTCTGCAGAAGGCACGCCAAAACTGCGACACAAACTGAACCCCGCGATCAGATACAATATTTTGGGGAACCCCATGTAGGCGAATTATTTCCTTTACAAAAATCGTGGCAAATTCTTTTGCCGAGGGTAGCTTTTTTAACGCCACAAAATGTGCCATCTTTGAGAACCGGTCGACCACCACTAAGATAGTGGTGCATTTCTGGGATTCTGGTAGGTCAGTGATGAAATCTACTGATAAGTGAGACCAGGGACTGGAGGGAACCGGTAGTGGTCTCAGAGGACCCTCCGGAGGACGCCGCCGACTCTTATTGCGAGCACAGACCGAGCAACCCCTCACAAAGTTGCGGATCTCCTGAGACATGCCTGGCCACCAGAAGTATCGGGAGCAAAGCTCCAGGGTCCCCTGGAACCCTGGATGCCCGGCGAGAGCCGACGAGTGGGACTCATCCATGACTCTAGGGCGTAGGGTCTCTGGCACAAACCATCTGCCCTCCGGCACCCCTGACGGAGCGTCCTGCTGAGCATCCTGTAGTTGAGGGACGAAGTTAGACTCTAACACTGCCACCACCACGCCGGGGGCTAAGATATTCTCGGGAGTCATGGTCCCACTGTCTGGTACCCCGAAACTCCGTGACAGAGCATCCGCCTTCACGTTCTTCTCTCCGGGGATATATGTCACGACGAAGTTAAACCTGGCGAAGAACAACGCCCACCTGGCTTGACGAGCAGTGAGTCTTTTCGCATTGGCGAGATATACCAGATTCTTGTGATCAGTATATACGGTAATTGGGTGTCTAGCACCCTCAAGATGGTGTCGCCACTCTTCCAGAGCCCATTTGATAGCCAACAATTCACGGTTACCCACGTCGTAGTTGCGCTCTGCTGAATTGAACTTTCGCGAAAAGAACGCACATGGGCTATAGCCAGACCTCCCACTGACTTCCTGCGACAATACTGCTCCTGTCTCCACGTCCGACGCGTCTACCTCAATAAAAAAGGGTAGTCGTGCGTCCGGCTGTATTAGCACTGGGGCAGTCGTGAATGCCTTTTTTAGACGGCTAAAGGCCTCAAGGGCTGCAGGCGACCACTTACCCAAGTCAGCCCCCTTCTTAGTCAGGTCGGTCAGAGGTTGAGCAATAACTGAGTAATTTCTAATGAATTTGCGGTAGAAATTTGCAAAACCTAAGAACCGCTGGAGAGCCTTGAGGTTGTCGGGTCTGACCCATTGGGAGATTGCTGCTACTTTATCAGACTCCATCTGAATCTCTGTGGGGGAAATTACATAACCAAGGAAGGATACTTGTTTAGAGCCAAATGTACATTTCTCTAATTTGACAAAAAGTTGATACTCGCGCAAACGGGTCAGGACCAACCTCAGGTGCCGCACATGTGAATCCCAGTCAGGTGAGTACACCAGGATGTCGTCCAGATAAATGACCAGAAATACCCCCAGGAAGTCGTGGAAGACTGCGTTCATAAAACCCTGAAACACAGCGGGGGCATTACAGAGCCCAAAAGGCATGACCAGACATTCAAAATGTCCTAACGGGGTGTTGAACGCTGTCTTCCATTCATCTCCCTCTCTGATGCGAATTAAATTGTAAGCCCCCCTTAAGTCCAGTTTGGAGAACCAGTGAGCCCCTACCACCTGATTCAACAAGTCAGGAATTGGGGGCAAGGAGCACTGGTTCTTCACAGTGATTTTATTCAAGGCCCGATAATCCACACAAGGCCTTAGTGTCCCGTCCTTCTCTACAAAGAAGAGACCTGCCCCGGCCGGGGACCTGGACGGCCGGATATGTCGGTTGACCAGAGCTTCCGAGACATAGGACTTGAGGGCTTCATGCTCACGACCTGACAGATTGAAAATGGCTCCCTTAGGGATGGGACCGTCGGGAATCAGGTGATTACCACAGTCCCACTCCCTATGGGGGGGCAGAGCCTTAGACAGTCGTTTGGAGAATACATCCTGAAAGTCTGACAAATACTCCGGAATGAGCACCGTATCGGCGGAGCACACAGCTATGGTAGACAGGTGATTGTGACACGATGACCCCCAATGAGTCAATTCCCGGGTGGACCAATCAAATTGGGGGTTGTGCAGTGCCAACCAGGGCATACCAAGCACCACATCAACCGACATTTTTTCCATAACCAAGAAAGACAGTTCTTCCGAGTGGAGGACCCCCACCGTGAACTGTAATCTTGGGGTCCTCCATCGTACCAAGCCTGTAGAGAGAGGGGTAGCATCAATGCTGGTAAAATGAATTGGCGTCTTCAACGCCACAAATTCCGCCATCAGAGAACGGACAAAACCCAGACTTATCAAGTTAGCGGCTGCTCCGGAATCAATAAACGCCCGCCCTGATCGGGAAAAATCCCCGAATCTAACATGACACGGTACCAAAAGTTTAGGAAGTACCTGAAGTCCTAGGCGATCCTCCCTGCAATCGCCTAGGACTCGGAGTTTTCCGCCGGTTCCGGCTGCGGGCGTTGAGACCTCAGTGGGCAGGTTATCACCCGATGTCCAGCTTTCCCGCAGTAGAGGCAGAGACGATGCAACAAACGGATCCGGCGTCGCTCTTTGGGGTCCAGCGGGTCCACCTCCATCGGCTCGGGCGCAGAGACTGGTAAGGAGGAGGAGGGACCAGGGCCACTGACCTCCCTGACTCTACGGGTCTGCCTGTCCTGCTTCCTAGACCTGAGCCTCCTATCTGCTCTCACCGCTAGCTCCATAGCCTCCCTTAAGGACCCGGGAACAGGATGGGAAATTAACAGGTCTTTAACTGCGTCCGAGAGGCTCTGCAGAAAAACGTCCTTCAGCGCGCTATCGTTCCATGTCGTATCCCCCGCATAGCGTCTGAAGTTGGAGCAATAATCCTCCACACACGACAACCCCTGCCGCAGCGCCAACAACCGTGAAACCGCCAACCCCGCTCGGTCCGGTTCGTCGAAGATACTCCCGAGTTCCTGAAAAAAGGAGTCCACGGACTGCAGGCAGGAGGAACCCTCGGGGATGGAGAAAGCCCATGTCTGTGCCGAGCCCCGCAGCAGGGACATTATCAGCCCGACCCTCTGAGCCTCAGACCCGGAAGAACGGGGACGCATGCGAAAAAACAGGCGACACGCCTGTCGGAAAACAAAAAACTTGTTCCTCTCCCCCGAAAACACCTCGGGAAGAGGGCACTTGGGTTCGGGGCTGGTTGAGGCGTCCGACCCCTGCGACACCCCCCGCTGCTCCTGGGCCACCATGCGGGCGGATAAATCCTGGATCACAGGCACCAGGGCCTGCAGCTGGTTCGTGAGGGAACTGATCGCCTCCATGACAAAAACGGTTTTAAAGGGCCAGTTATTATGTTACGGCACTCTGCCCCCCGAGCGCCAGTTGGGGTGCCCTGATCTCCTGCACCCCACTGTCTCTGCCTACTTGCCTCGGCCCTGGCTAACCCCAGGCGGACAACTGGACGGCAGTCCCTGCACTGGCTAGGGACCTGGCGACTACCTGGATGGAACTACTAACAGGGGACAGAGTGCCGACAGAAGAGGCAGGTGAAACAGACCAACAAAACTACTAGGTGAAACAAGGCTGGAGGTGTAGCTCACAGGCAAACGAAAGGAAACTGACAAGCAACTAGGACAGACTAGAATAGACCTGACTAGAGGCTAGCAGAACCAATAACTGGCAGTGAGTTCAGGTCACTGCCAGCCTTTTAACTAAAAGCCTCCGCCCCGGGGCGGAGAGTGGGAGGAGCCGACTCTCCCCCTGTTGCATAAGGGAGGTGGATGAGAGCGGGCGGCACCCTACGGGCGGACACGCCCACGCCGCAGCACGCTGGCTGCTCCACGCTGCTGCACGCTGGCTGCTCCACGCCGCCGGGAGATCCCTGACAGCACAGCTCCGGGACGCCGAAGCCGAGCTCGAAGCGGCGCGCGCCGGCCGCGGGACCCAGAGCCGCCCTGCATGGTAACAATACTGCTGCTTCAGAATTGTTACTGGGGCCTGTCTTGAGTGCTACTATTGCTTACATGGAACGAAGACTGCGCTCCCGCTATACTGCTGCTTCAGAATTGTTACTGGGGCCTGTCTTGAGTGCTACTATTGCTTACATGGAACGGACACGTGGAGAGGACACGTAGTGCCTCAAAAACATCCCCCTCCTCCTCCAACAGGGAAAACATTGTTGGCAAATGCCTTTGCATTGGTTCGTCTGGTGGCAGTCCAAGAATTTCACCTTTACCGACACTACAAGAGAGCCCCACCACCATCCCCCCGCCACGGCCCACTTAATCCTGGCCACATTCCGAAAACCAACAAAATACAACCGTGGTACTAGGTCCGCAGTCACCACCACATTACCACCAACGCGGTTACTGTTAAGGTGCATATAACCAGTCTGACTGGGGCATGCAGACACCTTGACAGAATGAATAGTGTGTGGCACATAGGTTCCCCATTGCTATGCCCACGTGTGCAGCTCCTGATGGCGGTGGCACAGGATTATATTTCTCATTGCTTCTGTACAGCATTGTGGGCTATCGCCCCGCCCCTTTTAAAGAGGGTCGCTGCCTAGCCGTGCCAACCCTGTGCAGTGTGTGCCTGCGGTCCCTCGTCGTGGCAGACGCACTTCTAAATAGACATGAGGGTGGTGTGGCATGAGGGCAGCTGAAGGCTGCGCAGGGACAGTTTGGTGTGCGCTGTTGGGGGGAGGGGGTGCGGTTGGGCAGCATGTAACACAGGAGAAGTGGCAGTGGAGTGTCATGCAGGCGGTGATTGTGCTTTGTTGGAGGTAGTGTGGTGCTTAGCAAAGGTATGCCATGCTAATGAGGGCTTTTCAGAAGTAAAAGTTGTTGGGGGGGGGGGCCCACTCTTGCCGCTATTGTGGCTTAATAGTGGGACCTGTGAACTTGAGATGCAGCCCAACATGTAGCCCCTCGCCTGCCCTATCCGTCACTGTGTCATTCCCATCACTTTCCTGAATTGCCCAGATTTTCACACATGAAAACCTTAGCGAGCATCGGCGAAATACAAAAATGTTCTGGTCGCCCATTGACTTCAATGGGGTTCGTTGTTCGAAACGAACCCTCGAGCATCACGGGAAGTTCGTTCCGAATAACGAACACCCGAACATTTTGGTGTTCGCTCATCTCTACTGACGTTACATCAGCTGTGCTGGGCACTGCAATGAGATATATTTATGTACCGCCGGTGGCTTCCGGGGACCCACCCATGGTGTCGGTCCACATGAACTTCCCATGGGTTTCACCTGCCCTCTTGGTTGGGCATGGGCAATTTTTCTGAGGTAGATTAGTACTGTTGGTACACCAATTTTTTGGGCCCTCGCCTACAGTGTAATCCAATTAATTTTTTGCCCACCTGCATTAAAGCTGACATTACATCAGCTGTGCTGGGCACTGCAATGAGATATATTTATGTACCGCCGGTGGCTTCCTGGGACCCACCCATGCTGTCGGTCCACATGGACTTCCCATTAGGGAGATGTACCTGCCTGTGTCTATGTATTAAAAACCCCGGTCTGACTGGGGCATGCAGTGTGGGCCGAAGCCCACCTGTATTTTATCTGACGTTACCTCAGCTGTGATGGGCAATGCAATGAGACGTATTTATGTACCGCCGGTGGCTTCCTGGCAGCCACCCATGCTGTCGGTCCACACAGAGTTGTAACTGCATGTGTCCACTTCTAAAGAACCCCAGTCTGACTGGGGCATGCAGTGTGGGCTTCGGCCCACCTGTATTTTATCTGACGTTACCTCAGCTGTGCAGGGCAATGCAATGGGATATATTTATGTACCGCCGGTGGCTTCCTGGCACCCACCCATGCTGTCGGTCCACACGGAGTTGTAACTGCATGTGTCCAGTTCTAAAGAACCCCAGTCTAACTGGGGCATGCAGTGTGGGCCGAAGCCCACCTGTATTTTATCTGACGTTACCTCAGCTGTGCAGGGCAATGCAATGGGATATATTTATGTACCGCCGGTGGCTTCCTGGCACCCACCCATGCTGTTGGTCCACACGGAGTTGTAATTGCATGTGTCCACTTCTAAAGAACCCCAGTCTAACTGGGGCATGCAGTGTGTGCCGAAGCCCACCTGCATTTAACATGACATTACCTCAGCTGTGATGGGCAATGCAATGGGATATATTTATGTACCGCATCGGCAATATACAAAAATGCTCGGGTCGCCCATTGACTTCAATGGGGTTCATTATTCGAAACGAACCCTCGAGCATCGCGAAATCCGAGTAACGAGCACCCGAGCATTTTGGTGCTCGCTCATCTCTAGAATTGAACCTTGTACCCCAGTACTGAAAGGCAAGAGCCTCATCCAATGTACACACATGAATGTAAAAATCAGGTAAGGTATTCCATTAATCGCCCCACACTATTTAGACACTTTGGTATGACACTTGAAGTTTAGCTCTGGGGGCCTCCCATTTCTCTTGATCATCTTAGAGATGTTTCTGCTCCTTGATTAGAGTCACCTGTGGTATATTCGGTTGATTGGTCATAATAAAAAAAAAAACACCCCTGTCTATATAAGGTCTGGCACCTCACAATGCATTTCAGAGCCAAAACCACATTTTGAGTTTGTTAAAAAAAACCTGAAGAACTCTCAGACTGTGAGAAACAAGATTCTCTGGTCTGATGAAACCAATATTGAACTTTTGACTTTCTAAGTGTTATTTCTGGAGGAAACTAGGTGCTGTTCTTTAACTGTCCAATACCATCCCTACAGTGAATCATGGTGGTGGCTTCTTACTGTGGAGGTGTATTTCAGTGGCTGGGACAAGGAGAGTGGTCAAGGTTAATGGAAAGCTGAATAGCACAATGTACAGACATATTCTTTTTGAAAACCAGATCCAGAGCACAAGGGTCCTTAGACTAGGCAGAAGGTTCACCTTCCAACATGATAATGACCCTAAACACACAGCCATGACAACACAGTGGTGGTTTAGGGACAACTGCAGAATCCGCATCATCGCCTAGCAACGCACAGATCCGGACAGTACAGACCCGGACAGGTATGCAGGGTTCCCTGGCTGGTCACAGGGTCGGATTCCACTGCGGGATCCCACATGCAGAGTCCGACCCGGCCGTGTGCATTCGGCCTAATAAGGTTTTGCCCTATGTATTAACTTGTGTCACAGGAAGAAGAAATTACTGGCTAGCTACTCACATGTAACTATTAGAGGACAGTCTTAAGGGAATAGGGTAGAGGTAAGTAAGTAGCAGTTGCTTTATTTTGAGTGCTTATTGTGGTTGGTACTATTTGAGAAGGTGGCCACTATGGCAAGCACTTTTTGGAAGACACTAGCTGACGCTATTAAAGGCTATGGACACCTTTGGGGGCAATTTTATTATTAAAGAGGTTGTACCATTACAGACTTTAAGCACCTATCCGTAGGGTAGGTAATAAAAGTCTAATCGATATGTATCTCACTGCTGAGACCCAATAATCCCAACAACGGAGGTCCCATTTCTCCTGTCTTCCACACTAGGGGATTACTAAACCACTCACATTGAAGAGGAGACTTAAATGGAGCTATGACCACACATGCACGGTGCTACTCCATTCCTTTCAATTGGTCTAATTGAGATAGCCGAGTGCTTTGTTCAAGACTATTTCTTTCAGCCACATTGAAATGAATGGAGCAGTAGCCGTGCATGTGCTTCCAGTGCTTCATTCAATCTGACGTCACTTCATTCAATTTGACGTCACTGAGAGAAGCGATCATGCAGTAACGAGAAAAGGGGGGCACGGAACCCCCGTTCTCAGGATCAGTGGGGATCTTAACAGTGAGACCCCCACAAATCAGACTTTTATCACCTATCCTATGAATATGATACAAACCCTTTAAATGTATGTATTTTGGGCTGTCATCATCAGTGTCATACCCAATGCCCTGTACCCACAAAAACAACCAGCCGTAATGACCCCTGTTTACACAAATTATTTTAAACAGTATCATAGTGATGTAAAGACTATTTATACTTTTGGTGGCCAAGTTTTTTTTTTCACTAAAATGCATGTATTTAAGGCTGATAATCATTTTTGCAATAGAGTTTAATTGAAAATGTGCACTGTTCATCTTCTGCAGCTTCTACATATCACTGTATATAGAAACTGAAGGTTAAGTCTTGATAGGAGTTATATTATTGAGTCTGGACTGATGAACTAATGTTCAGTTTTACTCCCTTTTCTTTTCTGCACAATTTTACCAGCTAATTTATGATCACAGCAAACAAACCTTGTTATGGTCATAAATGAGCTGATAAGGATGTGCAGGAGAGGAGAGAACAGAAGAAACTAAGCCATCAGTGCAGTCTCATTGACAGATCTCTAGAGATGAGCGAGCATACTCGATAAGGCAAACTACTCGAGCGAGTATTGCCTTAATCAAGTACCTGCCCGCTCCTCTCTAAAGATTCGGGTGCCGGCAGGGGGCGGGGAGAGGCGGGGGAGAGTGGAGAGGAACGGAGGGGAGATCTCTCTCTCCCTCTCTCCCCTCTGCTCACCGCCGCAACTCACCTATCACCCGCGCCGGCAGCTGAATCTTTAGAGACGAGCGGGCAGGTACTCGAATAAGGCACTACTCGCTCGAGTAGTTTGCCTTATCGAGTATGCTCGCTCATCTCTACAGATCTCCTATTGAGACTTATGCCCTTTTTAGACAAGCTGGTTCTTGTTTGAACTAACAAACAAGCGAGTGACGTCACCATTAAGCCCTTCTGTGGCAGGTTTAGGTAGTCTTTAGCACATTTCAACAATGATTTTTAGGAGATTTTTCAGGCGTGCCACTCAGTGGGGTTAATTCAAGCTAACTGTTCAGACAGGCTGATCATCATTAAGAATTGTTCACTGCTTGTTCAGCGCTTCACATCCGTATGTTACATACGGAGCGAGGAGAGTTTAAACATAACGTGAAGTGAGCGAGCCGGTGATGATTTTTAGTCCTGCCTAAACTGACCGATGGATGAAAAGTGCGCAGTTCTCGTTATAGGAATATTGTAATACAAGTCTTAGATGCCATTTAACTTCATTTTAAAGAGGGAGATTGTAATTAATGTTATCTAGTGATTGATATGACACTTCTGTATAATATTCAAAAAGATGTTCTGCACCAGCTGAGGTGCATATAATAGGGAATAATGAGCCACCTCCTCTAACTAATAAAGAATATTATGAGTCACCTCTGAGCTCTGTGCATATCTACCTACCTATCTCTCTCTCATATCTACCTACCTAGGTAATAGAGTATTATCTATAAATGCTTTCACTTTTAATCATTAGTAATTTTGTTTGACATGAAGGCACGACTCATGGTTTATAATGGGTAATTTTCCAGAGAGAATTAAGCAGGACATCATTGTGCTTTCTCTCTGTCTTGTGCATTATAGTCCTTCAAATTATAAGAGTATGTCATATAATGTTCCTTAATGGATGTCAGTAAGTTTAGGCACATCGATATTTTATGCTTTACCAGCAATGTGCATATTATAGCTATTACTGTATGCGCTGCTTCAATGCAGCATGACAAACACTTACGTCAGTAGAAAACATGGTTATTGCAAATCACTGTTCATCCCAAGCATCTCATTGTAAAGAAAATGATGTTACCGTATGTATACATTATTAAGCCCCAGTAGAGGGTTATTGGGAAGTAGAGTCATAAAGAAGCATCAGTTCTTCAAGCTATTACTGTACGGTACTTACAAGAATATTTATAAAACATCTCTAAATCTTCTCCTCTCCAAAATGTGAGAAGTTGCTATGTGGCCCACAGCTTAGGGGAGACTGGGCTGCTGGGCCCCCAGAGGATGCAGTGGGGGTAGGATAAAGCAAAAAAAATTATATAATCACCTTAGTCACTGACCATGCCACTTTGATCTGATCTGGTCCTTCTTCCTTCTTGGAGCGTGATCACGTGCTAGATGATACGTGACCACTGCGGCCAATCCCTGGCCTTGGTGTCTGAAACCAGGAATTGATTGCAGTGGTCATATGTGGCCGTGTTACCCCATAGTGAGGTCCCGAGTGATGGAGAAGAGAACAGAAAAGGTAAGTGTAATACTTATGGGGGCCATAGTGGGGAGAAATATTACTTGGGGCCTCAAGGGGTGCGTTACTAATGAGGGCTGAAAGGGGCAATATTACTTATATAGAGCGATATGGAGGAGTAACATTACTTATGGCCATGAGGGGGAGCCATATTTCTTATGAGGGCCATAAGGGGGAACAGTATAACTTATGAGGGGGCCATGAAAGGGAGCAGTATTACTTATGGAGGCCTAAGGGGAAGCATTATTAGTGATGAGTGCATAAAAGGGGGAGCGTTATTAATGATAGGAGCATAAGTAGTCATTAGTATTGATGGAATAAGGGGTTATTATTGATGATGCATAAGGGGTTTTTACTGTTAAAAGCATAAAGTGGGGGTATTTTTAATGATACATCATAAAAGTGGGTAATATTACTGATAAGGCATAGACAGGGCACTTTTATGGTGCGCAGGGCACTAATAGTGGCACTTACTCTGTGGGGCTAAATTACTATTTAGGGAACCATGGATGGGGAGATTATGTAGAGGTGTGGAAAACCTATGGAGAGTGCTTAAAAACCAGGATGCTAACAAGTTCTGCATTGACAAGTTGTGACTGGGAAAACGTCGTCTTGGCAGTTTGGGTGGATCAAAAATAAAGGGGGGGGGGGAAATAACTCCAAACAGAGATGTATAACCCCAATACTGTGATCACTGGGTAAAACAGTACTGTGATCAGAAGGTGGCAAAAATCTGCTATGTGAACGTACCCTAAATATCCATGTTCGAAGAGGGGGGCGCATTCGAAATTTCGCTATGGAACCCAGTCATTTCTAGTGATGTCCATGGTTACGGGTACCATTTATGACAGATGATTCTCAGATACTTCAGTTGCCCCATAACAATGTCTGCAAAAAATCCCTTATGTAACAATGTCTTCTGCATAGGGAAGCCATCTTTCCTGAGCAGCTGCTCTGCTCCCTTAACAGCAATACACGTAATCTGGAGCTAACATTGATTCCTATGCAAGAGTGTTTGTGAGAAACCATGTGTAGTTGCTACAGAGCAGCTAAAAGGAGTCACCTGATGCCCCATGGTGCGGACCTGGTATTCTCTGGGTTCATGTGCTGCCCCCTTTTTGTAATTATTTGTTCATTCTATCTATCTGGCATATTGCACACTACCACCCCCAGACAATAGCTGCCCCAGCCAAAACATGCATCAGGGCAGACGCCATCCGGGGCCCTTATATGATTTATACCTTGCGGTCCTTGTAGCACTTGTACTTTTTTTATGTGATGCACTCTCAGTGCTTTATTATATTGTGATGGGCGTACCTATCTCAAGTTGGTCTATGCTGCCCGTTCTTCGGCCAACATGTACCTGGTGACAGGTTCACTTTAAAAAGAAGACAGTTTTGGGATGATACATTCCTTTTAAGAGGGCATTATTCGTCTGTAATATATATATATATATATATATATATATATATATATATATATATATATATATATATTGCAATAAGCTAGTTGTAGTTAGGTTTTTCTTTACCCAGGCAAAAGGTTCAATTCACTGGCACATGGTACCCAGCAGTTGAGGCATGTGCCCTGCAAGTTCCCCATGCTATGCCTTTGCAATAAGTATTCACAAGAGTCTCTGAGCAGAGTCCATTAAAGATCCCATGTTGCTCACCCTTTGCAATCGTCTTGCAATATTCCACATTGCTGCTAAGTGAAGAGTTTAGTGAGCAGAACGGAATCATATTTTCATATAAAGCAAACTGTGTTGATGTCAATACTGTAGCTCCCCGCCAGCATTTCCTCCATGTCATTCAGCATAGGTCAAGTTGATCTTCTGCTACCCTGTTTATTTCCATAAGAGAGTATATGACTAATGTAGATGAGACATTCAATTTAGAGAATTTGTAATCCATGCCAAAAAGTCAAACTGGCACGCAGGACCTGCAGCTTGTAGAAAATATACCAGATGATGCCAAGCTATTCAACATTCAGGCTTTCCTATATAAATTGCACAACATGTGGTTTGACTAAAAACCTAAGTTGCACATAACACATTGCTACGGTAAATGAGAATTAGTTTGCACTAATAACTAGTTTGCTATTTAATCCCTAGATGGAAATCAGCAATATAAATACAGTGATGGCCGATAGTAGATGTCGATGGCTCGCTTTGACTCATATCTAAAGTTAGTTATGGGTAAGCTCAGAATCAATATCAGAAATTGTTATTCTACAACAAGAGTAGGCAATACATGTTACAAACTTTCAGCAGATGTGGTTTAAAAATCAACAATGTATTTAAGCTGCCTAGGATAACATAGTACGTTAAGCCAAAAAAAAACACATCTGTCCATCCAGTCTAGCCTATCAACCCCCCCTCCCTCCTCCCCCTCCCAATGTTGATCCAGAGGAAGGGGGGAAATAAACTATGCGGTAGGAGTCAATTTTCCCCATAAACATTGATCTATCATAGGAGAGAGTAAAAAGGAAATAATATAAGGGCAGACTAGATGGACCCTTTTTACATCAATTCTGTTTCTATAGCTGTAAATTAACCAAACCAAGAATGGTCTCCCCTTCTCCCTCCTCCTTGGCATTAACCTATTCTTAAATGCACAGGTATACCCTGAGCTATTGCCCTAATTTGTAGGTACATGCATGCCCTGGAGATCATGCGGCACATCACAGAACCACTTCTGGCATCAGCTGTGACATATAGTGCTGGAGATTAGCAAACAGTCTTTGCTATTTGCCTGGAAATGTAAAGTGGAGTAAAATCAAAAGGATGGCTTTACTGACAATATTCTCCTTTCACACATCCACATAGCATAAAAAAAGGAGATATGTTGAGAACTTAATGCATGTACTGCACAGCACATACATGTACTGCTAAGTGGCTTAAATGAGGTGTTCAAGGTTAGAAAAATATGGCTGCTTTCAGGGGCCAAACTCCTTCAATGGGAACTTGTCACCTTATGCATGCTGTGGGTAGAGTAATGTTCCCCAACTCCAGTCCTCAGGGACCCCCAACAGGTAATTTTACGGATCTCCCATAGTAATAACACCTGTGTCAATGTCTGAGGCCCTGACAATAATTATATCACCTGTGCAATACTGAAGAAATCCTGAAAACCTGACCTGTTGGGGTTCCGTGAGGTCTGGAGTTGGGGAACACTGTTATAAAGCATATGGAGCTAAGTATATGTAGAGCTGAGTAGATTGATATATAGTTTTGTGAAGGGGTATTTCTGTTACAAGAAGTTGCTGTCAAGTGAAAGCTAATAAAATATTATTGAAATTTGTAATGTGGTTCTCGGGACCGGATTTCTGACCAATAGCAGAGCAGCGCATAGTGGTCACATGCACGGCGAAAACGTATGGAGCAGGGAATTGTGTAAAATGTATTTCAACTTACATATAGGCATGGATGTGGTGGCCATCATGGAAAATAGTGATCTATAGAGACATCAGAAACAGAGGACAGGATAAGAAGGTAATAGTGTGATTTATACCCGCACACAGCTGTGTATAAACATGGCACAAACACATTTCACATCTGGAATTTTTGAAAATTCTCTTCACAATGGGAATACCGCTTTAAACCTCTGCTCATTCTGGACTTAGCAGTCTTGAGGGTGGTACCAACAGGGATAGACAGAGATAGCTGTGTAGTACTGAGTGGGCGTAGTTATGCTACACAGCCTATGAAAGAGAAGTGGGGAGGGGAAGCTCATGGCAGAGACCAGCTGATCAGTGCTGGGAATGCCCCCCACTCAGAAACGTTAATGTAAGGGAGCCTGCAATCCAAGTACGAGGCTTTCTAAATGCATGAGAAAGAAAACACAATGAAAAAAAAAACAGATGCTTTTTCATACACAAAGGTTTCTATAGCCTTTAAATATATTTGTGTAAGTTCATTTTAAAACTAATTAGAAAGAAAGCTCCCCACAGGACTAATTACATACATCAGTCCAGTACAATAACAAAGAACACATTTAATCGAAATATTTTGATTTTCCTATTTCACTGTGCTTTCTTTTACTTTGGGAAGATTAATTGTGTCATTTGTCAGTCTAAATGTGACAATTTACAATTTGTATAAATGTGTACATTTACATCTGGTTAATTAAAGTGAATTAGCTGGCAGCACCTGCTCTGGCTGCCACTTGCACAGTATTTATAGGTGAGCTTGCATCTGAGTCAGACTTGTAAACACAAGATAGGTAATGCTTTTCCAAATGTCATCCCTATCTCTCTGTCCAAACATGCTGCTTGTCTAATAAAATATTAAATATTACAACTTATGCTAAATTCATACAAAAGATACACGGAATCGGGCCAAAATTTATATGAGACAGACAGAAGATTTTCTTAAAGGAAATGTCCCATGTATTTTATTCTAGTGTCTTTAATCAAATATAAGTCTATGGAAAAGAAATAATGGCACTTAGGTGCCAAAACTGTCTAAAAGAGAACTGTCTTCGTCTATAGCAACCAATAAGAGCATAGAATAGAATGCATTTCATTTCTCCAACTGCTCTTGTAAAATGAAAGCTGAGCTTTGATTGGTTGCTTTGGGCAAAAAAGATTTTGCTTGCTTTTTTTTTTTAGACGGTTTTGATAAATAAGGCCCTTAGTGTGTGTGTGTTCTGTTTTTAAAATGTTGTAGCTATTTATTTTTTATGTACAGTTTCAATCCCAATCATTCAACCCCTATTGAAAATGTTGCCAAATTTACAACCCTTTAGCTGTTTGCAAAAAATACAAACAAAACTATTTAAATATTTCAACACAACTAGTACAAGTGGTTTCTCCAATTTCAGTACAAAATGCCAATTTTATTGACTACTGGAGTCTCAGAATTATTCAACCCCCAGCATAGAATCCCTCATAAGAGCACACATTTGCAAATCAGATGTTGTCTCAAGCACACCTGATGCAACTAATTAAGAGCTTCATTAGTTGCATCAGGTGTGCTTGTGATAAAACACATCAACTACCTGGACTGGCTAGGGTTTTGTTAGCCACATTTCTAATAAAAAATCAAATGTTGGACAACTCCAGAGAATAGTCCAAAAAGTTAAGAGATCATTGCCTTGCACAAACAAGAAAAATAATGCAAAAACCAAGAGTACTGGATGTTTCTAGAGATACAGTTGTAAGCATAGTTTGCAAGTTCAAAATTAAAGGGGTTGTCCCGCGCCGAAACGGGTTTGTTTTTTTTTCAACCCCCCCCCCCCGTTCGGCGCGAGACAACCCCGATGCAGGGGTTAAAAAAGAACACCGCACAGCGCTTACCTGAATCCCCGCGCTCCGGTGACTTCTTACTTACCTGTTGAAGATGGCCACCGGGATCTTCTCCCTCGGTGGACCGCAGGGCTTCTGTGCAGTCCATTGCCGATTCCAGCCTCCTGATTGGCTGGAATCGGCACGTGACGGGGCGGAGCTACACGGAGCGGGCATCCTGCACGAGCGGCCCCATTGAGAAAAGAAGAAGACCCGGACTGCGCAAGCGCGTCTAATTTGGCCATTAGACGCCGAAAATTAGGCGGGCTCCATGGAAACGAGGACGCTAGCAACGGAGCAGGTAAGTGAAAAACTTCTTATAACTTCTGTATGGCTCATAATTAATGCACAATGTACATTACAAAGTGCATTAATATGGCCATACAGAAGTGTATAGACCCACTTGCTGCCGCGGGACAACCCCTTTAAAGGAACACTGGCTATATTACTTGAACATTTCAAAAAAGAAGAAGCTATCACCGCCTTTCACCCAATTCCTTTGAAAGCAAGTAGTCAAAAAGTCTCCAGTGATTGCAAAAGACCTGCAGCAATACTTGGTGGCAGCAGGCACTGAGGTTTCCATTAGAACAGTAAGGCGCATATTAAACGCTGATTATCTTTATTCCTAAACTCCAAAATGTACACCTCTAATTACCCCAAAGCATAAGAAAAGTTGTCTCCAATGTACTCAAAACCAGATAAATAAGCCACAGAAGTTTGGGGATTCTGTTCTGTGGAGTGATGAAACAAAACTGGAACTTTTCAGGCCTATGGATGTCTGGAGGAGGAAGAATGAAGCATAGACTGAAAAGAACTGCCTGCCTACAGTGAAGCATGGTGGTGGTTCAGTGATGCTCTGGGGCTGCTTTACTTCCTCTTGCACCAGAATCCTGGAGTGTGTGAAAGACAAGATGGATTCAATTAAATATCAGGAAATCCTAGGAGAAAAAGTCATGCCTTCTGTCAAGAAACTGAAGCTTGGGCATCATTGGACCATTCAACAGGACAATGATCCAAAGCATACTTGTCACATCACTGCCAGCACAGCTTTACTACTGTGGGTTTTATCCTGACTAGGTAGGGTTAATATCTTCGGTTCTGTCTTGTTAGGGTTAATTAGTCCTGCAGCTATTAGCTGAGTTAGTGGCTGGTGATTGACAGCTCTGTCAGCCAATCGGTTTCTGAGAGGCAACACATGTGGCTGCAGGATATCCCGAAAATATCACTGAGCTGTTATTGTCCCTTGTACTACTAGGGGTGACCAACTGTTGGATGCGATGGCCCTCAAGACCATCACACTAGCAGTGGGGGCAGTGCACCGTTCCACAGCAAAGGCAGGATTATCCTTCCAAAGACTAAATATCCTTCCACCAAGTTCCTGAAAATGGTTCTGACAGACTCAGGAGCCTGTAATGATGGTGCCTCCTGACTCTGGATAGCGGAGATCAAAACAGTTGAAGCTACTCGTGCTTGTCAGATGATCAGATGATCTTCTCTACTGGTGGTCTGTTGAGGAAGTCCTGAGCCCAGTTGATTTCTGCGGTGCCCTCATGCATCCACTTGTACTAATATTTCCTAACAGTCTGGTCAGAACAGACCAGGTGGCAGGTAATTCATTGATACAACTATCCAGCTTTGTGCATATCAATAATGCGCCCCTCTCAAACTCTGGTAACTAAGTGAAATCTTTCCTCTGCGTCATAGAGGCGTCTATTGGTCAACAAGCTCTATACAAGCAGAAAAAGAGGTCACTACACACAAGTGGCCTCTGAGACCCTTTTATAGGCCAGAGGTGGAACCAGTTTTAGGGTCTTAGGTGGCAAGGCCGTTCATCTAATCACCCCACAATTCTAACGATTTTTATATCTGCCTGAGATGCAACTGCATGCCGAGTTATGCCGCAAAACAACAATTCCTGAATTTTTTTGACAAAGAGTGTATATCTAATGAAAACTGACAACTTGATCCTAACGTGAAACAGGTTAGTTTTACCCTACTGATAAATGGGTTTATCCATAAGAGTCTGTATTATTTTTGCATTTACACACACCACTGGTCCATCTTGTGGGTGAAGGAGGTGTTATACACACTGACCAGTACCCTTTCCTCCCCCAGTTTTGACTGGGGCGATAAAGATAGAAAAGTCTTTGTGGGTTTTTTTGTTTCTTCATTATTGTATGTCCAAAAAAACATATATACATATATACACACACATATAAACATATACACACACACATATAAACATATATACACATGCACACACCGAGGGCTAATTCCGTCGGGTTTTCACGCCCAGCCAATATACCCTGTCTCTCTCTGCAGGGGGAGGAGGCGGGCCAGGTCTGGAGCAGTGCACTGAGCACCTTCCCCCTCTCCGCCCCTCTCCACTATTTGCTATGGGAGGGGGTGGGACACTTAGCTCTGCCCACATTCCTCCCTCCCCATTGCAAACATTGGTGAGGGGCGGAGAGGGGGCTCAGTGCACTGCTCCCAGCCCGCCTCCTCCCCTGCAGAGAGGGACAGCGTATATCGGCCGGGTGTGAAAACCCGGCCAATATACGCATGTCGGAATAAGCCCTGAGTTTGTATTTTCAATAGTTCCAATAAAGTTTTGGTTTTATCTACCTCTAGTCTCAGTAAATATGAATCTGAGAAAAGTGGCAATTCACATAACTGGACTTTTTTTTAACAATCTCAATCTCCGAAGATTTATTGCTTTTTGTTAAAATCTTGTAAATTGGTATTAGCTTGCTACACATTTTTTTACATCTTCAGAGGCCCTCCCTGTTTCTTGGCCCAACCCACATGCCTAATGGTTAAAACAGTCCTGCCTACAGTACATCTCCAGAAACGTTACTTAGTACAATAGTACTTTGAATCTTCATTTTCAAAAAGGGAAAACAATGAGAAAAAGCGGCAGTCGATTTTTATACTAGCTGGTGCAAAATGCTGAATAGCGCATTATTGGCTTCTTCACACGACCGTATTTCCGCATGTTTTTGTGTGTGTAAAATATATGCATACAAAAAAAATACGTAGCGCTGAGGCGAGTGTATTTGCTCACACATTCGTGTGAAGCTGCCCTTAAAATTAGTGCATCTTCTCTATGTGCAGAATACAGAGAACACAACTGAGAAAGAGGTTTTGCTTTAGTCTTGCTTCGCACTGACGTATTTGCACATGCAATATGCAGAGGATACAACTAGAGATGAGCGAGCACCAAAATGCTCGGGTGCTCGTTACTCAGGACGAAATTTTCGCGATGCTCGAGGGTTCGTTTTGAATAACGAACCCCATTGAAGTCAATGGGCGACCCAAGCATTTTTGTATATCGCCGATGCTCGCTAAGGTTTCCATTTGTGAAAATCTGGGCAATTCAAGAAAGTGATGGGAACAACACAGCAATGGATAGGGCAGGCGAGGGGCTACATGTTGGGCTGCATCTCAAGTTCCCAGGTCCCACTATTAAGCCACAATAGCGGCAAGAGTGGGCCCCCCCCCTCCCAACAATTTTTACTTCTGAAAAGCCCTAATTAGCAATGCATATCTTAGCTAAGCACCACACTACCTCCAACAAAGCACAATCACTGCCTGCATGACACTCTGCTGCCACTTCTCCTGGGTTACATGCTGCCAAACCCCCCACCCCCCCACCCCGCACGACGCAGTGTCCACAGCGCACACCAAAGTGTCCCTGCGCAGCCTTCAGCTGCCCTCATGCCACACCACCCTCATGTCTATTTATAAGTGCATCTGCCATGAGGAGGAACCGCAGGCACACACTGCAGAGGGTTGGCACGGCTAGGCAGCGACCCTCTTTAAAAGGGGCGGGCGATAGCCCACAATGCTGTACAGAAGCATTGAGAAATATAATCCTGTGCCACCGCCATCAGGAGCTGCACACGTGGGCATAGCAATGGGGAACCTATGTGCCACACACTATTCATTCTGTCAAGGTGTCTGCATGCCCCAGTCAGACCGCGTTTTTTTATAAATAGTCACAGGCAGGTACAACTCCGCAATGGGAATTCCGTGTGCACCCACAGCATGGGTGGCTCCCTGGAACCCACCGGCTGTACATAAATGTATCCCATTGCAGTGCCCTGGACAGCAGAGCTAACGTCAGATTAAATGCAGGTGAGCTTCGGCCCACACTGCATGCCCCAACCTGACCGGGGTTTTTAATTCATAGACACAGGCAGGTACAACTCCCTATTGTGAAGTCCCTGTGGACCCACAGCATGGGTGGCTCCCTGGAACCTACCGACGGTACATAAATATATCCCATTGCAGTGCCCAGCACAGCTGAGGTAATGTCATGTTTAATGCAGGTGGGCTTCGGCCCACACTGCATGCCCCAGTCAGACTGGGGTTCTTTAGAAGTGGACACATGCAGTTACAACTCCGTGTGGACCGACAGCATGGGTGGCTCCCTGGAACCCACCGGCGGTACATAAATATATCCCATTGCAGTGCCCATCACAGCTGAGGTAATGTCATGTTTAATGCAGGTGGGCTTCGGCCCACACTGCATGCCCCAGTCAGACTGGGGTTCTTTAGAACTGGACACATGCAGTTACAACTCCGTGTGGACCGACAGCATGGGTGGGTGCCAGGAAGCCACCGGCGGTACATAAATATATCCCATTGCAGTGCCCAGCACAGCTGAGGTAATGTCATGTTTAATGCAGGTGGGCTTCGGCCCAAACTGCATGCCCCAGTCAGACTGGGGTTCTTTAGAAGTGGACACATGTAGTTACAACTCCCTGTGGACCAACAGCATGGGTGGGTGCCAGGAAGCCACCGGCGGTACATAAATATATCCCATTGCAGTGCCCAGCACAGCTGATGTAACGTCAGCTTTAATGCACGTGGGCAAAAAATTTATTGGATTACACTGTAGGTGAGGGCCCCAAAAAATTGGTGTACCAACAGTACTAATATACGTTAGAAAAATTGCCCTTGCCCAACCAAGAGGGCAGGTGAAACCCATTAATCGCTTTGGTTAATGTGGCTTAATTTGTAACTAGGCCTGGAGGCAGCCCAGTTAAAATAAAAATTGGTTCAGGTGAAAGTTTCAACGCTTTAATGAGCATTGAAATGTATAAAAATTGTTTACAATAATTATTTGACTGAGCCTTGTGGGCCTAAGAAAAATTGCCCGTTTGGCGTGATTACGTCAGGTTTCAGGAGGAGCAGGAGGAGGAGGATGAATATTATACACAGATTGATGAAGCTAAAAGGTCCACGTTTTTGATGGTGATAGAGAACAATGCTTCCATCCGCGGGTGCAGCCTACGTATTGTTTAGGTATCGCTGCTGTCCGCTGGTGGAGAAGAGAAGTCTGAGGAAATCCAGGCTTTGTTCATCTTGATGAGTGTAAGCCTGTCGGCACTGTCGGTTGACAGGCGGGTACGCTTATCTGTGATGATTCCCCCAGCCGCACTAAACAACCTCTCTGAAAAGACGCTAGCCGCAGGACGAGCAAGCACTTCCAGGGCATACAGCGCGAGTTCAGGCCACGTGTCCAGCTTCGACACCCAGTAGTTGTAGGGGGCAGAGGCGTCACAGAGGACGGTCGTGCGATCGGCTACGTACTCCCTCACCATCCTTTTACAGTGCTCTCGCCGACTCAGCCTTGACTGGGGAGCGGTGACACAGTCTTGCTGGGGAGACAGAAAGCTGTCAAAGGCCTTAGAGAGTTTTCCCCTGCCTGTGCGGTAATGCTGCCTGATCTCCGCGCCTCCCCTGCTACCTGGCCCTCGGAACTGCGCCTTCTGCCACTAGCGCTGTCGGATGGGAATTTTACCATCAGCTTGTCCGCCAGGGTCCTGTGGTATAGCATCACTCTCGAACCCCTTTCCTCTTCGGGTATGAGAGTGGAAAGGTTCTCCTTATACGGTGGGTCGAGCAGTGTGTACACCCAGTAATCCGTAGTGGCCAGAATGCGTGTAACGCGAGAGTCACAAGAAAGGCATCCTAACATGAAGTCAGCCATGTGTGCCAGGGTACCTGTAAGCAACACATGGCTGTCCTCACTAGGAAGATCACTTTCAGGATCCTCCTCCTCCTCCTCAGGCCATACACGCTGAAAGGATGACAGGCAAGCAGCATGGGTACCTTCAGCAGTGGGCCAAACTGTCTCTTCCCCCTCTTCCTCCTCCTCAACGTGCTGAGATATAGACAGGAGGGTGCTCTGACTATCCAGCGACATACTGTCTTCCCCCGCCTCTGTTTTCGAGCGCAAAGCGTCTGCCTTTATGCTTTGCAGGGAACTTCTCAAGAGGCATAGCAGAGGAATGGTGACGCTAATGATTGCAGCATCGCCGCTCACCATCTGGGTAGACTCCTCAAAGTTTCCAAGGACCTGGCAGATGTCTGCCAACCAGGCCCACTCTTCTGTAAAGAATTGAGGAGGCTGACTCCCACTGCACCGCCCATGTTGGAGTTGGTATTCCACTATAGCTCTACGCTGCTCATAGAGCCTGGCCAACATGTGGAGCGTAGAGTTCCACCGTGTGGGCACGTCGCACAGCAGTCGGTGCACTGGCAGGTGAAACCGATGTTGCAGGGTGCGCAGGGTGGCAGCGTCCGTGTGGGACTTGCGGAAATGTGCGCAGAGCCGGCGCACCTTTCCGAGCAGGTCTGACAAGCGTGGGTAGCTTTTCAGAAAGCGTGAACCACCAAATTAAAGATGTGGGCCAGGCATGGCACGTGCGTGAGGCTGCCGAGCTGCCGAGCCGCCACCAGGTTACGGCCGTTGTCACACACGACCATGCCCGGTTGGAGGCTCAGCGGTGCAAGCCAGCGGTCGGTCTGCTCCGTCAGACCCTGCAGCAGTTCGTGGGCCGTGTGCCTCTTCTCTCCTAAGCTGAGTAGTTTCAGCACGGCCTGCTGACGCTTGCCCACCGCTGTGCTGCCATGCCACGCGACACCGACTGCTGGCGACGTGCTGCTGCTGCTGACACATCTTGATTGCGAGACAGAGGTTGAGGAGGAGGAGGAGGAGGGAGAGGGTGCTTTAGTGGAGGAAGCATACACCGCCGCAGATACCACCACCGCGCTGGGGCCCGCAATTCTGGGGGTGGGTAGGACGTGAGCACTCCCAGGCTCTGACTCTGTCCCAGCCTCCACTAAATTCACCCAATGTGCCGTCAGGGAAATATAGTGGCCCTGCCCGCCTGTGCTTGTCCACGTATCCGTTGTTAAGTGGACCTTGGCAGTAACCGCGTTGGTGAGGGCGCGTACAATGTTGCGGGAGACGTGGTCGTGCAGGGCTGGGATGGCACATCGGGAAAGGTAGTGGCGACTGGGAACCGAGTAGCGCGGGGCCGCCGCCGCCATCATACCTTTAAAAGCCTCCGTTTCCACAACCCTATACGGCAGCATCTCCAGGCTGATAAATTTGGCTATGTGCACGTTTAACGCTTGAGCGTGCGGGTGCGTGGCGGCGTAATTGCGCTTGCGCTCCAACACTTGCGCTAGCGACGGCTGGACGGTGCGCTGAGAGACATTGGTGGATGGGGCCAAGGACAGCGGAGGTGAGGGTGTGGGTGCAGGCCAGGAGACGGTAGTGCCTGTGTCCTGAGAGGGCGGTTGGATCTCAGTGGCAGGTTGGGGCACAGGGGGAGAGGCAGCGGTGCAAACCGGAGGCGGTGAACGGCCTTCGTCCCACCTTGTGGGGTGCTTGGCCATCATATGTCTGCGCATGCTGGTGGTGGTGGCTCCCCGGCTGATCTTGGCGCGACAAAGGTTGCACACCACTGTTCGTCGGTCGTCTGCACTCTTAGTGAAAAACTGCCAGACCTTTGAGCACCTCGGCCTCTGCAGGGTGGCATGGCGCGAGGGGGCGCTTTGGGAAACAGTTGGTGGATTATTCGGTCTGGCCCTGCCTCTACCCCTGGCCACTGCACTGCCTCTTCCAACCCGCCCTGCTGCTGCACTTGCCTCCCCCTCTGAAGACCTGTCCTCAGTAGGCGTAGCAAATCAGGTGGGGTCAGTCACCTCATCGTCCTGCTGCTCTTCCTCCAAATCCTCTGTGCGCTCCTCCCTCGGACTTACTCCAATTACTACTACCTGAGTGATAGACAACTGTGTCTCATCGTCATCGTTCTCCTTACCCACTGAAAGCTCTTGAGACAGTTGCCGGAAGTCCCCAGCCTCATCCCCCGGACCCCGGGAACTTTCCAAAGGTTGGGCATTGGTCACGACAAACTCCTCCAGTGGGAGAGGATTCGGAACCATTGCTGCCCATTCTGGGCAGGGGCCCGAGAACAGTTCCTGGGAGTCTGCCTGCTCCTCAGAATGTGTCATGGTAATGGAGTGAGGAGGCTGGGAGGAAGGAGGAGCAGCAGCAGCCAGAGGATTCAGAGTTGCAGCAGTGGACGGCGCAGAACTCTGGGTGGTCGATAGATTGTTGGATGCACTTTCTGCCATCCACGACAGGACCTGCTCACACTGCTCATTTTCTAATAAAGGTCTACCGCGTGGACCCATTAATTGTGAGATGAATGTGGGGACGCCAGAAACGTGCCTCTCTCCTAATCCCGCAGCAGTCGGCTGCGATACACCTGGATCAGGAGCTCGGCCTGTGCCCACACCCTGACTTGGGCCTCCGCGTCCTCGCCCGCGTCCACGTCCTCTAGGCCTACCCCTACCCCTCAGCATGCTGTATTACCAGTAGTGCAGAAACAGAACGCTGTAATTAAATGTGCCACTTATTGGCCTGTGGTTGGAGGCTGACTTCGCTTACGGAACGCACAGCAGAGCCAGGAAAGAATTTTGCGCAAGCCTGCTGTAACACTTAGCTGGCTGCGTATGAATTAGGACAACTACCCCCAGAAGAGACGCAGTACACTGAGGACGGTCACAGGCAGCCCAAATAGATTTTCTTTCCCAAATTTATTTGGAAAAGCCCACTGCCTATATAGACTGTATATGTCTTTCACTGTCCCTGCCTCACCACCACTACTGGCCCTGGACTATGTAAAATTACTGCAGACTGTTTCACTCTGGACAGGATGACAGTGGTGATGTAAGAGGCAACGCAGAGCCAGCAAAGAATTTTGCGCAAGCCTGCTGTAACACTTAGCTGGCTGCGTATGAATTAGGACAACTACCCCCAGCAGAGACGCAGTACAGTCAGGACGGTCACAGGCAGCCCAAATAGATTTTTTTTCCCAAATTTTTTTAGAAAAGCCCACTGCCTATATAGACTGTATATGTCTTTCACTGTCCCTGCCTCACCACCACTACTGGCCCTGGACTATGTAAAATTACTGCAGACTGTTTCACTCTGGACAGGATGACAGCGGTGATGTAAGAGGCAACGCAGAGCCAGGAAAGAATTTTGCGCAAGCCTTCTGTAACACTTAGCTGGCTGCATATGATTTAGGACTACTACCCCCAGCAGAGACGCAGTACAGTCAGGACGGTCACAGGCAGCCCAAATAGATTTTTTTTCCCAAATTTTTGGGGAAAAGCCCACTGCCTATATAGACTGTATATGTCTTTCACTGTCCCTGCCTCACCACCACTACTGGCCCTGGACTATGTAAAATTACTGCAGGACGCAATGCTCTGCACGGCCGATATACAAAAAAAAAAAAAAAAGTGCAACACTGCAAAAAGCAGCCTCAACAGTACTGCACACGGTCAGATGTGGCCCTAAGAAGGACCGTTGGGGTTCTTGAAGCCTAAAATCAATCCTAACACTCTTCCTATAGCAGCTCCGGCATCAGCAGCACTTTCCCTGATCTCTGTCAGAATGCATCTGTGGCGAGCCGCGGGAGGGGCCGATTTATATACTCGGGTGACACCTGATCCCGCCAGCCACTCACTGCAGGGGGGTGGTATAGGGCTTGAACGTCGCAGGGGGAAGTTGTAATGCCTTCCCTGTCTTTCTATTGGCCAGAAAAGCGTGCTAACGTCTCAGAGATGAAAGTGAAAGTAACTCGAACATCGCGTGGTGCTCGCCTCTAGTAATGAGCATCTCGAACACGCTAATACTCGAACGAGTATCAAGCTCGGACGAGTACGTTCGCTCATCTCTAGATACAACCCATTGATTCCAACAGGTTTGTACAAACTTCCGTATTTTGCATGCAGATTTCATCTGCCCCCCACAAAAAAAAATACATGTTTTTTTTAATTTCTCTGTGTATCTGCGCACCAAAGATCTCCATAGAAGTCAACGGAGGGTGCACAAATTTGTGCACACTTCGCAAGTATTTGCATGTAGCACTGCATAATTGTGGAGAAAACGGAAGGCATCTGGAACTCATTAAACGAATTACCCATTTTACTTGGTGTATCTTTGTGTCATGTGTGTAGAAAAACATGCCCTACGGGCAGAAAATGTATGGTGGTATACACCGAGGTGCGCAAAAAAGCCCTGTTCATAGCGCAAAGTCATTAAGTGCATGTGAAGCTGCCCTTGTTGATGAAAGGACTACAGAGACCTCTCTTACATTCTTAATAATTGGTTTTCATCAGACATGAGAATATCCGGCTCTTTCTTTATACAAGACAGGAACAACAATCCAGTTTATAATGGCGAGCTCTGTTATTTTCTCTATTTCATTTAGATGTATACTTGAAAAAAAATGCCACTTTCCTTCTTTTAATTAAATGTCAGCTTCCAAAATAGAAGCCGCACTAAACCCACAGCTTAAATGTGTCTTGTCTTAATATAGTAACAATTAGAAATGTGATCCAGCTCTAAAACCTGAATATACGCTTAAACATGTAACGGCTCCTTGGGGTGAAGAAAGTTGATGATTTCTATAGTGATGCGGAAAGGATATGAAATATATGGCAATGGTAACATCTACACACAAGCTAGTCCAGTAATACAGCCCTTACCATCCAACCTTTCTATGTTTTATCTAAGGACATAGCTTAGATGGAGCGTTCTGGTGGGACATTTGCCAGGGTGCTTGATAGCCATAAAGCATTCTGCCTTGGTATAAATATTTCAATAGTTGCCGTGCAGATCTGGAGAGGTAATCAGGGACAAGCCAGAAGTCAGCAACGAGTGGTCTTGGTATGCAGTACAGAATGATGAGGTGCGTAACGTAGTCCGATGGAAAGCCAGAAGTCAGCAATGGGTGGTCTCGGTAAGGAGTACAGAAGGATGAGGCAAGTAGCATTGTCGGGAGGGAAGCCAGGAGTCATTATCAGGAAGTCTTCAAGTCACTTGTAGTGCAGAAGGCGGGGAGGCGCTAGATCAAGGCTGTGTATCACAATAATCACACAAGGAGTGGGTGGAAGGGTCAGGCTTTTATAGGAAGTGCTAATTTGCAGCAGGGTGGGGCAAGGACACAGAGGCAGGAACTAGATCAAGAGCCAGGACAATGCTATGATCAGCAGAGGAGCTTGTCCAGCAAGCTGGATAGCACACTGGAAAGCCACACTGACCAGACCACATAGTCCCAGGTTCGATCCCTGGCAGACTACTTGATGTAGTCCTGGATATTCATAAGGTGGAGCTAGCCACACACATCCTATGGCCTGCCTATAACTGTGCATAGAGAGCTGCTAATCATTGGCTGGAGGGTGAGGTGGGTGTGGCTAGCATGCAACTTCCAGATATGCAGGACTACTTCTGCATTTGGCTACTGTTAACAAAATGCAAGTTTCTCTAAAGCTACTGCACAGACATATCTCTGTAATCAGCGTGACAGGAACTACCATATGGTGCACTCAGTGATAATTTATTATCTTTAAATAAATTATCACAGACCACGATGGTAGAACAAATGGCTTTACTTTCATCACATGATAGTTGCACAGTATTCTTGATGGTTACAGTTCACATTAATAGGCACAATGTATTTGGTAGTTACAGTTCACAGTTAGTTTCAAAATAAGCTTAGTGGTTGTTGAGCATTCTAGAAGGTCTGGCACTTTTTAGGTTCTTCTGTTCCAAGCATCCAGCATGATTCTCTTCTCTCCTCACTGCTAGGAAACCTCGGCATGCCATGTGGCTTCAGCCACACACTCATTCCCTTCCTGCTAGCAGCTCCTCATAATAATATAAGCTCCTCCTAGCATTTGCTGCAACCAAAACATTAAGTTACAACAGTTAATATTCTAGGCTTAACTCTTCTACATTGAATTGTATATAGCTTATTGAAAAGACATAGGAAAACAGCCATTTTGATAAGGGGTAGTAAGTCATAAGGCCCATTTATCAAATAAATTGAGAGTTTTAGCAATTTTTTTGCATAGTGTTAATGGCCATTAACACTTTATCGTCTTCATTTGCATGTAAAAGAGACTCCAGGAGCTGTTTGCAGAGCCCAGCATGGGATTAATCACATGCCCAGCTGTGCACAATGCTGCATTGTTCTCCTCCAGGCTGCCGGCAGGTTACAATGTAATCTCCCTACTCCTGTAGAGAACACAGCATGCAGTCTATTGAGAGATACTTTATCTCTTTGCGGCTAAAGGATGGATTTTAAGTTCACCTTAAAATCATCGTTCAGACGGAAAGTGCACGATGCCCGTGTTTACATATAATGATTATCGCTTATTTTCGGTCATTTGAACAAATTTGGAGCAATAATCATTACGTGTAAATGAGCCTTTACAAGCTTTTTCTTTCCTCACTATGGTCCAGCACCAAACTCATGCTCCACGCTGCTTTGCTGTCTTTCAGCTGCAATCTCAGAAAGACTGTCTTCGTATTACATCTGCTATTCTGCTGTTTAGATGTAATCAAAGGCTGGCTTTATTTCCAAACTACGACTAGTTTAGGCCGAATGCACACGGTGTTTCACTGCAGCTATTAGGCTCTATTGAACCTAATAGCTCAATGTGCATGCTGCGTAATTCCACCGCGAAATTCCGCAGTATGAAATTACCCGCGGCATGTCCTATTTGCCGTGGGAGTATGCACGGATGGCTTCCATTGTAGTCAATGGAAGCCGCCCATCATGCTATACTTCCACTGTAATATGCGCCCCGCCCACTGCCGTCCACGTCCTGTGACGCCACCGGTGCATCATGAGCTGTACTGCGCATACGCGCAGGAGCGTCATGCGGAACTTCGCTCAGTGGATCCGGAGTTAAGTATGGTGTCTTTGGGGGGGAGCCGTGATGGACTCCGCTGCGGTATTCTGCTTGCGGAGCCCGTCACGGCCGTGTGCATAAGGCTTTATACCTGACACTTCTGCAGGTGCCTTTCTGGCATTGACCTTTGACTATCCTGATCTCTGAATCTGCTGTATTCCACATATCAGAGCTTGAGCAGAATACAAAGGTAGGCAACTAAGGTAAATAAATGTAATGGGCGGACTACAATGCCCAAATACGTTATGAAAATTGGGATTATTTAGTGTAGAAAAAACACATCTGAGGGTCGACCTAACAACTATGTATAAATATATCAGGGGACAATACAGAGATCTCTTGCATCATCTATTTATACCCAGGACTGTAACAAGGTGGCGCCCTCTGCATCTAGAGGAAAGAAAGTTTCTACAACAACATAGAAGGGGGTTCTTTACTGTAAGAGCAGTGAGACTATGGAACTTTCTGCCTGGGGACGAGGTGATGACAAATCCGATAAAAGAGTTCAAGAGGGGCCTGGACGCCTTTCTTGAGCGATACAATATTACATGATATAATCACTAATAACTTCAGAAGTCTTGTTGATCCAGAGATTATTCTGATTTCCCGATTGCAGTCAGGAAGGAAATTTTTCCCTTAAATTAGGAAAATTGGCTTCTACCTCAATTTTTTTTGCCTTCCTCTGGATCAACATTGGGAGGGGGAGTAATAAGTTGAACTGGATGGACATATGTTTTTTTTCGGCTTTACGTACTTTGTTACTATGTCACATCCTTTGCTGCACAACCACCAACATAACGGCTGTAACCTTGTTATCCAACAGTAAAGTCCGCAGGTCTGTGAGGATATTAAAGCGGCTGTACCAAGCGCATATCCTATGTCCATATGCCCCACTAGAGCATATAAATGATATAGAGGGGGATGCACAACTCAGGACCCCCTCCATGACCAAGAATAAGAGAGCTGTTCAGTAAGAGTGGCTCCTGTTCTGGCGAACCTTCTGTCATCCTGACATTACTGGATACCTATTCATATGAATGGCCTTTCTGACTACATTGTATTGTGCCAATTGTGTATACATAGCATATATGGATTTCTACCTCGAAGTCATGAGCCCTACATATAGGTTGTACATGTTTTAACAATTTTTAAAGTCTTGGTTTATACACCAAGGTTAGTGTTATAACTTTCTGCTCAGGTTCCAGCAACCATGAAAAAAAGATATGAGTAAAAAGCACTCTGGATTCTGTTGTCTAAATAGAATCACAGTATTTAAGAAAGCATTATAGAACTTCCTAAAAACACCCAAATTATGGCCATTATGGAGCTGTCACATTTCAAAATATGATAAGACAAGAGTACTGTCCACATTTTCTTTCATTGGCTTAGATCTGCTAAAAGCAATTTAGCCCTGTCAACAGACTGGCAATCACTGGAAATGCCAAGGGAAAGAACACAATAGCTGTTGATACAAGGCTAAAATTCGGAAAGTTTGTCTGCTAAATTTTTGTCAGTGTTATTATATACAAAAGAGGAAATGTGTCATCTCAGTGAGAAAGCAAAATGTTTTCTAAATGCCATTTATCCTCTAGTCAAGCAGACGCTAGAACACGGTTTTCTCTTTCATCATTTTCACAGTATCAAAATCTAGGCTTTCAATCAGAACAGTTATTCACTAGTCAAGCGGCTACTAGTCATACAGTTATATACTAGTAAAACAGCTATAAGTTCTTTCATCTTTTTGGTAATTAGAGGGCCTGTCCACCTCCTAACTATTGATGACCTATACTCAGAATAAGTGGTGAATGTACTTTTGAAAAGTTCAGTTTGGTCAGTTTGCCAAACTTTTGAAAAAAGTTCAGTTCTGCCCAAATTAGTTTGAACTGAACCAAATGTTCGCCAAAACAGGTGTATAACACTATAAGCCATAAAAAATCCTGTATAACAGGGCTTTTATGGCTTCTAGACAAAGTTTTATTGGTTTGGTTAGCTCAACACTACTCAACAATAGTGGGGTTCCACTGGGGCCCTCAGCGATCAGCTGTTCACCGGGTTGCTGTCAGTGAGTATAGAGCTGGATGCTGCCAGCCCTGTGCACTTTGCAGTGGCCTGGGTTGGTATTGCAGGCATTGAACTCAATAGGAACTGTGCCTGCATTACCATCCCGGACCACTGCAATGTGTACAGAGCTATCTGCTTCCTGCTCTAGTTTGAAGAAACTAGGGAACACAATACAGTAACATTTATTTGAGGTGACAACTCAACATTTAATTGAAAATAGTTTTCTAGAAGGGTGGTCCTCTTTAACCCTTTCCAATCCACTGTCTGACCTCTGAAGACGTTATGATTTAAGGCTGGACAGCTTTGATGTTGGAAGACATCCGTCGGGGGTTCTCTTACTGTATATTGCCAACCTCTCTGCTGTCGGAGTCTATCCAACGTGTCAGCTCATGCAGTACTGGCTTTAGCCAGCAGATTAGCTGATTTAGCAGCGCCATTGTATAACGACAGAAAAAGAGTAAGCTCCCTAGGAAAACCAGGATACAAATTGGATTGGAAAGGGTTATGAAGAGGGCTAATACACATAGATTGTTAGAGAATTGAAAATGCATCACGTGATATTCTGGTCTATATCAGGGGTGTTTTTCTCAAAATGGTGTTCTTTTGGATAGGCTTCATTGCAGTTTAGAGAAAAATGCTAAATTGTACAGATCCTGAAATGTTAAATTTAATATTATGACAATAAAAGCATTGTATGCCTTCAAATAAATGTTTAAACCAGATCAGGATATATAGTTTTGGGGAATATACATAGTATATATAGTGTTTTAAAAAACACAGTCAGGCCTATGGATCCATGCTTTGGAGAAATAGGGATTTCATCTTTTGATATAACATTCGTGGAAGTTCGTTTGTTAGAACCCTCGCCAACCATGGTGTTCAGTAACCCATCCAAAATACTTTCATCCCCAGTTGATTCTAGAACAGCCCACTGACACATTAGAAGGTAAGGGCTCAAACTCAGGGCAATGCATATGGAGTTTTGTTTTATGCTGTTAGGGGGCTAAATTCAGAGTGTATGCAATGGGTTAAATGCGCTATTTTGTCCAGGCCCCATTATAGCCACTGGGGTCTGTTCAGGTGGAAATGAACAACATAAATAAACCGGAACTGCAGGTCGCAGAAGTGAATGGGGCCTTACTAAAACTAAATGAAATTCCTTCCCAAATTGATGTTCTGCCTCTTGGTTTTCAGAGCAAGGAATAAGGCCAGTTTCACATCTACATTGGAACCTCCGGTCGGAGGTTCCATCACAGATCCAGCTCAAAATGAATTCAGTTTAAGCTGTGCATGTAGTACCAAACCATGCCACTACAATTTTTACAGTGCTATCATCTTCCAGCACTGACGGAGAGCCCAGAGATTAACCCCTTTTATCTTAAAATGGTGTTCTGGATAGTTATGGAATATCACTAGGATATGTCATGAATATATTATGGGTGAGGGTCGCTTTGCTCAGGGGCTCAGCTATCAGGAGAATGGAGTGCAGAGCTGGCTGCAAAAGCATTAAAGGGGTTGTCTCGCGGCAGCAAGTGGGGTTATACACTTCTGTATGGCCATATTAATGCACTTTGTAATATACATCGTGCATTAAATATGAGCCATACAGAAGTTATTCACTTACCTGCTCCGTTGCTAGCGTCCCCGTTGCCATGGTTCCGTCTAACTTCGGTGTCTTCTTGCTTTTTTAGACGCGCTTGCGCAGATGCATCTTCTCCCTTCGGCTGGTCTTGGAAGCATCGGCGTTTTGGCTCCGCCCTCTTGTACGCATCATCGCGTAGCTCCGCCCCATGACGTGTGACGGTTCCAGCCTCCTGATTGGCTGGAATCGGCACATGACGGGGGCGGAGCTACGCGATGACGCGAAAAGGGGGCGGAGCCAAAACGCCGATGCTTCCAAGACCAGCCGAAGGGAGAAGATGCATCTGCGCAAGCGCGTCTAAAAAAGCAAGAAGACACCGAAGTTAGACGGAACCATGGCAACGGGGATGCTAGCAACGGAGCAGGTAAGTGAATAACTTCTGTATGGCTCATATTTAATGCACGATGTATATTACAAAGTGCATTAATATGGCCATACAGAAGTGTATAACCCCACTTGCTGCCTCGAGACAACCCCTTTAAGTTTTGGTTGTGCAAGTAGATCAGGGGTTCCCAAACTTTTTTGCCCCGTAGACCACTTGCCTATTTTTTTGTTTTCCGTAGACCCCCTGCCTGCCTAAGGCCGGGTGAACACGACTGGGTCAGATTACACATGCGGAAGCCCTCAGCAGAATCTGACCCTGTGCCCAGCTGGCGTCTGCACGTACCTATCATTTCTCCTTATTTTCTGTACTGCGAAGGGTGGGCATGGCTCACCGTCGGACATGCGCAGTACAGTTTTTTTTAAAACCACTGCTTTTTTTCCGCTGTCATCGCCTAGCAATGACGAGGAATCCACAACCTGTCTGCAATGTCAATTGCGGAAGGGCCATGGGTTGGACAGCTTCCATTGACTTCAACTCCCGTTCCGGATTCCACAATGCAAATCCGGCCGCGTGCAGCCGGCCTAATGTTAAATTTTCCTTTCCTTATTAAAGTCAAATGCCTTTTTCCCAGCTGACAGCGCTGCTCACTTAGATAGGGTTTTTTTCTAGAGTGGACAATTGTAAAAAAAAAAATAAAAACATGAACAATTTTTATTCAGATCTTTATTGAAAAGACACAAAATGCAAGTAAATATTAGGATTTGGGACAAAACAAATCAGAACCTAGTAAAATTGTTACATAAAATAAATACAGAAATAATGCTGTTAATGGGAGGGACGAGCCGGATGCTCTGATAGCAATTGATCAAAATTTGGCTTCAAATTAGTGAGGTTTAGTCTTAAAGCTCCACATCCAGTGATTTGCAATTTTTTTTTTCACACAAAGAATGGCGACCGCGCTAAAACACCTTTCCACAAGTTATGAAGATGGAAAAACTTTCTTGCGATAGTCCATAATGCAGGATAAGCAACAGGTCTGCGCGTTGCCTATATGAAAACTTGTAAAAACCTGCACATGCACATAGCACACCACGAAGCAGGTGGGTATAGTTCATGCAAAACTTCTTGGGCTCTTCTTGAAATATCAAAGAGGTAAGTCATTCGTATGTCTATTATAATATTCTGTACACAATCTGTGTGAGGTGTATTATGTCATTTACAGAACACCTAAATGTTGATGATGACCTGCCTAAATAGAGTCTGCTCACATGGACCCACATTTACATCTCATGCACCCCCCAATCTTTTCTTGCTGCCAAGAACCCTAGCAAATCAAAATTGATCCCTGGGGGTCCATATAGACTACTTTGGGAACCAAAAGACAGGATTGGAGATAAATGTGATCAGAAAGTAATATGTATCACAAAATGGTCCTAATAGCACTACAGATTATCCCGCAAAAAACAAGCTTTCACACAGCTCTATGGACAGAAAAATAAAAAGTCATGGGTCATATAGCGTCACAAAGTATATATTTTTTAAAGTTTTTTTATTAAGCAGATGTAGTGAAGCATAAAATAAACTATATTAATTTGATATTGCTGTAATTGTACTGATCTGCAGAATAAATATAAAATATTTTTAACATGTCGTAAAAATGAAACCCAAAAAACAGTTCCCGCAAAATTTTCCATTCCACCCCACAAAATAATTAAAACACTTCTTAAAGGGGTTGTCCCGCGCCGAAACGGGTTTTTTTTTTTTTCAATAGCCCCCCCGTTCGGCGCGAGACAACCCCGATGCAGGGGTTTAAAAAAAAAAAACGCATAGTACTTACCCGAATCCCCGCGCTCCGGTGACTTCTTACGTACCTTGCGAAGATGGCCGCCGGGATCTTCACCCACGGTGGACCGCAGGTCTTCTCCCATGGTGCACCGTGGGCTCTGTGCGTTCCATTGCCGATTCCAGCCTCCTGATTGGCTGGAATCGGCACACGTGACGGGGCGGAGCTACGAGGAGCAGCTCTCCAGCACGAGCGGCCCCATTCAGAAGGGAGAAGACCGGACTGCGCAAGCGCGTCTAATCGGGAGATTAGACGCTGAAAATAGACGGCACCATGGAGACGAGGACGCTAGCAACGGAGCAGGTAAGTGAATAACTTCTGTATGGCTCATATTTAATGCACGATGTATATTACAAAGTGCATTAATATGGCCATACAGAAGTGTATACCCCCACTTGCTTTCGCGGGACAACCCCTTTAAGTATAAATTAAATGCTGTTATTAGAAAATACAGCTCATCCTGTAAAAAGACACACTATTAGGGCGCCCACCCACTGGCGATTTTTTTTTCTTTGCGTTTTGCGTTTTTTCTCAAGAGCAATTAGAATTGAATGTACTCCTGTCCACTGGCGTTTTTTTTTGCGTTGCGTTGCGTTTTTTAACATAGGAACTGTCAGTTGCATATGTGTCCTTATTTTTCTCCTATTGCACCCATGAAAGTCAATGGAAATTAATGGAAAAGCCGCGAAAACGCGGCAAAAAACGCGCGGAAAACGCCGCGAAAACGCGGCGTTTTTCACGCACGAAAATCGCAAACGCCAGTGGGTGGGCGCCCTTACAGGCTATGTCAACAAAAAGCTGTGGCTCCTGGAAATCAGGGATGAACAAGCAAAACAGTCTCTGCCATCAAGGTCTTAAGGAAAACAGTATATCCGTTTCTGGCCCCCTCCATCATGTCATGCATGTAATGTCTTTTGTAGGTGCGCTGTACAAATTGTCTAGTCATTCTGTTATGTGTATTGCACAGCTGCAGCAAGTGAGGAGTTAGGAGACTGGAAGATACTTGCAATGTATCAATTTGTCTAGTCACGTGGGATGAGTGAGATTATAAATATGAGTTTTGGAGTGAGTTCTGGAGCTTCCATTCTATGGTCTTCGGAGGATTCCATTGCTTCTAGGTTCTTGAGAGTGCCAGCCACATGGGGTTCCTGATCTTCTGTGTGCCAGTAACCATGGAGGAGTGAAAGCCCCCCAAAAAAGAGAGAGCGTGAGCGTGTTGGTGGTGAGTCAAAGCCAAAGTCCCTGTGCAGAGGTACTCCCTTACTACTGTTTCTACACGTCCGTCCTGTGTCTGGGACCACTGCATAGAGGTATGTAAAAGTCTTCTGTCCCTATGCGGCCGTCCTGTGCCTGGGATCACTGTGTAGAGGTACTATCCTAATGTTTGGTTTTCCTGTACCTCCAACTTGTGAAAATTGTGTCTTTCACCCAGTGTGGTTTTTTAGTAAAGTTCTGCCAGGCTCTGACCATTTCCAGAGACCTGAGGTACGTTACAAAGTCTGCGGCTGATTTCAGTACCGCTGAGGGTCATTCCGGTGGGTATCAGATTATCGCTGTGGGAAACACAGTGAAAAATTGCCCGTGGACAAGAGGCCTTAGGGCTCCTACCCACTTGCGTTTTTTGGCGCTGCCATATCACTGCGTTTTTTTTAACGCGAATGTCAATGGGACTTTCTAATGTCAAAAACACATTGCAAGTTTGTGCTTTGCAAATTTTTTACAATGCATTTTTAACATTAGAAAGTCCCATTGACAATCACGTTTAAAAAAATGCAGCGTTAACGCAGCGCTAAAGAAACACAAGTGGGTAGGAGCCCTTACATTCTACTGTTTTGAGTGTATATTATAGTCCAGACAGAGCTGCATATAGAATTCTGCCTTATTAGTGCTCCTATAATGCAGTACTTTCTGCTACACTGTATTCTGGGAATAAACCAGTTACTGTACAGTGGCTGGTGCAAAAACGTCAGTCTTCAGAACACATCTCTGTCATCTTCTCTCAGTGCTTTGACAGCCGCAGTTCAGGGGTTATCTAAGTGTTTTTCTGACTATTCTGATGTATTTTCTGTTTCTAAATATGAAAAAAAACTCCCTCCTCATCCAGCGTATGTCCAGTTGATTTTGAATCTAATTTTCGCCTTCCTAAGGCTGCTATTACAGAACTGCTAGCGGCTTGCCTCTTTCCTGACAATTGCCGGGTTGCACCTGTTACAGGAGCATTGTCAGCATACATGTAATAGCCCACTGAAGGTAAAATATATAAACTTACAGGTCTAGAACGTGAAACCATGAGGCGTTATATAGCAGATAGTCTGTGTAAGAGGTTTATTAGGCCTTCTGCTGGGGTGCGGAATATGATGCAATCAGAGGAGTAACTTGAAGCTCCTGGGCCCCGATGCAAAACTTGTAACAGAGCCCCCAACTATAATGCTTTACTCATAGTACTGGGTTCCCTATATGGAGAAGACAGGCCTTATGGGCCCCCTTAGGCTCCTGGGCCCGGGTGCAACCGCATCCCCTACATCCTCTATAGTTACGCCCCTGGATGCAGTTTATGGAAAGGTTTCACACAAGTTTATAACAAAACAATGGAAAGTGGATAATTAGGCAATACCAATAGTAACTTATACAATTCTACCACAATATTAATAATTAGAGATGAGCGAACGTACTCGGTAAGGCCGATTTCGCAATCGAGCACCACGATTTTCGAGTACTTCAGTCAAACGGACCAAACAACCAGTCCAAAAGAAAGAAGAGGTGATACTTCAGCGGATTGGAGCCAAGAAGAGAGAAGCTTTCTTCAGCTCATCCAGCAACAAACACAACTCATCAGACAAGACCCAAAAGAACAAGAGGCGAAGAATTACATCTGGAGAGAAAGCCAAGGATCAGCAGGAAGAAGACAACCTGCCTGATAGAGAGATCAAGGACAAAAAACCCATCCTGGAGAAGAACATCAAGGAGGATCAACCAGTCCAAAAGAAAGAAAACTGGCTGGACAACCCAGGAGGCTCAGGTAGAAACGCTATAAGTAATTAACCTGGGAAACTGTCCAATCGTGCTGTAATTACTGTATCCATATGTCATGTCTCCTAATGCTGGTCTGTTACTTATGGATAAATGCTGAGGAAAATCCCTGAAAGTTCAGATTAAGGGTCTAGTCCCCACATTATGGTGGAACTGGGGAGCCTGATGTTATCAATAGGTATTCAAAACTCTCTGCACTATCTATAACATGCACTTTGCCTTCTCCGCCTGGATGGGGGTTATAGTGCAGATGCACTGATGGCTATTGCCCTGGACATATTTAGTGATATATATCTATTCTGATTCTCTATGTTGGGATTTTTTACATTTTATGTGTTTTTATACTTGTGCATCTTTTTGTGGTTTTTCTTTATATGAATTTTCTATATGTAATAAATATTTTTTTTCATAACTTCTGCACTGCAATTTTCTTTTCTTCTGTTTGCCAAGTTTAGATTATGTAATGTGAAATGGTGATATGTACTTAGGGGGTACAGTGGTGCCAAATAATAACTCTCAGGGTACAGCGGTGGCTAATCCATTACTTAGTGTGCCCAGTGGTGGCTACTACATACCTCAGAGTGGACAGTGGTGGCTAATTCATTACTTAGGTACATAGTGGGGGTTAATATATTACGCAGGGGGCACAGAGATGGCTAGTACATTGCTCAGGGGGCACCATATTGGCTAATTCATTTCTCAAAGCACATGTTGATTGTTAATATGTTACTAAAGGGGGCACAGAGGTTGCTAGTAAATTACTCAGGGGACACAATGTTGGCTAATTCAATACTCAGGGGGCGCAGACGTGCTTAATTATTAACTGGGAATTTATATATTGGAGGCCAATTTATTACCTACTGGCCACAATGGAGGAAAATTAATATCTAAGAGCATAGTGCAGGTGATCTAAAGACGAAAGCCTTCACTGACTGACTGACTGACTCGTCATTAATTCTCTAACTTCCTGGTGTTGTACAAATTTAAAATTTGGCATGACCATTCTTAGGTCATAAATAAGAAAAGGAAAGGAGCCACAACTCGATTATTCAATGCTAAGTGCAAAAGTAAGTGCACCCCTATGTAATGTACCTAATCTAATTCTCTAACTTCCCGGTGTCGTACAAATGTGAAATTAGGCACATACATTCTTTAGGTCCTAAATAGGAAAAGTAAAGGGGTCACAACTTGATTATTCAATTCTAAGGGAAAAAGTAAGTGACCCCCTATGTTATGTACCTTATCTAAGTCTTTAACTTCCCGGTGTTGTAGAAAAGTGAAATTTGGCACGAGCATTCTTTAGGTCCTAAGTAGGAAAACTAAAGGGGTCACAACCTGATTATTCAATTCTAAGCGCAAAAGTAAATGACCCCCTATGTTATGTACCATATCTAAGTCTTTAACTTCCCGGTGTTGTACAAATGTGAAATTTGGCTCGAGCATTCTTTAGGTCCTAAATAGGAAAAATAAAGGTGTTGCCACTTGATTATACAATTCTAAGTGCGAAGGTATGTGACCCCCGATGTAATGTAACTAATAACACACATCTGAACCACACAAACATGATATTTGCCCCGACTATTCTTTATGTCCTAATAGGAAAAGTAAAAGGCTACAACTGCAATATTCAATTCTAAGCGTGAAAAACTTAAAATCTGCAATACATGTCATAGTTCTTTTCTCAGAAACCATAAAGCTTAGGAAAATTATTTGTATATTGAGGAGAATCTACCTCACTTCTATGTGTATATACTGAGGAGAATCTAATGCTGTTCTATGCGTATATATATGAAGGATAATATACCTCATCTCTGGTTGTATATACTGAAAATAATCTAACTGACCTCTGTGTGCATATACTAAGGAGAATCTACCTCACCTCTAAGTGCATATACTGAGGAGAATTTACTTTACCTCTGTATGTATACACTGAGGAGGACCTTATTGAACTCTATGTGCATATACTGAAAGGCTGTAAAGTACATAAGGACTGCAGGGACGGAGCATGCCTTTAAGGCTAAGAAAGGGCTGCAACCTCCAGTCTGGGGGTACATTTGAATAAAAAGGGGCGTTACTTTTAAGGGTAAAAAGTGAGGAGAGTGGTAGGAGTGGCACATTCTGCAGAGCGACATGGGTACATGCAGTCTGAGTAGAATCTAACGCTCCTCTATGTGTACACATATTTTTTTCTTGGTTCCTCTGAAGTAATCACGACTTCATAATATTTTCTGTGTGGGACAACAGGTAAACACCTGTACCAAATTATCTCAGGTGAAGCCAGCTATATCAGCTAGTTTGTTATATAGAGGTGACAGTGGTGGCTAGGTTAATACTTATGGAGTGCAGTGGTGCCTAATTAATAACTCAGGGGTACATTGGGACTAAATTATAACTCCCTTCACAGAGCGTTGGCTCATTCATTATTTAAGGGACATAGTGTTGGCTAATTCATTACTCAGAGGTCACAGTAATAATAATGTGAAGACATATTGGTGGCTAGTTAATAAGTTAGGGTGCTCAGTGGTCACTAATACGTAGCTCAGGGCAGCAGTTGTAGATAACTAATTACTCAGGGGGCACAGTGGAGGGGAAGTAACAACTTTTGGGCACATTGGTGGCTAATTAATAACTCAAGGGCAATATAGTGGCTAAATAATTACTCAGGGGGCACAGTGGTGGCTAATTCATAACTTAGGAAGCACAGTAGTAGCTAATACATTACTTAGATGGCATAGTGGTGGCTAATCCATTAAGTAAGGGTACAAAGTCTCTTTACTCAATGAGCTCATTGGTGGCTAATTCATAAACAAGGGGGTAGAATGGTGGCTAATTAATAACTCAGGGGGCACAGTAGTGATTAATTCCCTACCTAGTGGGCACAGTGGTGGCTAAATAATAATTCAGAGGGTACAGTGTAGGCTAATTTATTATTTAAGGGGCACAGTGATGATTAATTAATAGCTAAAGGGGTACAGTGGTGGCTCAGTCATTTTTCAAGGAACATAGTGTTGGCTAATTTATTACTATAAACTATTATAAAAGATCATTAGGGGATGCAATTTGGACAAATTAGGAATCAGAGTCAAAATTGGTGGCAGAAATGTCAACAACCTCCAATATGCAGATGACACCACCCTGCTTGCGGAAAGTGAAAGGAACCTGTAATACCTTATCCAACAAGTGGATCCAAAGGAAAGTGAACACATGGCCTGTAACTTAAAAGCAAGAAAACTAAAGTCATGACCAAAGTAGGCAACAGAACAGTGAATATAAGAATTAACAACAAAGAAGTCGTATCGGTCTGAGATTTCATCTTCCTTGGATCCAAAATCAATTGAACGGGCAATCTGGACCTGAGATCAATAGATGGATTACACTGGCTAGGAATGTAATGCAAGAAATGGAAAAGATCTTGAAAAGCAAGGACATTAGCATTGCAACAAAAAACAGGCTGGTTAATGCAATCGTCTTTCCCATAACTACGTATGGTTACGAAAGTTGGACGCTCAGGAAAACAGACAAAAGGCAAATTGATGTGCTTGAACTATGGCGCTGGAGGAGAATGCTACGGATACCTTGGACTGCCATGACAACGAACAAGGTAGTGTTAGATCGCATCAAACTAAAAATATCACTACGGGGCAAAATCATCAAACAGCAGCTCTCGTTTTTTGGCAATGTGATGCGCGCTAACTCACTGGAAACAGTACTGATGCTTGGCAAAGTCAGTGTTAAGAGAAGATTAGGATGACAAAGAACAAGATGGCTAGATACAATCAAAGCCACCACGAACATGTCAATCGCGGAACTGAGAGAAGCAGTGAAAGACAGAAATGCATGCAGAATATTGATCCATAGAGTGACCGAAGGTTAGATGCGACTGAATGGATGATCATTATCATCATCATCATCAATTTATTGCTCAGGGTGCAGAGTTATGGCTAATTAATAACTCAGGGAGCGCAGTGGTAGCTAATTTATTACCCAGGGGGCACATATGCAGGTATATCAGTGTGAATAATGTGCAGTATGAATACATGTTTTCTTGTTCTTCCATTTATTCTCCTTCTTAGGATACAGCGGCGTTCGGCTAACCAGCTCTAGAACATGTGATAACATCAAAAGAAGATTATTGTTCCATCATGTGGTTGGCCGGGGAAGTTTTGGAAAAGTCCTGCTGGCGGAAGATCCATCTACCCGCAAACACTTTGCTGTCAAGTTGATCAGTAAAAGAGCCCTGCTTGCCGAAGCTGATGACGTGGATGTGATGGTGGAGCAACGAGTCCTACAGATGACATCCGGGAGCCCGTTCCTTGTTCATGGACACTATGCCTTCCAGACCAAGGTATGATATGAACTACTTAGGGAATGCCATTTTATTTACCCTCCATGACTCTGCTTACATCATATGTGGCATATACATTGGGAAATGCACCTGATGTATGTGTTTAATGTTCTCATATAGTTCAATTGGCTAAACAGATGACTAAAAAGTGTTGTTTTGGCATTTTTGTTGGCCGGTATACTGTACATCAGCTTATGCATAACAGCCAAGCACAGCACATGTATAGATATAGAGTTGTATACATTTAGGGCTTAAGTTTGGTGTCTCTGTTTAAGCTGTGATAAATGAGATAGTATGACACTTTGGTGACTCCACCATCTAAACAAATATCCGTACATACGTGGTTGTGTAACAGATGCATCTACTACTTGTCCTGGAGTATGTGAGCTGCGGAGACTTCAACAACTTACTCCTGATGAAGGGCCAACTTGACATCCACAGTGCAAGGTAAAGTTATATTAGTTTCAAATGTGTCATAACTGTAATTAGTAATATAAAAGATAGTTTCTGTTCATGTCAGCATTGTATCCTTGGGTTCAGTGTTTATGACGACAAGAATAGTGTAGTCAACGGCAATAGGCTTGTCGTGAGATACCAGAACCTTGATAGGGACCTTGCGGACCCCAGCCTACTGTATATTATATGTGATCTACCAGGATTTATTGAATGTTCAGTAGACAATCTATTAATTAGTACTAATTTTTGTATTTCCTTTATTATTATGATATTACAATAATTCACTGTCTTTTTGTAAGATTCTACGCTGCTGAACTCATCTGCGGGATCCAGTATCTTCGTTCAAGAGGTGTCATCCACAGGTAAGCTACATTCTAATTGTCTTTTCCAGGTTGTTAAAATTTAAGTCTGACTTCAAAATGATCAGTTCTCCAAAGGTAATTGATATGGATGAACTTTGTAAACTATATTTTATTCTTGTTTTATATTTGACAGAGACCTCAAGCCCGGGAACATTCTGGTGGCTGATACGGGCCATATCAAGATCACAGACTTTGGACTTGCAATCGACAACATGCACGGAGACCGAACAACAACCGAATATGCTGGAACACCAGGCTACATGGCTCCTGAGGTGAGAAGAATAGTCTTCCTACGTTTTTATAAAATAATTGTATTAAAGGTTGTTTCCATCTCAGACTTTATTTCATATCCACAGGAGCTGCACCTATGGCTTGTTTTAGCCTCCACCCCCCCTGGTCGGCCTGAATGAGGTAGCTGGGGGTGGTCAGGAGTACTTAAACAGCCAAATGGTCTTCACTACACTTTTTTTAAGTCCCATAGAAGTCAATGGCTGTTACATAAACAGCATAGCCCAGACATACTTACTTGTTTGGGTAATCTGACCACCCAGTTACCTCATTCAAGCAATTCTCCCAACTTGGCCATGTTTGGTTAAGCTAATAATTATGATTATTTATTTGATTTATTTAGTTACTATTTCCTTCTTCATGGTAGATTCGCGCTGGGAAGGAGTACAATGCCGGAGTAGATTGGTATTCTTTTGGTGAGATCTTAAAAGATATGGTAACCGGTGAGTTATCATACCATCCTACACCGGATGATGTATCCTCCGGCATTGATGACCTCATTGAACAGGTGAGTAGTGTTACAATTATTAATATTACGGTTTATAGAATGATAAAGTAGTAACGCTATTATAGTAGAATTACTAAAAGCTGCTTTGAACAAGTTTTATTGTCTTTACTGTTTATATTCATGAGTTTTGCTTTATCATTTCAGCTCCATCAGGAAGATCCAGCCAGCCGATTAGGAGTCAACAATAACATCCGGGAGCACAGATTCTTTCAGTGTATTGACTGGGTTGCAGTAGAAGCTTTAAAATTGACTCCACCATTTATACCTGGAGTAAGTATATAATTATTTATTATTTTAGAACATCTTCTATATTATGGTACTAAATTTACAGAAATAAGACTGACAGGAAAATACATTTATTATGATAGTTTTTGGTATTTTTTTACTAGTAATGTCAAGATTGTATCTATTCTTTAAGTATTATTTATTACACTTTTTTTCCTATTATAGCCACCTAAGCTTCAACTCCGTTCCCATCCATTCCGTCTGGACAAAATAGAGAGGGCAGAGGCCAAGAAGACACCGATTCCAGCAAAAGACCAAGCCGCGTTCAATGGGTTTTCTTTTGTCAGCTAGATAAACCTGGACCCAACACCAGGCCATGTTTAATGGGTTTTATTTTGCCATCTAGATAACCCAGGACCAGAGAAGCTGTCGTCCTGAGACTCGGGAAGACTGTGTAGACCAGAAGACTCAAGACCTTTTCAACGATCTTCCAAGAGAAACCGCAGGAATGAAGGGACCCCAAAGATGGAGCAGCAAGCCAATCAACTCAGGTAAGTATTAACACCAAATCATTTTCGTTCTGTTTTCATCATAGGCATATGTAGTATTTTTTACACTGACCGGTAAATGGATTTCCGCAAGCCCATGATAGCACCAGCTTTTGGTGCTGTCTTAGGCAAAAAGGAAATAATAAGGTGTGTGATGGCCGGCTATGAAGGGGTATGGAGGAGGCCGGATTTTTTTTTGTGCTAAGTAACATCTTAGTGCCTGCCTATGAGAATTTTACCACTACCGGTAGTTCAATTTCCTCATCTTTATGACAATTCTGTCATGGGCGATCAGGAAAAAGGTGTGTGCTGGCCGGCTATTAAGGGGTAAGGAGGAGGCTGGATTTTATTTTTTCAGTAAGACCTCAGCTTAGTAATGTCATCAAAGCAAGCTGTACCTGAGCCTCTAGAAGACCACCAAGAGAAGGCCAGAAGATTGGATGTGCAGGAATCACCACATGGATGAAGATCTGTGAAGACACTTGTTTGGGATCAAAAACACCAGGAGGAAATGAGAAGAAGCCAGCAGATCCAAGCCAGCAGCTGATGATAAGTAAGCGGTGTAATATCTACACCACGCTTCTCAAACACAAGGCCCGCTGCCTCATTTTATATGGCCCACTGGCTGTGCATTACACCAGGAGTTATCCGGGATATATTAGGGTTGGAACGGAAGCCCATAATTGCAGACATAGCTTTCACTGACATCAATGGGACCCCAGCCTGCAATTACAAACACAGCTTCCACTGATTTCAATGAGAGCTGCGCTTGCAATTACAAGCACCGGCCACTACCCAGGGGTCGGACCAGAGCTTCTTCTCTGACCCAGATATATCCCGGCGCTGCCTGGTTAGTCCCTGCTTAGGGTTTAATGCATGGCCAGTGGGCCAAATATAATAATTTAAAAGAATTCTACTCACTCTGTCTGCAGCCCTGCCGGTCTATGGAAAGTAACCTTTGGGCTGCCGCTGCTACCACCGTCATGCTGGACTAGAGCTGCAGGCAGTGTGAGTATAAAGCCTGTAGGGATGCTGCTCAGCCATAGGTCAATATGGGGACTTGCTAATGGCCTCTGGCTTGGCAGAATCCCTGGGACTACTATGGGGGTCAATATTACTGCTGGAGCCACTATGAGGTTCACTTACTAATGTGGCCACAATTACTACTGGGACCACTATAAGGGTCAATATTATTACTGGGGCCACTGTGGGGATGCTCTTACTACTAAAGCCATTTTGTGGGCACTGTTACTCCTGGGACGACTATAGGATCACTATTGGGGCTCATTCACACTGTAATAAGTGCATTTCGGTCGTGAAAACACACTACATATTTGCTTGACCAAAAATTGCTTAAGCCAGCGGTTTTTGGCTGCTCCAGCATGTTTTTATGCGCACAAATACACAGCGTATTTGCGCACATAAGTTATTATGGAGACAGACTCATTGACAAGATGCAGAAATATGCAGGCTTCCCGCATTTTCACGGCGTATTTGCGCTTACCCATTCACTTCAATGGTCTATTGCAGTGCATAATACGCACCAAAATAGATCATGCTGTATATTTTTTCTCGCAATTGCACATCAAAAGGCTCTATCCACTGTGTATTACGCGTGGAAAAATTGCATGCATAATATGCTGTGCAAATACCCTCATGTGAACGAGACCTTACTATACAATTGTAATCAGCCCTTCAAAGGCAGCCATAAGTCTAATGTGGCCCTTGGTGAAAATGAGTTTGGCACCCCTGATTTACACTATACATCAAAGGCATGTGTCCTATTTTTTACACTGACCAGCAAATAGATTTCCTTGAGCCCATGACAATACCAGTGTTTGGTGCTATATTGGGCTAGGAGAAAATAACAAGGTGTGTGATGGCCGGCTATGAAGGGGTACGGAGGAGGCTGGATTTTTTTTTTTTGCTAAGTAACATCTTAGTGCATGCCTATGAGAATTTTACCATTACTGGCAGTTGCATTTTCTCATCCTTATGACAGTTCTGTCATGGGTGATGAGGAAGAAGGTGTGTGATGGCTGGCTGTTAAGGGGCAAGGAGGAGGCCAGATTTTTTTTTTTTTAATTAAGAGTAAGCTCTTAATTTAAAAAAAGGTACAAGGTGATTCACCCTATACTTATTTATCAACAACTTTTTCATTATTTTGGCATTGTATTATTTTAATAGTGTTCATGGGTAGGTTGAATTACACATTGTGCAGGCTGTTTTGTACCTTAAGGACCAGACACTTTTTAGGGATTTTACCCATGGTAGTTTAACTGCCTTATTTTTTTTTTCTTTAGCTACCAAAATTATTTTTGCTGCATTTTTTTTCTGTGACATACAGGGTTATTTTTTAAATATCTTTTTCACTAACTCTGTTTTAGTTTTATTGGGGGTAAAAAGCTAAAAAAATGATCTTTTTAACATTTATAGTTAGCTTTTTTAAAATGGACAACGGTTTTGGTTGGCGTCTACTTTGGGTTATTTTCTTTCTAATGTATATATTGTTTTATTCTGTAATTTTTTTTACTTATGTATGTAATTATTCTTTTTCCTATCTCTTTTCCCCATGACATCATACAAGAACTCTGGGGGACATTCACATGTTTTGGGGTTTTTTTTATTTGGCATTTACCACTGTAGCTGAGGCATTCATAGGAGCCTCAGTTACGGGAAAAACATTCCCTGTAGTGACAATAATCACTGGCAGAGCTGATCAGGGTCTGCTGGGACCCTGTAGCTCTGCTGTGACAGAGGTCACCCAGTGGTCACTGACTGTCGGTTCGCGTAGTGAATGAAAGCTTTCCACTTTCACTTTTTTAGTACATTGCACTTATTGAGCATTGTGTACTAAATAAAGGAGGAGGCAGAAAGGCTTAAAACCCACTTCTCCCTCCTCCTTCAGGTTATCAGCTGTGACTAACAGCTGGCAATCCGTCCTGCTTCTGATTGATTGCAGAAGCAGGAGGCTTTAATCCTCGCCATTATTTTACATACGGCTGGGCTTTAAGTCCGGGACCAAGCGCCATAAATTTACAGTGCTTGGTCCTTAATGGGTTAATAGTAAGTGTTGTTGGAGCACATCCATAGCAAATATGTGTATGTTTTCTGTTTGTGTGTCGTTCTCACAATAAAGCATCTTTTGTTGGCAAAATGGTGAATTTTGTGCTTCTTTCTACTTTTGTAAGCATTTACATGTAATCATTTAACCAGCTATATAATATACTGCACTTCTTATGTAGTACAGCATATTATGCCTGCCTTTTAGTATTCTCTAGCAGGGCCTAATAGGTTTTCATACATGCCAGACCCAGAGGGTATTGTTCAACCTCTGGCTGCCACAGTGATGCAGCAGAATCCATGGGCTGACACAGGGAGCCCCCTCCCTCTGTCAATTTTCTTAGATACTGCCGTCGCTATTGACCATGGCATCTAACGGCCAAAAGGCCGTCTAGTAAGGTGACCAGACGTTCCGATTTAAGTGAAACAGTCCCGCTTTGGGACCCTGTGTCCCGCTTTCCCCAGGGTCACAAGCGGGACAGCCATTTGTCCTGCTTTTAGGATGTCTGTCCCGTTTTCGGGACACGGTAATCACTCTGAGGCACTGCTATGGGATGTACACACTGACAGCAGTATGTGCACCCGGGATCTTCCTCCCCTGACCTCTCCTTGCTGGTTCCACAGGAGGAGAGGGGAGGGGGAGTCCAGGTGCACACACTTCTGTTAGTGTGTGCATCCCACAGCAGCGGCAAAGGAGCAGCAGCCCTCTGGAGACCAGGAGGAGTTAAGTATATCGGTCTCAGGAGGCTCTACTACTACCGAGGTTACTCTGGGGGTCACTGTTACTACTGGGTTTGATATAGGGCACACTATTATTAATAGTGTCCCCTATATCAGACTCAGTAGTAATATTATTTCTACTAAGGCCACTGTGGGAGTCACTATTACTACTGAGGCCACTTTGGGAGTCACTATTATTATTGGGGCCAATATAGGGGACACTATTACTACTGAGGCCACTGTAGGGGTCATTATTACTACTGGGGTTGATATAGTGGACACTATTACTACTGAGGCCACTCTGTATGTGGCAACATACCTCAAGCTGACTTAGGGTATGTTTACACGTGGCGGAAATGCAGAATGTCCAAAATGGAAATTTCCGTGGCAAATTATGCAGCATTTCTGCATTCAAAGAGCAGTCAAAAGCCATACCATTGGTGTAGATTTTAACTGGAAATCAGACGTATACCTGCAACTGATTTCTACTATGCAGCGCTCCCCCTAACTCATCTGATGGCTTCTTGCTGTCAGAGCTCCCCGGCTTCCACTTCCCAGCAGTCTGGTCAGGCGAAGCCTCTAGGTGACGCAGGGAACGAGAAGCCGGGGAGCTCTGACTGCGGGAAGCATTAGGAAGAGATGAGGGGGAATGCTGTATAGTATGAAATCAGCTGTGGATACGCAGCTGATTTCCAGTTGAAATCTGCAGCAATGGTACAGATTTTGTCTGTTTTTTGGATGCGGAAATGCTGCGGAATTTGTTCCCTGTCTTTTTTTTTAAATGCCCCGCTCCTGACCATACCTCTTACTACTAGTCTTGTCCGTTAAAGCAAGTGTCCAGCTGTCAGTCACTGCTGGGGTCTAGTGCTGGTAGCATAGACACAATTTCTGTGCCAGGATGATCACCAAGACTTATATGTATGTCAGTTTACCGAAACTACATCCCATTCATGACATACATGTACATCATTGGTCATTAAATAATTAAATAAGCTATACCCAAAACATTGAGCTGAACCTTGTGATGTTATAATGATATCTCACACTGCTGCAAAGAATGTGTCTATGAAAGAACCCTGGGCCTATTTATGGAAGAAACTATCAGGAATCTGAATAAGGGCTTATTAACACAGGCGTATGTTTTGTCTGTGTGCTGTCTGTTTATTTCATGGACAGCACATGAATCCATTATAGCCTATAAGAGTATACACATGAGCAATTTTTCACACAGACCAATGGTCCGTTGAAAAAAAATTGCTGCATGGCCTATTTTCATCTATCTCAATGAGCACTGTCTATGCACATCGGATAGCACATAGATTGGTGTCTATGTGCTGTCTGATGCAACTTGCACCCAAGTTTTGTGAATAAGCTCTTACTCTTCACCAAGGTAGAACATATTGTGCACTTGGTCACCACTTTCCACAGTTCTTACAGCAGGTTACCTTTTTCCTAGTAGAAACACAACATGTTAACCCATTTCATGTAGCCATACAAAATACCCCCATGTCTTCCCCAGTAGTAAAAACAGTCCCTTCTCACTACCCTGTTAGTCATAGCAGGCTTTTATATCTTCCCAAATAGTAGCCCATCTACCTTCCCAATAGTCAAGTAAACGCTCATTACTTCTCCATTAGTCACTCTGCAGCAGTCCCCAAAACACTAGTGAAAGAATCTTTTCCCAATTCCCGAGATGACACAGAAGCACTCGCCCCATGGATGTCTAAAGAACAGGAAGCAAAACCTGGTCATCAGGAAGATTTTCAGCCGCCTTGACGACTCATCGACTGGGTTTCCTGTTGCATTTATCTATCTATATTCTGTATATCCTGAGATTGTTTTAGAACCTGTCGTCACAAATGAAGGGGTTGTTTAACCATAGCAACTTCACAGGATAGGTGATAAGTGTCTGATCCACCACTGACACCTCCACTGGTAACACACAAAAGCGCGCTAAAATCTGAAGGAGCCCTTAAGACATTAAATATGCAGTTTCAGCAAGCTTTAAATTGGCACTTAATACATCGAAAGCCATTGAAAAATTCAAGTTAAAGTCTGCCCTACGAAAAGGATTTGGGATTGGCTGATAGACAGTGGTGTTACAGAGAGGGAGCCTGTCACTGGTCAGGGGAGGGAGAAAAAAAAGGTCCCACACAGGAAGACCGGAAGTGCACAGGGTACATAGTCTCCACTGCCACAGAAGCCACCTGTTCACTAAAGGCGATTTATTCCTTATTTAGGATGCATCATGGTCTAGTTTTATACAACCAACACCACTAAGTTCTGTGGGACCGCTGCTATGACTGGAGTAAAGAAACATAAGCTCTGGAAGTACAGCCTAAACAAAAGCGTACTTGAAGGAGGCCTAACACGGATCAATACCTGAATCTCCTGCAGACGACTGTGGATGACTTTCAGCATGGTTTGCCCCTATCGCAGCAGGAGGAGGCCACTTTGAGTATACTTTTGCATAGACCATACTACCAAAACTTATGTTTTCTTGCTTCAGTCACAGCAGCGGTCCTACGGCACTTAGATGCAGAAAATGGATTTCTGCTTCTCACATGCTACTCTTCAAATTTGCCATGGAATTTTACACCTTATCTTTTACAAGGGCTACAATGCAAAATTGAAATCCATTTTCCAGGGCCCTTAGAGTCCTGTGCACCATCCCAACCTGTAGAGTATCCATGTCTTCCTATACAAGTATTGTATTGCTACTTCAATATAGTACACAAGTACTGAGATACAGTGCTGGATCAGTCTTTTTGACTATCACTGTATACATCTAAATGCAAAAAGTAACGCTCGAATATAAAAATAAGCACCAGTAGAACATTTTCTCTTAGTGAACAAGGCAGTGATATCAGAATAACGGTAGATTTACATTAGAGATGAGCGAGTATACTCGCTAAGGCACTACTCGCTCGAGTAATGTGCCTTAGCCGAGTATCTCCCCGCTCGTCCATAAAGATTCGGGGGCCGCCGCAGCTGACAGGTGAGTTGCGGCGGGGAGCGGGGCAGAGCGGGCGGGAGAGAGGGAGAGAGAGATCTCCCCTCCGTTCCTCCCTGCTCTCCCCCGCAGCTCCCCGCCCCATGGCAGCACCCGAATCTTTCGGGACGAGCGGGGAGATACTCGGCTAAGGCACATTACTCGAACGAGTAGTGCCTTAGCGAGTATACTCGCTCATCCCTAATTTACATGTAGCTAAATGGTGCGTAAATTCCAAAGTGGAAAATCAGCACCAAAATGCCCACCATTTTCCATTACTTGTAAACATACTGTTACTCCCCTTCTCCAATGTTGTCCTTGTTTGGTATTACAGCAGTGAGATGTAAAATCATTCAGCTAACAGCCCTGAATCCACCGCTATAAGGGCTTCTTCACCAGACCAAATTTCCGCACATTTTTATGCATGGAAAAATCCCATATGCAGAGAATTTAACTCATTGATTTCAATGGGTTCACTCTCAGGTCTCGCAACTCCTTTGACTTAATAGCCATTTAAATCAGGACTGGGGTGATTCCCCCACCCATGTGAATTAGTGGTACCTACGCAAATATGTACAATATTGTGCGCACAGGCAAGCTAATTACTCGTGAACATTTCATTTTCTGTTTAGAAGAATTTAGGGGGTTTTCAAGAGAAATAACTTTTTAAAATTTAAACCCATATCACTTAAAACAATAAAATAAGCAGGTACTTACTCTCCTCAACCCCATCGATCCAGTATTGCAGCCCCACAATTCACCCAGTCTCTGTTAACAGCGGAAGTCAGGTGACTACCACCTGACAATCAGAGGCCGCAATATCATTGCTCATTTTGCTGTCATCAACACTCACATCTTGGTTGTCTTGATGCCAGGAGTTTCGAACGGTGACACTGTGCCTCTGATTGGCAGGCGGCAGTCACCTGACTTATGCTATCAACAGAGATCAGGTGAATTATGAGGCTGCAGCCCTGGATTGCAGAGTCATATATTTATATGAAGTCAAAGAAAGGACAGCGCCTTGAAACGAGGCAGGTGATATTCCTAGAGAATGTCCTTTGTGGAGATTCTTCTCAACCCCTCATGAAATTCAAAGTGGTGGAGAGCAGCATATGTATAAAAAGAGAAGTCCCCCCAGCAAGTTGGGGTAAGAGATAATTAAAATGTGACAAACACGCTTAAGTGGCGGAGAGAATAGTGAAATTGCAATACTTTTCAGGGAGCAGGAGATCCCCCTGTTGTCAAAACATGGGGTAGATCTCCTCCCTTGGGACCCAAAGTGGCTATAGAGGAAAAAATTCTGTCCTTCAGAGATGGATGTTTTCTTCTTGACTTTATTCCATAAACAGATAATGAATAGTACACGGCATACACATAGTGCTGATAGACATGCAACGTGTTTTGGACCATCTAGACTCTTTTTCAAGCGGCAGAGAAGTGTAACTATGAGTTTGTTTTATTGTTTTAAAGGCGATATGCAAGATAATAGAGTTTTTCGAAAGGGGACCCCATTTTGTGGAAATAATAAAGAATTTATAGTCAACAGCAACCGCTGAGCTCTGTCATTGGCTGCAGTAGCTTGTTTGAAGACGGTTCAAGCTGACTACAGCTTGCAAAGACGACGGCAACAGCGAGACTGAAGCAGCTGGCGGGGTACGAAGAGTGAGAAGAGGTGAGTATAAGCTCTATGAGTTCTTTATTATGGTTAGACACTGGGGGAACCCCTTTTGAAAAAAAACTTTTTTTATATATCTCGGACAATCTCTTTATATAATGTGGCTCTAAATTTTAAAAGTTATTTTCTAAGCAGACAACCCTTTAAATAAAGATTTCTTTCTTTGTAATATATCAGTCTGGAAAGTTTATATAGATAAATCTAAGGCTGTCACTGTTCACCCCAATCACATTAAGAACCAATATCTTCAAGAGGAGAACATTTTTACCACCTCATCCTACCCACAAGTTGCTTGTTCTGGAGCCCCGAGAGAGTATTTTAACTGTAATTCTTTCAGTACAGCTCTGTATGTTGTTGTGATAGTCTCTGCCATTTATAACCTCCTTGAAGCCAAGTAGCCTCAAGCATGTAACAAGGGATGAAATGATTTCCTTCCATCTAGGTTAGCAGTGTTTGCATTTTCAATTAATTTACCAGGAGTGACTCACGCCTGTGTCCTTCTAAATTCCATCTTCGACTATCGTCATTCACTTCACTTTCTGATTTAGAATAACCAAGACATTTCGTACTGAAGACCTTATTTCATACACAGTCAAATTCTATTAATGACAGTACAGATACTGCTATTTCATTTATAGTCTTACGACTTCACATAGAGAGCCGCTTGTTAGGGGTCATCATAGCACTTAGGATATTAGCCTTATTGATTTGCAATAATCATCCTCTGTAGTTATTTAGGGGGTTGTTATATATCTGCATAGTTAACTTAATGAGTGGTTCATTACATTAATACTTGTACTAAAGTCAATAATATTGTTCTTAGCATTATTTATATTGCTTATACAGTATAATACTATATGATAAAACCGTACTACTATTTTTTATGATATACTGTAGTACACAGAGGTTAAAAGAAACTAATATTTGCACTATATAGATGAGATCCCTTAAAGGCCCTTTTCCACGCAACGATTATCACTCAAAATTCGTTTGAACAGCCAAAAGTGAGCAATAATCATAACATGTAAACACCGGCAGTTGCACACTATCCGTTCACTTGTTGTTTAACTCTGTTTTTTAGCCTACATAAAAATAGTCACCAGGCCGTTCAAAATTTGCTCCAATTAAATGGAAATCATTCTGTATTTTGAGTGGCTTGATGACTAAAACAATGTATGCATACACAATGAGTACATTGTTTACTCTGCTGGGAGAAGACAATGGAATTCTGGCAGTCAGATAATCCCTCGCATAAACACATGCCAACCTGAGCAAACAACTAGTACTCCTATAAAGTGAGGGAAATAGAACCATTATCTGTACGTGTAATTGTATGAAAAAATGTCATCCATTCGTTCAGTCATTCAGTTGTTTAAGCAATTCTTTGCATGTGAAAGGGCCTTCAGTTACGATGGCCTCAGGATACAATATTTTCAACATACAGTGGTCTTTCCTGAGTCATTGTAACTTGAATCCAGGCTCAACATACAATGTCTCAGATGGTTTGGATCTATGGAAAATCTAACTAGTCAACATACCTTGGTACGGCTTTTTACCTGTACCAGAATGATCTGCTATTTTGCCACCAAGTGATGGAGGGTCCATTTTCTTTTTCTGGTGCACTTTGTGTTCTGTACAGGACCCTGAGGAAGCTCCTGTCCTTACCATAGGAAGTGATTTACAGTTTCCAGTGGCTTTCTGAGTTTTGTATGTAAGGACTTATTTTATCTTTATTAATAATCTACTTAATTTTCTTTACTTTTATTTTATATTCCTTTCGTATGATATTTTGGCTTCAGAATCAATTACCAGTTTTCCATAGAGTTATGGCTTCAACATAGAATATTTTCGATATAGAATGTTTTCACCAGAACCAATTAATCTTGTATGTTGGGGGATTACTGTATCGTAGATCCCAGTAAGGCCTACATGCTAGTGGCATAGTACTGCATGTGTATTGTATCCATTGCCATAATACTCATTGCTTTACTCTGCCCTATAGGGCCTACAAAATACTTTTCCTACCATAAACGAACATATATGGCGAGTTGAAATTAAGACTACAATTTTAAGAAACATTTACTACATTAAGATAAATAAATTTATAGGTTGATACATTTAAGAGGTATAATCTTCTTTAACCTATATTTTGTGTAGTACAGGGCGCATGTAGCGACGGTTTAGATTGGCGTCAGTAGTGGGTCGTTTTCTTTTTTATATATATATTTTTTTAAATTTTATTCTGTAATTTTTTTTAACCTAATTTTGCAACTATTTTTTTTTACACCTATGTCTCCCATGATATTTTATTTCACAATTTTACACTGTTGCTGGGGTGTCCATAGAAGCCCCAGTTACAGAGGAAAACACCCCCCTGTAGTAACAGTAGTCATCAACAGAGCTGAACTGGTCTGCTAGGACCCTGCAGCTCTGCCATGGTAGGGGGCACCTGGTGATCACGGGATCGCTGGGTTGAATAGCGGAAACGACACTTCCACTTTCTCCATTCACTTCATAGCGCTCATTGAGCGCTATATAGCCTGCAAGAGAGAAGACAGAAGCTGTTAAAACCCACTTCTGCCTCTCCTCCGGGTCCTCGGCTGTGAATAGGAGCAGGAGCTTTAATCTCATGCCGTATTTCTACCATCAGACAGGATTAAAGCCCAGGACCAAGTGTGGTAAATTTATGGTGCCTTGTCCTTATCGAGTTAAATAAAAGTGACTAAAATGTTATTCAAAATAAACTATTATCAAAGGGAAGAAGCTAAAAGCACATCCTATTTTTCTAGTCTGATTGCAGATTGTGCCAGTTATGTTATGAAATGACACGAAAACATCTATATTTATGATAATCCTCAAGGACATGCATGGAACAACATTAGATGTTAGAGGAGCACCCTGTAACCCAAAGAGCTTAAACTAGTGTATTTATATGACAAAGAGATTGCAAATGGAGCCACGAGGAGATGATTAGATGAAATTCAATAACATTTATGTGTAAGAAGAGTCACGACACATGCAAAAGAAACAAGGAACTATTTTTATCAATTTTTCATGGACACGATCTGCAAAGAAATAGGAAAGCAAGTAATATATGATTTCATTTCTGCAGAAGTCATTTCGCTTTCAGTTGGTTAAAAGGATGCACTCAATAATTCAAATAAGTAGCCACAAACCAAATAGGAAGCACCAATGTCTATAGAAACATTACATTACATTACAGCTATCTGTATCTTGACTTGTCTGTCTGTTTTATCAATTGACTTGTGACTTGTTTTTTTTTTATCATATGGGTAGAAAGTAGCCTGAAGTTGGCACAATATGTTTTTTTTTCTACAAAGGGATAACTTAGACACTTTTTGCTTGCATACTTTCCCTCTGGCCGACACCAACAGTCCTTCCCTACCTACAATGGGTAGCAATATAGCAGATCACTGTGAGCTCATTGGAAAAGAATGAAACATAGGGGAGACAAGTCAGGCTACGAGTATGGAGGATCATATTAGCCAGCCAAGAGGGCACAGGCATAATCTGTTGGGGAAGGGGGGGTAGTTTTACGATCGTTTGTTTAAAGGGGCTCTATGGGACTATTAAAATTAATGACATCTCTATACCTCCCTTCAACCAGGTGTGATATCCTCTCTTTACGCTAATATGAATCATCCGGCACTGGGAAATAATCTCCCATTCATGCTAAATCGGGAATCAGATCTACATATCTCTATCTCCTTACCTCAATGCCAATATCGCTGTACTTTCATATCAAAGGGCAGTTATCAGGTAATTCTCGCTGAACCATCCACAAGTATTCCCCAAGTACCTCACCAAATTGTTTTAGGGGCCATAACTCCTTGGGATCAACCTCTCATATCTAGTGCACATGCCCAGTGGTGAGGTCTCTCTTAAGGTGGGTGGCCAATCTCATATCTAAAATCCTTAGCAAACCATTCCCCCTCACCCGACTTCTTGTCTCCTTGCCGAAAAAGCCACAGGGTTCAATAATCAGCAACATAAACTTGCACAGTATATTTGTATGGCTGCTAGAATATATATTGCCTAAATGGCTCTCACTTATCCTCCTACTTAATCCGATTCTCGCTAGACTCCCAAGTATGATCCTATATGAAAGAGAGAAGATAAAACTGAGTTATTCCTTAAAACTTGGCAACTATGGTATGATTTTCATGGAAATACCAGGATTACCCCAAATGCTCAGTATGGGATAGCAAGAGAGTGTAGGAGGCGACGATCATCAGAAACTAAAGTCATGACCCTAGTTCCCCTTAATGTATTTCTGATTTGTACTATTTTTATTCTTTTGTTACATCATCCCCTTGAAAAGGAGAGAAAGATTTAAAAGAAAAGAAGATACCAGAAATGCCTGATACAGTTTTTGTAATCCAAACCTTATGTGGATGTTATTTGTTATGTTTATACACCGAAAATTACATTAATGCACCCCCTGCAAGGGAAATTTTCTGTTTGATTAGCTTGTAATGATTCGCTTATTTTTCAATCAAATCATTTGAAAGAAAAATTGAAGACGTCTCTTTAGGCTAAGTCATTAATAGCTGATTAGCAGGGTTGGGGATCCCCACCAATCAGTTCTTTCCTAGGTCTGCTGTAAGTGTGGACAGCACTGGAAATAAACAGTGTTGTCCATATTATGGTAACCTGCTGTGGTACTGCAGGTGTAGTGACCGAGTAAATCATCCTGGTCCCCTCCATAAATGTCATCCATGTTTGTCTTATGTGGATGCACTGTGCAAGCCTGTCTTGTCATTTCCAGTGTGTGTGTTGCACAGCTGCAGCACTTGAGAGGTTAACTTTTAATGAAATCCAAAGCCTGCATGTAAATGTATCAAGTCTTTCATGTCATGTGGTATGAACGAAGGTATAAATAGGAGTGATTGAGAGCAGGAAAGGAGTTCCATCTTCTAGAGTAGCAGGTCTTCCATCTTGTCTGCTATCTGAGTTTCACCTAACACAGAGCCACATGGAGGCACCTTTAGCCTTCTTGTGTTGAAGATGGAAGAGGAGGAGAGGTTTTCCGTGCTGTTTGTGAGATGGATGTAAGTGGATTGAGCCCCTCAAGTGTGAAAGAACATTTGTAAGTAACTACTTCTTCTCAAGGCCAGTGTAAAGGTACTATCTAATAGTCTAAGTTTCCTATGCGGCTGTCTGGAGCCTGGATCACAGCGTAGAGGTACACTCTTTAATTGTCACACCCACGCGTCTCCAAGGCTGATTGGAGGTTGAAGATAATATTTTCTGTTAGAGTGTCTGTGGAGTGACCCTACCCCTTTCCTCCTCCGAAGTGTTCCCCTTCCAGGACCGGTTCCTGACAGATACCGTGGACTGCAGGATCGGTGTCATCCTGAGTTTCTTCCCTGACCTCAAATCCCCTGTCTTGCCTGCACTGTAAAGATTTTAATTAAACTGCCTTGTATTACCTTTTTAAAGTTTCCAAGAAAAGTTTATATGGGGCTCTAACTGCTCCTAGAGACCCTTGGTACTATAGAACTGATTGTGGCTGCATTTATTCTCCGCTGAGGGTCATACCAGTGTGTATAGGAATGGTGGCATCACCCGTGACAACTACAACCTGTTATCCTGTTTGTTGGGTATCTCCCTATACTAGGGGTGTCCCAGGAGGCCTGTAGTGATACTCTGGCCTTGGCTGCGTGTGTCCCTCTGGGAAGGAGTCTGGTAAGAGCCACCATGACACATAGGCACTATACCCTCCCAGCTTCCTATGTATGTCAGGTGTCTGGTGTCTCCCTACGGGATGCTGCACAGGCACAGTGCTCATTGAATTTGCCTGTAGTACCAAACTGGACCGCAGACCCCCACGATCAACTATTGATGATCTATCCTAAGGACAGGTCATCAATAGAAAAAGTCACAAAAAATTATTTTAAATCCAAGACAGGTGAGCAGGGGTCTGACACGTGGAAAGAAAGAGCAAGGCCAAAGGTGGCAGAAATAGGCAGGGCCTCCAGGCAAGATGAAAGAGGAGGGGGAAGATAAGATGGTTTGATTCACTTGATCACTCATCTGATTCAGAACACAGCCATAAAGGTTGACTATCTTTTAGAACCCAGGACGCATATGCCCACAGGCTCTCAATTTAATCACTTAATTTTTCACATGATCTACTTCTCTTTTGCCATTGCTACAACTCTTAAAATACATCCCTTAAAGGGACTGTCCGTGATATGCAACCTATTTTAACTGCAGGTAGTCCTATAACATACACTATACTCCCCCATTTCACCTCTCGCTAGTCCAGTGCTACAGCTCAAGCAACTGTCTTCAGCAGTCACTTGTATATATAGATGCACCACCATTGCAGCATATAATTAAAGCCTTCCACGGAGGGCCGAAACAGCGGTGCTGAAGCAGTGGGGGATCGAACAAGTGAGTATAGCATTTTTTATAACATATCATGAAGTTAAAAAACTGTATGACTCAGACGGCCCCTTTAACCTTCCCACTTATAACAAGTTAGAGGTAGGTAAGAAGGAAAGGTACTCCTTAATCTTGCTCCTGTTGAAAAGCCCTTGCACTCATATATAGCATGACAGACCACTTACCAGCCCTGGTTGCACACTCCTAACCTATTGTTAACTCTTGTCTCAGTACATTTACCTTAATCCCGGTCATTCCTCTGTCGTGGGTAAGTGGTATTGCAATGCAAGCTCAGAATATGATGCAGACAATGGAGTTACAATAAATGCATAACATTTATTTATGAACCGAAGCATGAAAACAAGTAATATTATAAGGTCAAATAAGCAATTAAACTGTTACCATAGAACCCTCTATTGCTAACTATGGCAACTAAATCCTTGGATTATTAGTAATCTAATAATAACAAGGAACAATAATCACTGGCGTACATATAGGGGGTGCTTGGGGTGCGGTTGCGACCCGGCCCCTGAGCCCCTGGGGGCCCACGGGGCTTACTTTGCATTCAGTCAGGCGGCACTGACTGACTGCATTTACTTTCACTATGGTCTCTGCGCAGGCAGGCAGCCTCTCCTACATCGGCGCTTCCTCCCAGGACCTCCGCTCAGACCCCTCCCCCATCTGGTTCTCCAGCACAGAGATCATCAGAGGGGAGGAGTCTGAGCGGAGGTCCTGGGAGGAAGCACCGATGTGCAGGAGAGGCTGCCTGCCTGCGCAGAGACCATAGTGAAAGTAAGTGCAGTCAGTGAGAGGGAACGTCCTCGGTATGATTAAGAGGGGGGAGGGGGGTGAGTGAGGGGTGTTCTGTGTGATGGTGAGTGGGGGTGAGTGAGGGGTGTTCTGTGTGATGGGGAGTGGGGGTGAGTGAAGGGGGTTCTGTGTGATGGGGAGTGGGGGGGGACGAGGGGTGTTCTGTGTGATAGGGAGTGGGGGTGAGTGAGGGGGGTTCTGTGTGTGATGGGGAGTGGGGGTGAGTGAGGGGTGTTCTGTGTGATGGGGAGTGTGGGTGAGTGAGGGGTGTTCTGTGTGATGGGGAGTGGGGGGGGACGAGGGGTGTTCTGTGTGATGGGGAGTGGGGGTGAGTGAGGGGGGTTCTGTGTGATGGGGAGTGGGGGTGAGTGAGGGGGGTTCTGTGTGATGGGGAGTGGGGGTGAGTGAGGGGGGTTCTGTGTGATGGGGAGTGGGGGTGAGTGAGGGGGGTTCTGCGAGCCGACACCTGACTTCACTATTAGAGGTATGCTAGAACCGAGCCGCTGTATTGGTGACTAAGGGCTCAATGCCACAGCCGTAAGCCTACAACACTGTGGGAGACCACCGGCATGTCACACATTTCCCAGCCATGCACGCTGCCGGCAGGGACCACATACGGCTTTGTGTAGCACTGCACATGCACAGGGGGATTCTTTTTTTAATTCCCCACTCTGTTTAGAGTGACAATGCGTATGGAAACAATGTATTGCGTATGGGCAGTGTATCATACAAGTGTACAGGGCTCACGTTACGTGGTACGCAGAGAAAGAGAGCATGCTGGGATTACCACGTGTGCATAATACGTGGTGAAAACCTGGTCGTGGACATGAGCCCTAACATGTTATAAAAGTTAGCTCATGCTGTCTCCAATGTATGTGTGCCTGTATGTGTAAATATAATTCTTTTTTTCTTTCTTGGGGAAGCAAAGCGTGCCTTGAGGCTTGTGTTCTGGATGTTTTAAAAATCTAAAACCCCTGATTACTAATGATCCATTAATGGGTCATTAAAAAAAACAGTAATGTAGCTAAAAGTGATATACAAGGAGTAGCTGTGAAAAGGAGTGGTGGGTGGACGGGTCTGGAAGGGGGCCCCAAGGTAAACTTTTGCACCCGGGCCCATGAGCCTCTAGCTACGCCCCTGACAATAATACTTTGTATTTACCATGAAAATAATAACAACATTTGTGGATAATATTGAGTACACTTGATAATTAATCATCTCATATGGCAGAATATAATACACAACTTCACGCCAGTGCCAACCAACAACATCCTTTAGAAAGCCGTTTCCCAAATCCAGGTATAGTGTCTCCTTAAATATCACAGTCCATAACCTGAATTCAAGCTCTTTAAATATCACACTGTCAAAGTCTGCAATTCTAGTTCTTCCCTTAGCAGGCTTGCTAACAAATTGTCTCTAGTAGTGTGCAAACATAGTTTTACTGAGGCCAGTTTCACTTACGACACGTGCCAGCAAACTCCTCAGTGTCCTTTTTGGTATTGGTCGGTTGCTCTACCTTGTAATCCCATGCTTTCCTTTGCTGGCAACAGGTAGTCTCAATTTCTTCTGCCTGTTGCCCTCTGCAATCTCCAAACAGCTCCACTCTCATTTAGGGGTTCAGTCTTCCGCTGACTTTTCCTCACTGGCAGAAGCTTCTCTGCAGATCATTGCACCTTTTCAGCAGCAGCCTCCAGCAGCATCTCAGCTCACTTACACAGACTCTGCACTCTCTCTTGTGCTGCAGCAGGAAATTGCCCTTTTATAATGCTGACATCATCTCACTAGAATGTTCCCAAGAAGCATGCTCAGTTCATTTTAGTTTGGAGCTGCCATCTTGGTAGTCCATTGTGAAGCCCGGAACACTCTTTAGGGGAGCCGCTTACACTTCTCTACAGCAATGCTGACTGCCTACATTCACTCTTTAGCTAAAAGTTTTTCCGAACCTGTTGACTTTGGTGGGATTATTTGACTAAGTAATGTATATAGAAGCCTCCATTTCACCCAGTGACATATGATAGGAGTAGAGATGAGCGAGCATACTCGCTAAGGACAATTGCTCGATTGGGCATTGTCCTTAGCGAGTATCTCCCCGCTCGGGAGAAAAGGTTTGGCTGTCGGCGTGGGTGACAGGTGAGTTGCGGCAGTCAGCAGTGGGGAGCGGGAGGAGAGAGGGAGAGAGAGATCTCCCCTCCGTTCCTCCCCGCTCTCCCCGCCCGCCGCCGGGAGCCGAATCTTTGCTCCCAAGCGGGCAGGTACTCGCTAAGGGCAATGCTCGATCGAGCAATTGCCCTTAGCGAGTATACTCGCTCATCTCTAGTTAGGAGATATAAAATTTGAAAATATTGAATTTTAATGTCTAGCAGTGGCTTATTCCTCTCTCTATTGAAGAAACAGCATGGCCAGCTTTTAAACTGCTTGCCAAATTGCTGAGTACTGAACATATATTTATGTAACCCTTAAAACAGCTCTTGGCCCTAAACATTATGTGCCTGGATACAACCCTGATGCCTTAGGAGCACAACACATCTATTTATAGTGTAATTTCATGCAGATTGTCAATTCATCAGAATGCCTGTGATGCCTCATCCAGAAATGCTTCAGAATCATTACTGACTGAAATATTCATAGGTAATTAACATTTGCCAAGGTTGTCAATGAGCTTTGCAGGCTTTGAACTTTTCATCCTGACAAGCCCTTGTGAGTACTTTTGAATTGGTCTTGTAGAGACTATTTTTGGTAATTATCGTACAATACTAGTAGATTGCACCCATATAAAGTGTGAAGTTATGGTAGAATTGCTTTTAGGGTGCAATTATGATATTTAATGGGTTGTCCCGGGTTATTCTTTTGTGGGCCCAAGTGCTCCCACACACTTGCGTTTTTTTAACGCTGCAATTTTTTTGACGTGAATGTCAATGGGTCTTTCCAATGTTAAATACACATTGCACAAAAATCACAAAGCGCAAACTTGCAATACGTTTTTAACATTGAAACCTCCCATTGACATTTGCGGTAAAAAAAACACAGCGTTAAAAAAATGCAAGTGGGTAGGAGCCCTAATGAATCCCTTGTCCTGCTGCAAATAACTTTTATAATTACTATTACTGCCCCAGATGCGCCCATTCGAAATATTAAAGGTGCATCATGGGATAAGTGATGTTACCCAATGTGCCGAGCCATTAACATCCCATAAACATTTAAATTTGCTATTGTGGTATGAGGACTTATAAGCTATTCTTTCTCTGTTATCAGCCCAAAGGCTGAAGCATATTATATACTGTTATGTATCTGTTTGCTCTGCTGAGTATCTAATATTTTCCTGTGTAACATCTACTGTAGCATCTCCAGTTCTAGGAGCAGCAGTGGAATTCACTCACTGACCCTCCCTTACCTTTATGCACTCACTCTATCCCTCCCCACTCTGCTGTAATAAGTCTCCCAGATAGTTAGCTGAGAGTATGGTGTGAGTTGATGCTGGAAGCTGCAGCTGTGATCTGCCGCCGCCCCCCTGGTCTGACTGTGTCCCTCTTTTCCTTCTACCCTTTCAACATGTGACTAGCATAAGTGAAAGTAGCTTGTACTTCCTGCTTTCTTCCAGTCAAAAGATAAGATGAACCAATAAGTGTTAGCTTTCATTAAGCCGGCCTACCTAGTATTTAAGGCTATGTCTGTGATGTAAGAGACAGTCTGAGATTTAAGAACCTTTGTTTCTCCTAGACTCAATATTCGTGTTGACACAGAATAAATCTTTGTTCATTTACTACGTCCCTGGGTATGCATCAGAAGTCGGATCTTTTTTCACTATGACACAACAGTCCAGCCCATGTTTACGGGGCATCACTGGTGACATCCCATTTCCCCAACTACTCTGACCGCTCATGCATGGTATTTGCTTTCAGCAGCGGCTGTCAGTGGCATCAAAGTTGACACAGCGCATGCGCTGATATAGACCGAGCTTCTGACAGACTGTCAGATTTGGTCGGGGGCAGATACTGAACCACCTTCCTGCCTCTTCAGTATGATTCATGCTGCAATCCTTGTTATTACACTGCAGCTCGTGGTATTCGGACTGAGGGCACACAACTATGTGTTTGTGGAGTGATGGAGAGCACACATAGAGGAATCGCCACAAAATTTTCCGCAGCAAATTCTGCCTCCAAAACTGTATCAAAGTCCGTGGATTTCTGCTGCGGTTTTTGGTGTGGATTTACATGCAGATTTAGCCCTTTCAGTAGGCAAAATCTGTGTATGCAATTCCAATGCGGGGCAGCCATCACTTTTGGGAGCACAAAGGTGGGGACTATTTTAGATTTTGTCAGATTTATTATCAGAACTTTTGTCAGATTTCTTTTAACATGGCAAAAACATGGCATTTTAACAGGGAAGTGTAGAGTTTATATATTCACTGATAAAACATCGAGGGGTCCTGCAACATCCCAAAGGGGAACCCCGGACACTTGACAACTGTGGAGAGCTGGGAGGGATAAGTGTTGGCTTGTCACGGCAGCACTTACCAGACTCTCTTCCCGGAGGGATGACACATAGCCAAGGCCAGAGCTGAATTGTAGGACACCTTCGACACCCCTAGGATAGGGAATGCCAATAAGCAGAAGGATGGGGGTAATAGTTATCACGCGTGATGCCACCGTTCCCACACGCCAGTATGCTACACTGCGGAGAATAAACGCAGACACTTGTGTATAGTACCTAGGGTCCCCAGGAATGGTTAAGGCCCGGTAGAACTTTACTTGCAATAAACTTTGGCAAACATTTATTCACAGAAATGCAGGTACAATTCTTCACAGTGAAAGTAGAAAAGAGTTCAGAGATCAGGGAGGATACACAGGATGAAACCGGTCTTACAGTCCACGTTATCTGTACGGTACCACTCCTGGACTGGGAGCATTCCGGAGGAGGAAGGGGGCAGGGGTCGCTCCACGGACACTCTGGCAGAAATGATTCACTTAAAGGATTAGCATTAACACCCCACACTGGAGATGGGTGTGACTGGTAGCGTACTTCTACGCAGTGATCTTAACTTTGGACGGCCGCACAGGAACAACTTGCAATTTAAATTAGTACCTTTACGATGTGACTCCCTATACAGAATTACTTAGGTATGCTCTCTATTATGGTTTTGGGACTCACTCCACTCACATCCTGATGTCACTCGCTACAGGATATCTCTCCTTCTCCTCCATCTTCACCACAAGGAAGCTGAAGGTGCTTCCATGTGACTCTGTGTTAAGTAGACTCTGGTGGTAGACAAGATGGAAGACACAGATTGAAGACCTTTTTCCACTCTCAAGCACTCCGTTCTATACCCTCACTCATACCACATGACATGACAGACTGATACATTTACATGCAGGCAATGGTTTTATTGGAGTTAACCTCTCAAGCGCCGCAGCTGTGCAACACATACACTGGATATGACAGGGCAGGCTTTGCACAGTGCATTTATATAAGACAAATATGTATGACATTTATAGAGGAGACCAAGATGGTGTTCTGGGCCACTACAGACTATTTTACTTTGAGACCCAAAGGAAACATTATTTTATGGTGGGAATAATGGAGGAACTATTACCATGTGGATAAGTCAGTAAGTGAGTTGAACCGCTGTTTCTAAATCTGTTACAATAGTTGTCATGTAGATAAGACAACTCTGATGCATATATTTTTTAACGTAATGAACTATGAGGTCCCAAGCTGAGCTTTTGCACCAGGGCCTATGAGCCTTTAGCTACGCCCCTGTTCATGGCCCTATCAGTTCACTGGTTGTCCTTACTGGGACCATTTTAGGTAGGTGCAAAACCACTGCATACCAAGAACACTTCCACAAAATCTGCTGTTTTGGAGATGCCCTGACATACTTGTCTAGTCATCACTATATATTATATATCCCACAATCTTACAGGTGCTAATGTAAAAGATAATTACCTGATAGTTTCAATGTTTTATATATATATGTGTGTGTGTGTGTATATATATATATATATATATATATATATATATATATATATATATATATATATATATATATAAATCATGTAAAAATGATTGGCAACACACTTCCACATTTGCAGTATAAAAAAAGTTAGAGATATGTGGTTTATAATATGAAAACAGAGGTGATGAGTGTTACCTATAGTATCGTTCATACTTCTTCCCCCAACCAGAAAGTGTCAGCACTAGAGATGAGCGAGCATACTCGTCCGAGCTTGATGCTTGTTCGAGTATTAGGGTGCTCGAGATGCTTGTTACTCGAGACGAGCACCACGCGGTACTCCTCTCGATTAAACGAGCACTGACCATTGAATTCAATGGAGCCGGCAATACAGCCGGCTCCATTGAAAGCAATGGGCTGCCGGCGATCGCGGGATGAATTGTCGGGAAGGACTTAAATATATAAGCCCTTCCCTGCAATTCATCCAGAAATGTGTAAAAATAAAAAAAAATATATATACTCACCTTGTCCCGGCAGACGGAGTTCAGCGCGGCTGGCCTGCAGTGGGTGTGAAGGGGGTGTGAGTCAAACATGCCCCTGATTGGCTCAGCTGAGCCAATCAGAGGCAGATCTCACTCACACCCATTCATGAATTCATGAATGGGTGAGTGAGTGTTCCCTCTGATTGGCTCAGCGCAGCTCTCAGCTGAATGACAGCAGTTCAGCACCACAGTGCAGGGGACAGCAGGAGAACACGCGGCTGTGCCCCGGCAGCTGAAGGGAGGTGAGTATCTATTTTTTTGGGTTTTTTAAATCACTTTTAATTCATTTCCAGGGAATGGCTTATATGTAAAGTCCTTCCTTGAAAAAGAATTCAGGTGTGCCAGCAGACCATTGTCTTCAATGGAGTCGCCGGCAGCAGCAGCGGCTCCATTGAAGAGAATGCCTGCATTTTTATTCTTTTTTACACTAAAATCTTTCTTTTTCAGGTAAAGGCTTATATTTTTAAGCCCTTCCCAAAAATTCATCCCGCGCTCACTGGCAGCCCATTGCTTTCAATGGAGCCGGCTGTATTGCCGCCTCCATTAAATTCAATGGGCTATCATCGTTCTTCTCTGCCACAGCTGTTACAGCTGTGGCAGAGGAGAACGATCGTTATGCTGACAGTGCGGGGGGGGGGTCTCACTCTTGCCACTTTTGTGGCTTAATAGTGAGACCTCGGAGCCCGAAATGTAGCCCTGCATGTTGCTCCTCGCCTGCCCTATCCATTTCTGTGTTTTTCACATGACTTTGGTGATTTGCTAAGATTTTCACAAATGAAAACCTTAGCGGAGCACCTGTCATATACAAAAATGCTCGAGTCGCCCATTGACTTCAATGGGGTTCGTTACTCGAAACGAACTCTCGAGTATCACTGAAAGTTCGACTCGAGTAACGAGCACCCGAGCATTTTGGTGCTCGCTCATCTCTAGTCAGCACCCATTAAATGATGCCATCTCGCCAAATACCATCCTATATCATAATGCGCTCTCAATATATCTTTTGTGAAAATTCAGATAGCTCCATGCCCATGACTCATGAATTGTGATAATGTATCTCAGAAAAAAATTATCCTTCTGTTTCATATCAGCCTGGATGAGATGCAGACACTTCCACCCAAGTTTGAACCTCCGAAAGGTTGTTTGGAGTTTATCTGCTAGCGACTTTTTGCATTCTCAGGTGCAAGCTACAAAGTATTAGTTTTTAGTCCTATAATTTTTATTTTTCCAACGTAAAGGATTTCAATTTGTCAATGGAATTGTACAGATAACGGGTCACATTAATGGTGGGAATTCATCTGCAATTATTCATCTTTGGCCGCCTGCAGACGGCCGGGTCAGATCCCGCTGCGAGAATTCTCACAGCGGGACCCGACCCGAGCCCCTGCAGGGACCAGTGAGGCGCTCACCTCTCCTGCAGCTCCGGCTCTTTGATATGCTGGCTGACGGCCAGCCAGCGCATGCGCAGAGCGTTGCCGGCGGCCCAGGAGTGATATTTCTGTGTGGGGCTCTGCGAGACCCGTACAGAAATAGAGCATGCCGCCATTTGTTTTCCACGTGTGATTTCACACGGACAAATCGTGGCCGTCTGCCTAGGATTGAGTTTTCTAATGCAATCCTATGGCAGCTTCCACGGGCGGAAATTCTGCAGGAAATCTTGCCGTGGAATTTCCACTCGTGTGCAGGGGGCCTTTGTCAAATTTTTTTAACATGACAAAAACATGGCATTTTAACAGTGGTGTGTAGACTTTGTATATCGCCTGATAAAACATGGTAAAATATTTGAAGCACAAATAAGCTCACTTAGTTCCAGCAAAGACGAAGTAATGATGTGATGGAAAATATTTGTTGTTCAGTAGATGACTTTAAAGTTAGAACTATTTTCAGTATTAAATGTGTGATTAAACAGTGTAGAATAATTTTCAAGATGGTACAGCCTTTGGAAAAAAAAGTTTTATATGAATTCCAGCTATTGCAGCTCAAGGGCAGATCCACATAGGATGACATACTTGGTTGCACTCATATTAGAAGAGCATGACATTAACACACCCTCCTTATGGTTATGACGACTGTAAATGAGCCCATAACACAGGTTTGGTCCTCCACATAAAGTATTATAATGGAGTAAATTGTTCAGATCATTCATTAGTAGTTATACAGGGATCAAAACGGAGCGTAATATATTGAGCTTTATGCTACGCTGCAGGCAATATCTTATATGAGATATAATTAGAATCGCTTCTCCCTGCTCAGAACTGTTTCTACATGTATTGTGTTTCACTAAATATGGAGAGAGCACAGACCGCAGGCATATAAAAAGTCATGAATGATGTATGCATGTACACTATTTGTCAAAAAAAATCCCGCACCTAGAAGGAGTCATCTAGAGATGAGCGAACACCAAAATGTTCGGGTGTTCGTTATTCGGAACGAACTTCCCGCGATGTTCGAGGGTTCGTTTCGAACAACGAACCCCATTGAAGTCAATGGGCGACCAGAGCATTTTTGTATTTCGCCGATGCTCGCTAAGGTTTTCATGTGTGAAAATCTGGGCAATTCAAGAAAGTGATGGGAATGACACAGAAACGGATAGGGCAGGCGAGGGGCTACATGTTGGGCTGCATCTCAAGTTCCCAGGTCCCACTATTAAGCCACAATACCGGCAAGAGTGGGCCCCCCCCCCCCCTCCCAACAACTTTTACTTCTGAAAAGCCCTCATTAGCATGGCATACCTTTGCTAAGCACCACACTAGCTACAACAAAGCACAATCACTGCCTGGATGACACTCCGCTGCCACTTCTCCTGGGTTACATGCTGACCAACCGCCCCCCCTCCCCCCCACAGCGCACACCAAAGTGTCCCTGCGCAGCCTTCAGCTGCCCTCATGCCACGCCACACTCATGTCCATTTAGAAGTGCGTCTGCCATGAGGAGGAACCGCAGGCACACACTGCAGTGGGTTGGCATGGCTAGGCAGCGACCCTCTTTAAAAGGGGCGGGGCGATAGCCCACAATGCTGTACAGAAGCAATGAGAAATAGAATCCTGTGCCACCGCCATCAGGAGCTGCACACGTAGGCATAGCAATGGGGAACCTATGTGCCACACACTATTCATTCTGTCAAGGTGTCTGCATGCCCCAGTCAGACTGGTAATATGCACCTTAACAGTAACCGCGTTGGTGGTAATGTGGTGGTGACTGCGGACCTAGTAGCACGGTTGTATTTTGTTGGTTTTCGGAATGCGGCCAGGATTAAGTGGGCCGTGGCGGGGGGATGGTGTGGGGGCTCTCTTGTTGTGTCGGTAAAGGTGAAATTCTTGGACTGCCACCAGACGAACCAATGCAAAGGCATTTGCCAAGAATGTTTTCCCTGTTGGAGGAGGAGGGGGATGTTTTTGAGGCACTACGTGTCCTCTCCACGTGTCCGTGGTTATATGCACCATTACAGTAACCGCGTTGGTGGGAAATGGCCTCGCCGCCATCATGTCTTTGGGAAGCCTCTGTTTCCACACCCCAGAGACATACCATTAGCAGCGGTATAGGCAGAGCCCAGAATTCGTAACATTTCAGCCGTAGCATTAGGACAGGCCCCACTAACATATCACTAGCAGCATTATAGGAGGAGCGCAGTCTTCGTTCCATGTCAGCAATAGTAGCACTCAAGACAGGCCCCAGTAACAATTCCGAAGCAGCAGTATAGCGGGAGCGCAGTCTTCGTTCAATGTCAGCAATAGTAGCACTCAAGACAGGCCCCAGTAACAATTCCGAAGCAGCAGTATAGCGGGAGCGCAGTCTTCGTTCCATGTCAGCAATAGTAGCACTCAAGACAGGCCCCAGTAACAATTCCGAAGCAGCAGTATAGCGGGAGCGCAGTCTTCGTTCCATTTCAGTAGCCTTAGTATAGCCAAGGCCCAAGTTACATTTATGTAGCTAAAGTGTACGCCAACCCCACACACCTTTCTGTACCATGAGTGCAGGCGAAGAACATACAAATTGCTATGATTACACTGTAGGTGAGGGCCCCAAAAATTTGGTGTACCAACAGTACTAATGTACCTCAGTAAAAATTGGCCATGCCCAACCAAGATGGCAGGTGAATCGCTTTGGTTAATGTGGCTTAAGTGGTAACTAGGCCTGGAGGCAGCCCAGTGTAACGAAAAATTGGTTCAAGTTAAAGTTCCAACGCTTTTAAGCGCATTGAAACTTATAAAAATTGTTCAGAAAAATTATTTGAGTGAGCCTTGTGGCCCTAAGAAAAATTGCCCGTTCAGCGTGATTACGTGAGGTTTCAGGAGGAGGAGCAGGAGGAGGAGGAGGAATATTAGACACAGATTGATGAAGCAGAAATGTCCCCGTTTTGGATGGTGAGAGAGAACGTAGCTTCCATCCGCGGGTGCAGCCTACGTATTGCTTACGTATCGCTGCTGTCCGCTGGTGGAGAACAGAAGTCTGGGGAAATCCAGCCTTTGTTCATCTTGATGAGTGTTAGCCTGTCGGCACTGTCGGTTGACAAGCGGCTACGCTTATCTGTGATGATTCCCCCAGCCGCACTAAACACCCTCTCCGACAAGACGCTAGCCGCAGGACAAGCAAGCACCTCCAGGGCATACAGCGCTAGTTCAGGCCACGTGTCCAGCTTCGACACCCAGTAGTTGTAGGGGGCAGAGGCGTCACCAAGGATGGTCGTGCGATCCGCTACGTACTCCCTCACCATCCTTTTACAGTGCTCCCGCCGACTCAGCCGTGACTGGGGAGCGGTGACACAGTCTTGGTGGGGAGCCATAAAGCTGGCCAGGCCCTTAAAGACTGTTGCACTGCCTGGGATGTACATGCTGCTCGATCTACGCACATCCCCTGCTACCTTGCCCTCGGTACTGCGCCTTCTGCCACTAGCGCTGTCGGCTGGGAATTTTACCATCAGCTTGACCGCCAGGGTCCTGTGGTATAGCAACACTCTCGAACCCCTTTCCTCTTCGGGAATGAGACTGGGAAGGTTCTCCTTATAGCGTGGGTCGAGCAGTGTGTACACCCAGTAATCCGTAGTGGCCAGAATGCGTGCAACGCGAGGGTCACGAGAAAGGCATCCTAACATGAAGTCAGCCATGTGTGCCAGGGTACCCGTACGCAACACATGGCTGTCTTCACTAGGAAGATCACTTTCAGGATCCTCCTCCTCCTCCTCCTCCTCCTCAGGCCATACACGCTGAAAGGATGACAGGCAATCAGCCAGTGTACCGTCAGCAGCGGGCCAAGCTGTCTCTTCCCCCTCCTCCTCATCCTCCTCATGCTCCTCCTCCTCCTCCTGTACGCGCTGAGAAATAGACAGGAGGGTGCCCTGACTATCCAGCGGCATACTGTCTTCCCCCACCCCCGTTTCCGAGCGCAAAGCAGCTGCCTTTATGGTTTGCAGGGAATTTCTCAAGATGCATAGCAGAGGAATGGTGACGCTAATGATTGTAGCATCGCCGCTCACCACCTGGGTAGACTCCTCAAAGTTACCAAGGACATGGCAGATGTCTGCCAACCAGGCCCACTCTTCTGAAAGGAATTGAGGAGGCTGACTCCCACTGCGCCGCCCATGTTGGAGTTGGTATTCGACTATAGCTCTACGCTGTTCATAGAGCCTGGCCAACATGTGGAGCGTAGAGTTCCACCGTGTGGGCACGTCGCACAGCAGTCGGTGCACTGGCAGCTTAAAGTGATGTTGCAGGGTGCGCAGGGTGGCAGCGTCCGTGTGGGACTTGCGAAAATGTGCGCAGAGCCGGCGCGCCTTTACGAGCAGGTCTGACAAGCGTGGGTAGCTTTTCAGAAAGCGCTGAACCACCAAATTAAAGACGTGGGCCAGGCATGGCACGTGCGTGAGGCTGCCGAGCTGCAGAGCCGCCACCAGGTTACGGCCGTTGTCACACACGACCATGCCCGGTTGGAGGCTCAGCGGCGCAAGCCAGCGGTCGGTCTGCTGTGTCAGACCCTGCAGCAGTTCGTGGGCCGTGTGCCTCTTATCGCCTAAGCTGAGTAGTTTCAGCACGGCCTGCTGACGCTTGCCCACCGCTGTGCTGCCACACCGCGCGACACCGACTGCTGGCGACATGCTGCTACTAACACATCTTGATTGCGAGACAGAGGAGGAGGAGGAGGGTGCTTTAGTGGAGGAAGCATACACCTCCGCAGATACCACCACCGAGCTGGGGCCCGCAATTCTGGGGGTGGGTAGGACGTGAGCGGTCCCGGGCTCTGACTCTGTCCCAGCCTCCACTAAATTCACCCAATGTGCCGTCAGGGAGATGTAGTGGCCCTGCCCGCCTGTGCTTGTCCACGTGTCCGTAGTTAAGTGGACCGTGGCAGTAACCGCGTTGGTGAGGGCGCGTACAATGTTGCGGGAGACGTGGTCGTGCAGGGCTGGGACGGCACATCGGGAAAAGTAGTGGCGACTGGGAACTGAGTAGCGCGGGGCCGCCGCCTCCATGATACTTTTGAAGGACTCCGTTTCCACAACCCTATACGGCAGCATCTCAAGGCTGATGAATTTTGCTATGCGGATGGTTAACGTTTGAGCGTGCGGGTGCGTGGCGGCGTACTTGCGCTTGCGCTCCAACAGTTGCGCAAGCGACGGCTGGACGGTGCGCTGAACTACACTGCTGGATGGGGCCGAAGACAGCGGAGGTGAGGGTGTGGGTGCAGGCCAGGAGACGGTAGTGCCTGTGTCCTGAGAGGGGGGTTGCATCTCAGTGGCAGGTTGGGGCACAGGGGGAGAGGCAGGGGTGCAAACCGGAGGCGCTGAACGGCCTTCGTTCCACCTTGTGGGGTGCTTGGCCATCATATGTCTGCGCATGGTGGTGGTGGTGAGGCTGTTGGTGTTGGCTCCCCGGCTGAGCTTTGCGCGACAAAGGTTGCACACCACTGTTCGTCGGTCGTCAGGCGTCTCTGTGAAAAACTGCCAGACCTTAGAGCACCTCGGCCTCTGCAGGGTGGCATGGCGCGAGGGGGCGCTTTGGGAAACACTTGGTGGATTATTCGGTCTGGCCCTGCCTCTACCCCTGGCCACCGCACTGCCTCTTGCAACCTGCCCTGCTGATGCCCTTGACTCCCCCTCTGAAGACCTGTCCTCCTGAGTAAGCGTTGCACACCAGGTGGGGTCAGTCACCTCATCGTCCTGCTGCTCTTCCTCCGAATCCTCTGTGCGCTGCTCCCTCGGACTTACTGCCCTTACTACTACCTCACTGCAAGACAACTGTGTCTGATCGTCATCGTCCTCCTCACCCACAGAAAGTTGTTGAGACAGTTGGCGGAAGTCCCCAGCCTCTTCCCCCGGACCCCGGGAACTTTCGAATGGTTGGGCATCAGTGACGATAAACTCCTCTGGTGGGAGAGGAACCGCTGCTGCCCAATCTAAGCAGGGGCCCGAGAACAGTTCCTGGGAGTGTTCCCGCTCCTGAGCAGGTGTCATTGTAGTGGAGTGAGGAGGCTGGGAGGAAGGAGGAGCAGCAGACAGAGGATTCGGATTTGCAGCACTGGACGGCGCAGAACTGCGGGTTGACGATAGGTTGCTCGAAGCACTTTCTGCCATCCAGGACAGGACCTGCTCACACTGCTCATTTTCTAATAACCGTCTCCCGCGTGGACCCATTAATTGGGCGATGAATGTGGGGACGCCAGAAACGTGCCTCTCTCCTAATCGCGCAGCAGTCGGCTGCGACACACCTGGATCAGGAGCTCGGCCTGTGCCCACACCCTGAATTGGCCCTCCGCGTCCTCGGCCGCGTCCACGTCCTCTAGGCCTACCCCTACCCCTCAGCATGCTGTATTACCAGTGATTTGATTTCACAGGCAGCTAATAAATTGGCGCAAGGCCAAATATAATTTTTTCCCTTTTTTGAAAACGAAAGGCCCCACTGCCTCTAGTGAATGTATAATCTAAGTTTAATAACTGTGCTGTTTTCCTGCTAATGTGTCACAGAACGTGAGGGTAGCAGAGTTATTAACTGTGGCAGAGCAGGTATTTTTTTTCCCAATTAAGGAAAGCAAATGGCGAAGCCAGGAGTAAAACGTAGCTGGGTGCGTCTGATTTTTAAAGGTTGCAGACGCAGCCGACACGTGTCCACCGCCCTTAGGACGGACAGAGGCAGGACAAATAGAAATATTTTCCGTTTTTTTGCACCAAAAGGCAGCACTGCGTATATTCTATGAACATGAGAAGTTTAATAACTGTGCTGTGTCCCTGCTAATGTGTCACAGAACGTGAGGGTAGCAGAGTTATTAACTGTGGCAGAGCAGGTATTTTTTTTCCCAATTAAGGAAAGCAAATGGCGAAGCCAGGAGTAAAACGTAGCTGGGTGCGTCTGATTTTTACAGGTTGCACACGCAGCCGACACGTGTCCACCGCCCTTAGGACGGACAGAGGCAGGACAAATAGAAATATTTTCCGTTTTTTTGCACCAAAAGGCAGCACTGCGTATATTCTATGAACATGAGAAGTTTAATAACTGTGCTGTGTCCCTGCTAATGTGTCACAGAACGCGAGGGTAGCAGAGTTATTAACTGTGGCAGAGCAGGTATTTTTTTTCCCAATTAAGGAAAGCAAATGGCGAAGCCAGGAGTAAAACGTAGCTGGGTGCGTCTGATTTTTAAAGGTTGCACACGCAGCCGACACGTGTCCACCGCCCTTAGGACGGACAGAGGCAGGACAAATAGAATTATTTTCCGTTTTTTTGCACCAAAAGGCAGCACTGCGTATATTCTATGAACATGAGAAGTTTAATAACTGTGCTGTGTCCCTGCTAATGTGTCACAGAACGTGAGGGTAGCAGAGTTATTAACTGTGGCAGAGCAGGTATTTTTTTTCCCAATTAAGGAAAGCAAATGGCGAAGCCAGGAGTAAAACGTAGCTGGGTGCGTCTGATTTTTACAGGTTGCACACGCAGCCGACACGTGTCCACCGCCCTTAGGACGGACAGAGGCAGGACAAATAGAATTATTTTCCGTTTTTTTGCACCAAAAGGCAGCACTGCGTATATTCTATGAACATGAGAAGTTTAATAACTGTGCTGTTTTCCTGCTAATGTGTCACAGAACGTGAGGGTAGCAGAGTTATTAACTGTGGCAGAGCAGGTATTTTTTTTCCCAATTAAGGAAAGCAAATGGCGAAGCCAGGAGTAAAACGTAGCTGGGTGCGTCTGATTTTTAAAGGTTGCAGACGCAGCCGACACGTGTCCACCGCCCTTAGGACGGACAGAGGCAGGACAAATAGAAATATTTTCCGTTTTTTTGCACCAAAAGGCAGCACTGCGTATATTCTATGAACATGAGAAGTTTAATAACTGTGCTGTGTCCCTGCTAATGTGTCACAGAACGTGAGGGTAGCAGAGTTATTAACTGTGGCAGAGCAGGTATTTTTTTTCCCAATTAAGGAAAGCAAATGGCGAAGCCAGGAGTAAAACGTAGCTGGGTGCGTCTGATTTTTAAAGGTTGCACACGCAGCCGACACGTGTCCACCGCCCTTAGGACGGACAGAGGCAGGACAAATAGAAATATTTTCCGTTTTTTTGCACCAAAAGGCAGCACTGCGTATATTCTATGAACATGAGAAGTTTAATAACTGTGCTGTGTCCCTGCTAATGTGTCACAGAACGTGAGGGTAGCAGAGTTATTAACTGTGGCAGAGCAGGTATTTTTTTTCCCAATTAAGGAAAGCAAATGGCGAAGCCAGGAGTAAAACGTAGCTGGGTGCGTCTGATTTTTAAAGGTTGCACACGCAGCCGACACGTGTCCACCGCCCTTAGGACAGACAGAGGCAGGACAAATAGAAATATTTTCCGTTTTTTTGCACCAAAAGGCAGCACTGCGTATATTCAATGAATAAAACTGTGTTGTGGCCCTGCCTATACAATTCTTTCCCTGCAGTATCAATGGAGGGTGCAATGCTCTGCAGAGGCGATTTTGAGAAGTAAAAAAAAATGCAGCACAGCTAACAGCAGCCTGGACAGTACTGCACACGGTTAAATATGGCCCTAGAAAGGACCGTTGAGGTTCTTGAAGGCTACACTCACTCCTAACACTCTCCCTGCCTATGCAGCACTTCTGTCCCTAATGCCGGGTGCAACGCTCTGCAGAGGCGATTTTGAGGGGAAAAAAATTGCCACTGCTAACAGCAGCCAACACACAGCTATCAGTGGCCCTAATAAGGACCTTTGGGGGGTCTTGAAGCCTACACTAACTACCAATTCTTTCCCTACAGCAGCTCCGGTACAAACAGCACTGTCCCTCATCTAACTCACCAGGCATCTGAGGCGAGCCGCGGGAGGGGCCGACTTTTATATTAGGCGGACACCTGATCTTCCCAGCCACTCACTGCAGGGGGGTGGTATAGGGCTTGAACGACGCAGGGGGAAGTTGTAATGCCTTCCCTGTCTTTCAATTGGCCAGAAAAGCGCGCTAACGTCTCAGGGAAGGAAGTGAAAGTAACCCGAACATCGCATGGTGTTCGTTACGAATAACGAACATCACGAACACCCTAATATTCGCACGAATATCAAGCTCGGAAGAACACGTTCGCTCATCTCTAGAGTCATCCTTTCACTGCAAAACTCGTCATCTCAGGCAGATATATATGCAAATGATTAGAGTTGTGGCGTGATTAGATGAACGATCTTGTCACCTGAGGCCCTAAAAGTGGTCCCCCCTCGGTTTATAAAAAGACTCTCAGAGGCTCCTTGTGTGTAGTGACCTCTTTTTACGTTTGTGTTGAGCTTGTTGGCCTCTAGACGCAATCTCTATGACGCAATCCAAAAAAGTTTGCCCAGTTATTAGAGTCTGAAAGGGGGGGCATTATTGGAATGCGAAAAGCTGGATGGTTGTATCAACAAATTGCTTGCCTCCTGCGCCATTCTGAGCAGCCTGTTAGGAGGTGTTGGGACCAGTGGATGTATGAAGGCACACAAGGTGACCGGTCTCAGGACACCTTTGTCAGATCAGCAGCACAGAGGATTATCTGATAGTCTGGCTACCATGAGCAGCTCCAACTGAACTGTTCACTTGTCTAGTATCCAGAGACAGATGGCGCCATCGTTATTGGCCCCTGTGTCTGTCGGAACAATTTTCAGGCGCTTGTCTGTCATTGCAGTGTTTCCAAAGAGGCCTTTTCCAGCAGACTAATGTTCAGCTGCATACACAAGGGTGTCACTGGAATGCTTCTATAACATTGTCACATTTCCGTGGCTGCCCAGTGGCAAGATCTATCGCTAATAGAACATGTAAGGGGTCATCTTGGATGTCAACTTTGACAACTTACAAGTTTGCACAATCTAGAGGCTCTGCTACAGCAGATGCGAAGCGATATGCCGCAGGATACCATACAGAACCTGCATGCCTCCATGCCCATCTGTATCACATCTTATATCCAAGCTAGAGGCAGTACAACAGGGTACTAGAACCTCCATGCCCGTCTGTATCACATCCTGAATCCAAGTTAGAGGCAGCCCAACATGGTACTACAGCCTCCATGCCCGTGCGTATCACATCTTGTATCCAAGCTAGAGGGGGTACAACAGAGTAGTAGAGCCTCCATGCCCGCCTTAATCACATCTTGTATCCAAGCTAGAGGTGGTATAACAGGGCACAAGAGCCTCCATGTCCCCCATATCACATCTTGTATCCAAGCTGGAAGTGGTACAACACAGTATTAGAGCCTCCACGCCCACCTGTATCACATCTTGTATCCAAGCTGTCTTCTGCATACACCTGCTGTGTTCACGGAGCGCCTAGCTGGTATACAGCTGAGCGCTCTGAGCGGGGTATGCAGAACACAGCTGGAGAACTGCCTTCTGCATACTCCTGCTATGCTCTCTGAGCGGGATACCAGCTGAAACAATAGTATCAGCAGTATCCCACTGAGAACTCAGCACGTGGCACTGAAAAAGCTCATCGTTAAGTTTCAGCTTGCTGAAAGTTAGCAATGAGCGAAAACTGCACGAATAGTGCACGATGGCTGCGCGTTTAGGCACAACGATTATCGTTCAAAAGATGGCTTTTGAGTGAATTTTGAGCGATAATCGTTGTGTCTAAATGGGGTATTACTAGAGATGAGCGAGCGTACTCAGAAAAGCACTACTCGCTCGAGTAATTTGCTTTATCCGAGTATCGCTGTGCTCGTCCCTGAAGATTCGGGTGCCGGCACGGAGCGGGGAGCTGCAGGGGAGAGCAGGGAGGAACGGAGGGGAGATCTTTCTCTCCCTCTCTCCCGCCCGCTCTCCCCTGCTCCCTGCTGCGACTCACCTGTCAGCCGCAGCGGCACCCGAATCTTCAGGGACGAGCACAGCGATACTCGGATAAAGCAAATTACTCGAGCGAGTAGTGCTTTTCCGAGTACGCTCGCTCATCTCCAGGTATTACTTATATCAATTTTACAATCACACAGAAAAATTTTATTCGATTCTGACAACTCCTTATAGGTTTTTGATATTTTTGACAATAAGTGAATATTAATATAACTACTTCATCCCCACAGCAGAGGAAAAATTAGAGCATGTCTTCAGTTTTTCAGCTAGGCATTGCAGTTGGAATTCAAGGAGCAGCCTCTCCTAAAGAAGAAAGACACCAAAACCTAACCCTAATGGACCTCCATTGTGACGTTAGTATCCATCACATGACAGATTTGACAGAGCATCATGACATTTTAAAAGGAAGCAATGACACAGAAATATACAGAGCTTTCTTTCTTCATGTAGCAAGACAATGAATGATCGAAAAGATAAAAGCCAACTTACTTGTAAATGAATATAAACATTTTTAATCAGCATAGCCAATGTCCTTGAACACGATAACAAATCTGTTTCAAGACTTGAAATTAACTGTTTATGCATGAACAATTATGTGTGTAAATTAAAGCAGTTAATCAGAGTTACAGTTGTAATCAAAATTACTCAACCCCTCATTGCAAATTAAGTTTATTTACCAAATTTACAAACTTTCATCTGTTTGCAAAAAAAAACAATCAAGCAAGAACATAATATACAACGTAGTATGGCCCAATGTCCATGGGGAAGATAGAATTAGTAAATCCATGCGGGTCTCCCACACGCGTGATCCACGCCCATAGGGTATCATTGGACACCTGCAGGTAATTAAATACCTGCGGAAGTCATTTCTCCCTGGCACGTGGATCGCATGCGCGGGAAAACTCCTGCAGCATGCTCCATTTTTGCAGTTTTTCCGCACGGACGGCTCCAGCGGCTTCCATTGAAGCCAATGGAAGCCGTCGGGTCCCGCGGTACACCCGCAGCTGTTATTGTGCTGTGCTGCGGGACCGCGGGATATTAGTTTTAATAAAAAAAGTGTGCACAGCGCATGTGTGCAGCACGCTGCCAGCATACTAGGCACATCCACCGGGCAGAAGAAACAAGATCCGTCCGCGACGGAGGGGAGACCCACAGCGTCTGGACAGGTAAGTATAATCTATTTCTTGGTCTCATGTCTGCACGGGGAATCAGCGCAGGCCCGAATTTCCCTGTGGACATAAGGCCTAAGTCAAAATACAACAGAAAGTGACACTTTTAATGACTACTGCAAGTCTCAGAATTATTTAACCCCTTGGACAGAAGCTCTCACAAGAGCAAATTTGTAAATCAGGTGTTGTCTCAGGTACACCTGATAGAACTAATCAAGGGCTTCATTAATTGCATCAAGTGTACATGAAATACAGTTTTAAAAATTATGGCAAATAAGTCACTAAGTCAAAACAGTGGTCCAAAATGATAAAGAGACATTTTGGTGATTTTTTCCCCATTTATGATGTAACTATCTCCCCAGTATATATATATATATATATATATATATATATATATATATATATATATATATATATATATATATATATATATATATGGGCTAATGATGATCACACAGCTCCTGTCACATAGGTATAATAGAGGAGATCACAGCTCATCCTTCTGACTTACTTAGGTGAATATAGAAGGTAATGACAGTCCACCCAGCAGGCAGAAATTGTACAACCTGTAACTAATGCTGTACCTGATAAGTACAAGAAAGGAGGCTGCACTGCATGGAAGTGGCTGCAAAACACAGGAGACCCCGAGAGTGAAAGGCAATCAGATGAGGGGGGCAGGGATAGAAAAATGTATTTTCACTGCAGTGGCCCTTTTAAAGAAAAGATCAGTACCTTGCGTAAACAAGAAAATAGATACAAAAACATAGCAAGGGCACTGAATGTTCCTAAAGATACAATTGGAAGCATAGTTTGCAAGTTCATAGTTAAAAGAACACTGGCTGCACTACCTGGATGTGGCAGAAAGAGGAAGCTATCTCTAGCTGCCACCAGATTCCTGCCATGACAACCTAATGGGGTTATGGGAGCCCTCTCCTTCTGGTAACCAATTAGATTCCATGGTCAGCATCATCTTGGTATCTAAGTTATGTTTAATTCTGGCTGTTAGGGGTATTAGCTGTATAATACTGCTGGCACTCACAAGTGATGGTGTAATGGGGCAGCACTGCAGCGCTCCCTCTTACAGAGAAGCTGTGTGCAGCAGCTGTGACTGTGGCTCTGGGTGTCCCCCAGAAAAGCTCCACCTCCTCCCTGTCCAATATGTGGCAGGGATAGGGGATGGGAAAGATGAGGAAGGGAGGAGGACGAAGAGACTTGTCAGTGTCTGTTGCAGCGTCCGAGGAGCAGGCCCTCAGCTGAGGAGACAGCGGGGTAGAAATGTTAACCTTGTCACTGGCTCTACCATCTCCTTCCCGTAGAGAAGCCAAGGAACACTACCTCGCGACTAGCTGGGGGTGCTTTCATATTGTAAGCGGGGGTTACCCTAAGTCCAGTTGTCACTCGTGATTTCACCGTTCCTTCTCCTGGAATGGATCTTGTAGATGAATAAAAATAGTGGAACACCAGGAGAATATATTTTGGAAAAAAAACGGGAATGGTGGATTTGGCCATTTACTTACACTCCTTAATAAAGTCAATAACAGTTGGACGCGTACCCAGAAGTGCTCGCGGCCTGGTAAATTTAAAATCTCTGTGGCTCCCGGCTACCATGTGTAGCCGAGAGCAGAGAGATATCACTGGTAGCCACTGTATACAGTTCTTGGTCACATGATTACTGTTATCCTATGGATAGCGGTGAACACGTAAAAGTAAAAAAAAAGCTAAAGTTTCACCTCCCCGACATGGATTCGAACCGTGAGGTGAGGTGAAATTACTTACCCAAGGCCTACAGCGATGTCCCCCGACAGGATTTTTATTCCCAGACATTTCCCCAGCTTTGCTGCATGCGCTTGTCACCAAAGTGATGGATGCAACCGCAGAAACTGGGGAGGACCACGGAAATTTAAAATCTCCTTGCGCCTGGCTACTAAAGGTAGCTGAGAGCCTGGAGCAGTGATCGAATGGATAATGGCAATCACATAAGAAGTTAACATAATCACATAAAAAACTGTTGAAGTTTAACCCCTTCCCTCCATATGACGTAAGGGTACATCCTAGAGGCGGGGTACTTCCCACAACTGGAGGTACCCTTTCGTCATAGGGATAGCGCGAGATCATAAGAGATCTCGCGCTATCTGGCAGTGGGAGCCGGCTGTCACTGACAGCTGGCCTCCCGCTGCAACAGCAGGGGTGCATCATAGAAGTGCCCCACCCCCTCCCCCCACTGTTAACCCCTTTTCTGCTGTTAACACCTTCCCTATGTAGATTGCGGCGAGGGAAGGGTTCACAGAGGCAGTGCTTCCTCTGTGATTTAACCGGGCTCTCACGATATAATCGCAGAGAGCCCAGCAGGTTGCCATGGTAATAGGATGCCACCTACAGGTGTCCTGTATTACCATTGCCTATGATCACTGTCAGAGGTGTAACTTGAAGCTCCTGGGCCCAATGCAAAACCTGGAACGAGGCCCCCAACTATAATGCTTTATTCATAGTACTGGGCTCCCTATATGGAGAAGAGAGGCTTTATGGGCCCCCCAAGGCTCCTGGGCCCGGGTGCAACTGCATCCCCTGCATCCTCTATAGTTACGCCCCTGATCGCTGTAAAAAGTGATAAGGCATTGCAGGAGAGAAGTCCTACAATGCCTTATCATAGTGATCATCAGTGGTATGGTGTAAGTCCCCCAGAGGGACACAAATGGTGTAACAAAAAAATAATAAAAATGTACAAAATGCTAAAAATATTTTAAAAAAACCTTTTTGGGCTTTTTCTCATATTAGCATATAAATTTTTTTTAAAAATCCCACATATTTGGTATTGTCGTGTTCATAATGACGCTTACAATAAGTTGAACACACTTTTTATCCTGCATGGCAAAAAGAATAAAAAAATACTAAAAAACTGAGGCAAAATGCTAATTTTTAGCATTTTCCTTCCCAAAACGCAATAAAAGTGATCAAAAAAGCCATATGTACCCCAATATGGTACCAAAAAAAACTACAGCTTGTCACGCAAAAAATAAGCCCTCACAGAGCTCCGTCCATGGAAAAATACAAAAGTTATAGGACTTTGAATCCAGCGATTTAGAAAAAAAGATTTCCAAAAAAAGGGAAAAACCTAAAAAATATATAAGAATTTTGGTATCGTTGTTATCGTACTGACCCGCAGAAAAAATGTATTGTGTCACTTATGCTGCATAATTAACGCTTTAAAAAATATATATATATATATTGCAGAATTGATGTGTTTTCTCTTCCTGCGATCATAAAAAAAATAATGAAAATTTTACAATATAGTCTATGTACCCAAAAATGGCACCGATAAAAAATACAGTTCGCTACACAAAAAAACAAGCCCTTATATGGCGGCGTCGATGGAAAAATAAAAAAGTTATGGCTTTTGAAAAATGGAGATTAAAATCCGCCCAAAATCGTTGCGTCCTTAAGCCCAAAGTAGGCCATGTCCTTAAGGGGTTAAAGCTCTTTTCGGTTTTGGGCCCTGTTGTGCATACAGACATAAAATTAGGGCCACAATGGGTATGTTTCTAAGCACAGGACAAACAGAGGAATCCATTTTGGGGTGAAAGTCTTCATTCATATGTGTGCTGTATAAAAAAAGGGTTTTTTAAAATGACAAATTTGCCAAAAAAATGAAAATTATGTTTTTTTTCCTTCTGCTTTGCTTAGATTCCTTCAAAAACAGTGCGGTCAAAATATGAAGTACACCCCTAGATGAATTCGATAAGGGGTCTAGTTTTCAAAATGAAGTAATTTGTGGAGGTTTTCTGTCACTTTGGCCGCTCAAGGGCTCCACAAGTGTGCAGTGGGGCCTAAAACACCTTAAAGCACAATGTTCTGAAAGCCACTGGCTGTTCCTTTCGTTTTGCACCTCATTGTGCATACAGATATAAGATTGGGGCTCCAATGGATATGTTTCTGAACACAGGACAAACAGGGGTATCCATTTGGGGTGCAAATCCATATTTTCAAGTGCACTATAGAAAAAATCCTGTCTTGAAAATGGCACGTTTGCAAAAATATGATTTTTTTTTCTCCTCTAAATTGCATTAATTCCTGAAAAGAAACTGTGCAGTCAAAATACGCAGGACACCCCTCATATGTTGTGGAATATTCCATCCTGTCTGAAAGCACCCATAGATATGCCAATGGGAGACGCACTTTTACAGCCTCTGGTGGTGAGACCCAGTGTCTAATCAGACCACAACTGTAATCAATTACATATCTGCCTGAGACATAACTGCATTCCACGTGTTGCAGCAATCTGATATGTCTATCCGGGTGCATTATTTTTTATTATTTTTGTCAACGAGTGTATATTGACAAAGTTATTCAACATGGATATCATCTATGTGAAAATCTGTTTTCCCGTGAATATAAGTCATATCATATTAAGTACTTTTCCTTTTTGTTTGGTTTAACAGTAAAACATCTTTAAAGAAATGCAATTATGACTTAAAACTATTGTGCATTTTCTCAGGTTCCCATTTTATAACATAATAACTGGACATTTCTGCAGGAAAACTTTTTTGAGCAGTTATCTCAAAGAGGCAATACTGGGTATGTACCAGACAACCACTTCTACGTATATGACATGTCTAACAACACATTCTTCTTCATAGAGAAGGTTACTTTGTAGCTCTTATAATAAATGGTGCCAACACTATGTACCTAATTGTATGTTCCTTATAAACTTGCAGCGATCTATTCTTAGAACTGATGTCATGAGAATGCTCCACTTTTCCACATCGAAGTTAACTTGGAAAAACTAGTTAACTAGTAAAATTCCATGAGAAATTCAATGCATTTCACCCGACCATAAACCTGACATTAAGCTACTCATATACTGAAATCAACTTTTTGACACCACCATAAAGATTTCAAACAACTCAATGCAGACATCCCTTTACCGAAAACCGATTGATCGGCCTACATACCTCAGATGGGACGGTTCTCATTCTAAACACATCAAAAAGTCCATTGTCTACAGCCAGGCCATCAGATACAACTGGATCTGCTCCAACCCAACAGACAAACAGAAGCATTTATACAATCTCAAAAAGACATTTTTTAAATCAGGACTACCATCCCACATTAATTGATAACCAAATCACCAGAGCCACCAGGATACCCAAAAATCAACTACTCCAATACATGGAAAAGTAAAAAACGGACATATGCCTTTAGTAGTGACCTACAATTCACAGCTAGAGGCACTAAGGAAAACCGCAAAGAAACTCCACCATACCCTACACAAGGATGACCATCTGAAAACCATATTCCCGGACCCTCCACTTCTGTGTTACAGGCAACTTCCTAACGAGAGGAACTTTATAATCAGGAGTGCATTACCCTCTGACACACAAAAAGGAACTTATCCCTGTAATGTAAGGAGCTGTAAGACCTGCTCACATGTACTGACTACGGACAGGATACAAATCCCCAACACACAGTAGGACTATAAGATCCCTTGGAAATTCACATGTTTCACATCCAATGTTGTGTACCTGATCATGTGCAGTAAGTGTCCTGTTGGGGGGCTTCATGTTGGGGAAATGGGATAAAAACTGAAAGCGAGAATGAGATCCTAGCGCCACTCAATTAAAGAGAGAAAGACAGAATTACCTGTGGCCAAGCACTTTTCTAGTAATGGACACAACATAGAACACATGAAAGTCCTTATACATAAAAGCAATTTTAAATCACGAAGCCACAGAGGAATTTGGGAGTACAAACTTATTACAACTTTTGACACTTTTAACAAAGGGTTAAATTGTTCAAGAGGATTCATGTGTCAATGGGAAGTATGAGACATCTATGGGACTATTTAAGTATGTTTTTATTTCTCTACTCATCCTGTTGTAGTATCCTTTCAATTGCAAATGAATCACATCCATGTCTGTGGCTTGTCATAAGTATATATATATATATATATATATATATATATATATATATATATATATACATGCCTCTTCAGATGTGTTTCATTATGCCTGAGGAAGAATCCTGAGAGGTTTGAAAGCTCGCTGTAACATCATGTATTTTTGTTAGCCATTAAAAGGTATCATATCTACAAGATTACTTGGTTTCTCTTGCTGCGAAAAATAACACCTGGGAAAAACTGCAACACTCCTGTGACAGTTAAGGCATACTGTGACTAATCAAGGGTCATTCTTGGACTTTGATATTGATTGCTTATCCTTTAGAGAGAGATGTTCTGTCTTCATTGATTATTAAGTTCAGCTCTGTACACCTTGTAGCTGCTGCACCTTGTACTGCAGCTCAGTTCCATTCAATTGCAAGAATCTACCCCTTTCTCACTATAGACACGCTACAAATGCTCACCATTGCCCACATCCACTCTCGGCTCGATTATTGCAACTTGCTGCTGATTGGACTCCCCTACGCCAGGCTCTACCCCTTCCAATCCATCCTAAATGCTGCAACCAGCCTCATCATCCTGTCCAGCCACTACTTAGACGCCTCTGCCCTATGCTAGTCACTGCACTGACTACCCGTCAAATACAGAATTCAATTGAAACTCACTACCTTCATCCATAAACCTCTCCATAGCACCGCGCCTGCCTACATTGCTTCCCTTATCTCAATCCATCACCCAGCTCATGCCCTCTGCTCCACTAATGAAATCAGATTAAGTGCCCCTTTAATTCAAACCTCTCTCCCACCTCCAAGACTTCACCAGAGCAGCACCAGTCCTCTGGAACGTGCTACCAAAAACTATCCGGGCACTCCCTGACACACAAAACTTCAAGCGTGCTCTAAAAACACACCTCTTCAGGGAGGCATACCACATCTCCAAAAGCAAACCCCTCTGTACTGATAACATGCTCCCTGTCCTACCGACTACAGTCCCTGCTAGCAGCAATTAACCACCCCCTGCAGTCATACCGATTCAGCCACTATACGGCCTGACCCTTGTCTGTGTGTATAGCATCCCACGCTCCCCACCTTGCCATACCGTGCACATCTCCAGCTCCTTCACCTTCTGTATCACCCCATTATTTGTAGTATGTAAGCTCATTGGTGCAGGCCTCTCACCCCTACTGTTTCCATTAATCGATTACTACATGTAACCATGGATTTTGTACCTTTGTTTTTTGTATCTGTTCTCCTCTGTTTTGTAAATGCTGCAGAATATGTTGGTGCTAGATAAATTTAGATTATTATTATTATTCAATTGAATGGGACTGTGCTGCAGAGAGCTGCAGTACCAGGCACAGACACTACATAATGTACAGAGCTGTGTTTGATGTGTGAAAAGGATGTGAAATACCTTGACTGTACCCGATACACAATGTATTCACTACTGTTTAGTTTATCCACTATTCTCCTTAAAGTAATTAGACACTTGAGTGAAAATCAAAAGTAGTATTTATTTACATATGTAAAGTATCTGATCAGTGGGGGTCCAACTGTTGGAAATTCCACTGATCACATGCATGGGAATCCTGAAGCAGTGATAACACTTATACACTACTGCTACATTCATTTCAAAGGAAATGTCAGAGATTGCCAAGCTCTTGTACTCAGCTACCATATCTCCAGCAATCTCATTGAAATGAATACTGTAGAGTGTGCACACATGACCACTACGCCATTTATTCCAGGACCTTTAGGATCCTCTTATCATGATCAGAAGTCAGGCCGACACCAATCAGACACTTACCTCTATTGTGTGGATAAGTGATAAGTTCTTTTGGTGGGACAGCCCTTTAAATATTGGATTGGTGAGGTCCCAGTGGTTGGATCTCTCACCGATCTAACACTTAGCACCTGCACTAATGATAGATGATTGGAATATTATTTATGGGGACAAAACTCGTTAATGTTAATATACAGTCTACAGAAGTTGATGGCAGTACATAAATAAAGGTCAATAAATATGCATTAATGTCTATATACATTCTTTCAGGTTAAAAAAAAAACAAATCAAAAACATGATTACGTAGTATGTTTTTCTATAGAAACAATGAATAGAGCAAGCTGCAGCTCATTTGTCTAATGAAAATGCGTGCAAATGTTACAGTGTTTTGTGTTGTCCTCATGCTTATCGGAGAAAAATGAACAATGCAGGGAAGTGGCGGGCTTTAGGAAAGGTGAAGTGGTTGTTACTGCAGTGAAATCCGCGTGGGAGCACAATTGTAGATTACTTACTTTGGTGGAAAAAGGAAATTTACAGAACACAGAAAACTGGTATTTACTATTTGTACAGAATTATTAATATATTAATTAAGTTTTATTGTCTAGGACGCATCCTCATGAAATACAAATGCTAATATATGCATATTAGCAATGTTAGAAGAAAAGTACCCCTACAGGGGGGGAGTCACGGTCAATGTAAATATGCCTTTTTCAGCACCACTTTCAAAAAGTTAGGTTTTTCATTTTTCCATTGGCCTGGCCACATTAAGGCTTGGTTTTTGTTCGGACAACTTATATTTTTCAGTCGTACAAATATTCTGGGATGAGTTGAAAAGGAAAAATGTAATTTAGCCATTTAAAAAAAAAAAATCAGTGTTCATAGGGGAGTACAAATAACCTGCTAACTTTATTTTGTGGGTCACTATAATTAAAGTTATACCAAACGTTTTAAAGGTACATTTAGACACAACGATTATCGCTCAAAAGCTGTCTTTTGAGCGATAATAGTTCTGTACAACTGCACTTACATCGTACAGTTTTCGTTATGCTATCGCTCATCATCGTCTTTCAGCGTGCAGAAAGACAACGATGAGCCTTGTCAGGAATTCACAGCGGGACACAGCTGATACTATTGTTTTAGCTGTATTCCGTCCCTGATAACAGGCTCAGTATGAAGAACAGAGCTGTCCAGCTCTGTTCTTCATACCTGGCACGGAGCGCTTGGCTGTATGACAGCCGGGCATTCCATGCGGAAAACATCTGGACACCCCGCTTGTCTTCTGCATCCTCCGCTCCGAGCACTCAGCTGTATAACAGCCAGGCGCTCGGAGCGGGGAACAGCTGGATGCAGAAGACAAGCGGGGACACCCCGCTTGTCTCCTGTATCCTCCGCTAGTAGCGCAAGGTGATCGCTCATCTTGAGCGATCATCTTTCACCGTAAATGACACAACGATGCTCGCTCGAAAGTTGCTTGAGCGACATCTGTTGAGCGATAATTGTTGTGTCTAAATGGGCCTTACTGTATATATATATCTTGGAATGTATGTCTCACTCAAGAAAAGCTGAAGTAGTTAGCCCCCACTGACCTGTGTAATTATGAAAAAAAAAAACTTCAATCAATGTTAACCTACTGGACCAGTGCAGTAGTTACTAGCATCAATCTGTCACAGGATATCCGGAGGCATCCCTGATCATGTGCTTAGTTACAATGTGGATGGCTAGACATCATAGGAATACGAAGTTGGGTTACCAGTATGGAACGGACCAATACAAGATGCTAACAGGTGTTCTAAATTTACTAAGTGATGATCTTCAATGTCAGTCATAACCCTAAATGATCCTACTTGACAGGAACTAAGGATGTGTTAGAGAATCTCTTTATGTTTTGTAGAATTATATAATAAAAAAAAAGTTAAAGCACACTTGAGTTTTCCAAAAAAAATTGCAAAGCGGCCCAGGTCCTCACTGACTGAGGCTTTGCTGCTTTTTGCACCCAATTCCAGTTCTATCAATTCATTTTTCTATGTAGATTTTCCTATTTCTCTGCTGCCCTTCTGCAATCCACTAAACAGGTGAGGGGTGGACTTCCTCTCCCACACTTCCCATGCTGACTTGCAAAACCGTGCTCCAATGAGTTGCAAAGCAGCATCTGAAAGCAGCCGCTCTGCTGCATGTAGTAACTGGCAGTGTCCTCATGTCCTTGTTATTAGAGAAACCAAACGCCTAACAGCAGGCAGTGGATTGTAAAAATACTGAAGGTAGACTGCTAGTGGCCGGCACTTCAAATCTGATTTTTAATAGTAAAACAAAACTTTTTTAATGCAAGTATATTACAAGATTGATTATACACACTTAGGCTTTATTCCCCCGAGCATATATCGGCGGCCGTTTTCACGGCTGGCCGAAATACGCTACGATCTGAGGATTAAAAACTCATGATTGGGTGCACAAATCTAACGTTCGTGTGCTTGTTCAGACAGCATGGGCCACGGCGCATATATGCTGAGACCACCATACCGTTGCCCCTTCCCTCCCCCTCACCGGCTCCCCTCCTCTTTCCTCCCCTCTGGCTGGGAGGGAGAGAGTGGGACGGGGGCAGAGTTAAGCTCCTGCCTCCTCCCACCCCTTGTCTGCAGCCAGCAATGGGAGGAGGTGATACTGGGCAATGCTTAGCTCCGCCCCTGTCCTGCTCCCTCCCATTGAAATCAGACAAAGGGGAGGAGAGAAGAGGGAGGGAGCTTGAATTTTGGGGTATGCTACATAGTTATCATAACTAGGGTTGCTCATGTTTGGATGTCAAGTAAAATTGGAACGATTTTCGCAATATCAGATCAGGTCAGCCAATTTTTGCAAAGAAGGCGGAGAAGACTTCAGTAGACAATCCACATACTGCCACAGTAGACAATCCACATACTGCCACAGTAGACAATTCACATACTGTCACAGTAGACAATCCACATACTGCCACAGTAGACAATCCACATACTGCCACAGTAGACAATCCACATACTGCTACTGCAGACAATCCACATACTGCCACAGTAGACAATCCACATACTGCCACAGTAGACAATCCACAAACTGCCACAGTAGACAATCCACATACTGCCACAGTAGACAATCCACAAACTGCCACAGTAGACAATCCACATACTGCCACAGTAGACAATCCACAAACTGCCACAGTAGACAATCCACATACTGCCACTGTAGACAATCCATATACTGCCACAGTAGACAATCCATATACTGCCACAGTAGACAATCCACATACTGCCAAAGTAGACAATCCATATATTGCCACAGTAGACAATCCATATACTGCCACAGTAGACAATCTATATACTGCCACAGTAGACAATGGCTTTTTCTTGGCACTAATTAAAATCCGCCCCCTAGAGATTCTTTCAAAAGCCAATCCACATACTTGCAAAATAACATTTTTTTTCATTGCATATACACACGCCCACCTGAGCAAACAATCCTCCACTTATCTTTACATATAAACACTACTAGATGACCCAGCAAATGTGTGAAATGGTGAGGATTTCGAAGGATAATCCTTACATGTAAACACTCAGCGTTTGAAAGCAAAAAAAGTCATTGAGTCATTCAATCGTTCAAATGACAATTGTTGTGAGTAAATGGGCCTTAAATCTAACTAATTAAGTGCTTGCCAAGTACTGTGTTTGTCCCATAACCAGCAGACCATTCACGCCCACAAATAAGTGTAGTGACCCAGTACATCATCCTGGTCCCCTCCATAAATGTCATACATGTATGCCCTGTGTAGATGCACTGTATAAAATCTGTCTTGTCATATCTGGTATGTGTGTTACACAGCTGCAGCAATTCAGAGGTTAATGTTTGTTAAATCCAAAGCCTGCATGTAAATGTATCAAGTCTGTCCTGTCATGTGGCATGAGAGGAGGTTATAAATGTAAGTGATTGAGAGCAGGAAAGGGTCCATGTCTTCAGGAGTGTTGCTGTTCAGGAGGTCCAGGTACATGGGGGCACCTTCAGCCCTCATGTGCTGAAGCATGGAAGAGGAGGAGAGATTTCCAATACCAAATGTGATTGGATGTTAATGAAGTGAGCCCCGAGAGAGAGAGAGCATCTGTGAGTAACAGCTTTTCTTCAAGGCCAGTACATAGGTACTATCTATCTCTTCTGATTTTTCTACGTGACTGTCTGAAGCCTGGATCACCGCGTAGAAGTACACCCTTTATTTATCACAACTACGCATCTCCAAGGCTGGGTGGAGCTACTACAAGATAATAATCTCTGTTCACACATGTGCGTCTTTGAGCCTGTAAGAGCCATGTGGAGGTACTTAGTTCTGAAGTCTATTCATTTGCCTGTGAAGTCTACAATTGAACTGCATTGTATTATCTGTTTCCAATTTCAAGTAAAGTTATGCCCAGCTCTAACAGTTCCTAGAGACTCGTGGTACTCAAGAACTGTCTGTGGCTGAATTTCTTATCCACCGAGGGTCATACCAGTGTGTATAGGAACGGTGGCGTCACGCGTGACAATTTACCCCCTGTTATCCAGTTTTGTGGGCATTCCCTATTCTAAAGATGTCCGAGGTGGACTGCAGTGCTTCTCTAGCCTTGGCTGCCTGTGTGCCTCCGGGAAGGAGCATGGTAAGTGCCACAGTGACAAGTCCGCACTCTACCCTCCCAGCTCCCCACATATGTCAGGTGTCCAGGGTCTCCCTATGGGAAGCTGCATAAGCGCATATGCACAGTAACTATGCCATATTTGAGATGGCCTATGCATTGGTCAAAACAAGATTGATAAAAAAGTCGTATTCCACAAGAGGCTCCCATGCAAAAGTTACATGACCAAATACCTCCACATTGAAATAGTATGCAATAAACTAATATTTCATGTTTGCTCGGTGCATTAATTTCCACTTCTCTATAAGGCAAAGTAGACATTGACTTTCCCCTTAGAACAATGTTTCTGTCTCTTATCTTTATCTTGCATACAACTGCTTTTTCCTTTTTAAAATATAGACACCATACCCTTTGTCTGCTGGTAGTTTCATGCAATCATCCCCGTTGTAGTACTAAGGCTTATATAAGGAGAGCCAAGTTATATTTTATGCCTTTCATTGACACCATCTCAGACACAAAAAAACATTCCATGGTAGGAAAACAATCGCACTTAATGCTTTTGGAGATAATTAGGTTTCCTGAGTATGTGGGTTTTCTAAATACCTAATTGTACTCTTGTAAAATGACTCTTAAAATTAAGGGTCCTTTGTCTAGTTTTTAGCTTCATTATTCTTGATGTTTACATGCAATCATGCGTATTATATTGTGTGGATAGGAATAGTGTTAGGTTTTGCAAATGTAAGTTTGAATTGTATTTTAAACAATTCAGTGTCAGGCTGGTCTCACACAGACTGGTCGGATTCCGCATGTGGGAGCCTGCAGCGGAATTCAGCTCTGACCGTAGCTGACGACTTTGCGTACCTATGTTTCTTTACTGTGGATGACCGCCGACGCTCGCCGTAGGTCATGCCTAATAGAGATTAAAAAAATAAAATAAAATATATATATATATATATTTGTATCTCCTGCGATATAGCTTAGCAATGACTCAGCTACCCACAGCCTATCCCCAATGTCAATTGCAGATGGGCCATGGGTTGGACGGGTTCCTTTGACTTGACTGGAAGCAATCTGTGCGGAGTCGGCACAAAAATAGAACATGCTGCAATTTTATTTCTGCTCGTGGAAATCGCAATCGCTATCAGGTCATCTGAGCGGAAATGTGAATGTTCTATTTTTTTAATGTGTGCGGAATACCGCAGATCGTCCGCACGGAATACAATCACGGATTCCGCTATTGAAATCCAGTTGAGTGAGACCGGCCTTAAGCAAGATATAGAAAAGACAAAATGATAAACAACAAGAATACGTCTACTGGAATACTTAGTATGTGTCAAGTATGAGCCAGAAATTTGAATGTAGAGTAGTATGCAAACTAAGTATGAGGTTTTCTAAACGCATGAGAAGGAAAACTCAATTCAATAAAACTGATAAGTACATCGTTTTTTCTGCAGACGCTAAGTAAGATGTGTGTATATTGATTTTTCATGCATAAAGGTTTCTATAGTCTTTAATTGCACCATGACCACAATAAGGAACTCATTTTCAAACAAATCCCAATGGATAAGTTAGTGCTGCTGGGTTTTACTTGTCATAAAAATACTGGAACCCCAATGTTCTGGAAAAAGAAAAATTGTCAACAGAATCTTAATTCTCAATGTACATAACTGTATAAATCATTTTGCTAACAAAGTGTGAATCTTACATTAATATTTACAGAATATAGTACTTACCTTATTCGAGCTATTCAGTTTGTTCATTTTATTTTGTTATTCATATATATATTGAATAGCAAGAGCAAAAGTGCTTATGTTGCTTATTTGTTGGCGTTTGTACTGTGCCCACCACTTCCCAGGCGTGGAAGTCTTGATAACTCCCTTTGAAATCTCTAAAACAATAATGTTACTAATGGTACATAACCTTTTACAGCTTGATGGCAATGATAAGCAGTGTAACATATTTACTTTGCAGTGTCCTGTCAAATAGCACTGAATAATAAGTGAAGATTTGGGTTCAAATTGGTTGTTTACTTTAAAAATACCAAATTGCTTTCCCAGCTGCAGTAGAATATTTTTTCATACAAGTATAGGAACATTTTTCTATCCTTGTAGTATGCATAATATTTCACAGTTATGCTCTTGCATAAAAAATAGGAAACAATATCAGGAAGCAAATGTACAGATATAATAAAGTTTAACCCAAGTGCTATAACTTGCATACAAGCCATTGAAAAGCTATTGAAATAGCAAACTGTGACAGAGAACTTTTAGAAACTTTGCTAAATCTGTAAATCAGTTGAATAGGTAGAGAATAACTAGATATACAAACTCTGAGGTAATTATGGCTACATTATAACTCCGACATACTACTTTACTGTAATTGCAAAATAGGGGCAGCATTAGTCTAAAAATATGCTGACGTCTGTAATAGACTTCTATGTGAAGGGAGTGGAAGTTGGAAGAGGAGCCCCAGGGAAACAGAGGGTAGGTGAAGATTTCTCTTCTCTATTTTTTGCCCACCTCCATCACCATTTAATACAACATAGTGGCCTATAATGACTGTGGTAGACAGGCCCTGCTGTACCAGCTGCTACAGTAGGAAAGAGTAAGGTCTCTGCTATGGATGAGAAGTGGAGTCGCCATGACCTGGATAGTAGTCGAGAGAGAGAAAAAGGAGAGGGGGTTTCCATTCTGCATGTGTACAGTGTGGATAATGAGGAACCTGTTTGGGTTGCTTTGGGGAATTACCTGCAAATGTGGGTTGCCAGATGAACATAAGACAGCTGCAACAAAGACCAGACCTACTATGGCAGACAAGCTGACAACAGCATGAGAGGAGCAGGAGTCTTCCTCCTCACCAAACTGTTGTATGTGAGAGCTGGGGTCCAGGAGCAAGAAGGTGCAGGACCATCAGGTTTAGTGCTACCAAGTCAACAGAACCATGTGTTAGCCTGTGTGTTGGCCTCTAATAGCCACCAAACTACGGGATGATGCTTGAATGAGTGGGCAAAGCTACTAAATAGCAGAGTCAGAGTCCGAATATCACTTATAACCTATAAAAGGACCCCAAGCCACTGCCAAACACATGCAATGTGTCCTTCTTTCCTCTGTATATGGCAAAATAACGTACAACTGCTGGATAGAATATTTAAAGTGTTTTGTCTAGAGATGAGCGAGCTTACTCGCTAAGGCAAACTACTCGAGCAAGTAGTGCTTTATGCAAGTACCTGCCCGCTCGTCTCAAAAGATTCGGGTGCTGGCGGGGGAGAGCGGTGAGTTGCGGGAGTGAGCAGGGGGAAGTGGGGGGGGGGGGGGGGAGAGTGAGAGAGAGATCTCCCCCCGTCCCTCAACGCTCTCCCCTGCCGCTCCCCGCCCCCCCGCATCTTTTGAGATGAGCGGGCAGGTACTCGTATAAGGCACTACTCGCTCGAGTAGTTTGCCTTAGCGAGTACGCTCGCTCATCTCTAGTTTTGTCATTTAAAAAAAATTCTATACTTACTTACCTATTTCTTCCTCGTCAGTCTTCTTACCACATCTTCTCCTCGCTGAGCTTCTGCAGTGCCCCCGGGTCACCTCACCGCATGCCGGCCAGCTTGTTATGAAGGCTGCATTCCTTGCATTCTCTTCAGGCTGGGTCAGTGAAGGTCACGTCCCTGTGCTGTAGCGTTCACTGCCTAGGAAGGAATGCTAATCTATTGCCAAGATAGCTCGCATGAGCAGTCTCTGCAGTAGACTGGCACTCCTCCTGCTGGCCTGTGAGCTGTGATATAACATACATTGGCTGTTAGGAGGAAGACTGATGGCAATGTACGTAACTTCACAGGAAGGAGAGGAAGCAGCCAGCTGGAGGTGAGGTAACCCACCCTCACCCCACTCCCTGGACTGCAGGAGACAGGAGAAGATCAGAAAAGTGAAGATCTAGTAAGTAGACTGACGGGGGAGGAATAGGTAAGTATGGAAGTTCAACTTTCATAATTAACATGCATGATCATTTGATGGGAGAACATTCAATTGCACCCTTACACTTTTCTGAAACCCCTCTTGCACTTAAAATAGTCTTGACATGCAGTAAATCTATCCATGAGACAGATAACCAATAGGTCATCCAACGGTACTTCTGTCCAACAGCATTAAATATATGATAATACAATGACAATAAAAAAAGAAACAGTGGGTGTACTTTTTAATAGCCATAAGTCATAGCAAAGCATAATATTAAATTATTAACACCTACAAAGTGAAAAAAAATCTAAGACTGTTCAAATAAGAAATGGTATTTCTATAGTTGTCCTGTGACCATTTAAAAACAGATAAAGGCTGATAAGAGTGGATTTATCTTCTGCCTATGGCCAGCTGGTTTCCTTCAGTGTCTGTAATGTGAGAAATTAAGACTATGTTATAAAAGCTGCAATTCCCTTTGTAATGTTATAAAAACTACAAATCCTTTATTACTATATCTGAACTTTCCAACAAGGGTTCAATTATTTACAGCTTCTGCAAGATTACAGTTTTGAAAGACATCTATTATGAGGTGCTCAATATGTCCAAAAGACTGGATACACTAATCAAATTTCCTTTTTAGACAGATTTCTCATTACTGTACTTTTATAGTCTATCTCTGCTCATCCTGCACTTTCTTTACCTCTCCTTATGTGTCTATGAGAAAAATGTCCGAATAACTTTTTTATTAGCTTTCTAATTGGTCCTATGTAGTATATATATATATATATATATATATCTATATATATATATATATATATAGATATAGATATATATATATATAGATATAGATATACATATAGATATATATATAGATATAGATAGATAGATAGATAGATAGATAGATAGATAGATAGATAGATAGATAGATAGATAGATAGATAGATATAGATATATATGCTGTATAAATATATTTCTTGTTTACATGTGCATATTTAAAATTTGAACCGATCCCATAGCATATAGCCAGAAGTGTGAACTGTCTGATAGACAGTGCGAACTTTAACTAGACAGTTGTAAAATGAACACGATTTATCACATGATGAATGATAAATGTGTAGAATTTGAAGACTTCCTATTCTAAGTTTAGACCACCTTTTAGTTGGCTTAGTTTATGCCAAAAACTGTGACAAAAGTTTGGTGCAACTTGGTACAATTTTTGGCGTAATTTAGGGAATGCAACCTTTTTTTGTTTTTTACAAAGCAATGCCCCTCTGTCGGTTGCAGCAACAAAAAGTGTCCAAAAGTGTCTAAAAAATTAAATATGACACAAAGCATGTTTGACAATTTTCTATCACAATTTGCACCAGAAAACTGCTGAATTTTCAATAATAAATAAGCCCCTATATGTGTACACAGTTGTGTATGTCTGCCACAGGCTACAATCTAAAAAGAATATAAAGCATTTGATTTTTAATTTAATGCTAAGATAGAACGGGGTCAGAGTGGAACTTGCTGCTCTGACCCCTGTATTGTGGCTGGCGCTCGTAATTGCAGGCTGGGGTCCCATTGATTTTAATGAGAGTTGTGCCTGCAATTATGAGCACTGACCCATGCACAAGGGTCGGAGCAGCTGCTTCCGCTATGATCCTATTATATCCTGGCACTTACAGCGGCGCTGCCTGGAAAACGATTTGAAATTATTAATTTGTTACTTTGTTACTTAAATGCATGTAATTTGGTTGAAAAGTATTTTTACAATAGGGTTCTATTAAAAAATTGCCACTGTTCTTGCTTCTGATTTATGACCAGATCAAAGATAAACCGTGTCCAGGCGGCCTTAGTCTGCTAACCAGACTATATCTGGTGGTCAAGTGTAAATGTTTATTATCATAGGTTGAAGGGGATAATCAGCTGAAAGATACTTCCGGCAACACTTATTCTCTGGCTGAACAAAAGGTCACTCATGTTAAAGAGGTTGTGTATTTTGGAATATCCCTTTTTTCTTAGAAGACCCCTTGAAATAAGATGCTCTTGCATCTGTTCAATTCCTCTGCTGGTCTATCACTGGGAAAATTAGACCATACCTTGTGTCCACTGAAATCAATTGGTTGTCTACGTAACACTCAGAAGTGCCAAGTCCTTGACTGAAAGAAAGGGACACGTTTTGCAACCTCCCCTGTTCTGGTTTATTGATGCATGACCTCAATGATGAAACCCAACCCATTGTAAATCCATTTGAACATGAATTTTCTAAAGTAGACAATACATAATGCTAAACATTAGTTTGTCCAACAGCTGACACACGGGGAGGAGACTTTCTTTGTCCAACATCTTCCTCCAACCTTGATCTCACCCTTCTGATTCTAAAAGTAAAATGTATGCAAGGAAATACAGTTATTATATAATCATTATAACCGGCAGACTGTTCAGCTTGGGCCATGGGACAAAGCAAGAACTGATATATTACCTAGAGGATTGGAGTACAGCTGCAGGGGTCTCCAGAGGATGATAAAACCTTTATGGAGATCTGTAGACCAGTCATTTCCCATACAAACATCTGGCTTGAGACAAGAGCCGGTGCACTATGGCTAGCTATTCCAAAATTAGTCTAAAATATCTGTTCAAGTAATTCCATGAGTCTTTTAAAGTACAGATCCAAAAGAGCCAAACATTCTGACTCCCTCCAAAGTCTTGTACAGTTATTAGGTAACTAATTATTTTCATTACTTTTCCACTGTAAATTGTACTAATTGAGTCTATTGAGTCTAGAATAGTTAAGACATGACAGATAATGTATATCAAATACATTTGATGAAATGCACATGTTTGAGTATACATACAAGTAGAATATTAGTCTTTCCATGTGAAATGGCTTCTGGCAAACCATGTATGCCCTAATAAGCAATTAAGCAAAAAATGGAAATGTAGTTTTAGAATATGTAATGCTATTGCACCATGGGAAAATGTTCTTCAGTAGTACAGTAGTTAGCACAAAACTTCCATATTTATTCATATGACAGCACTGTATCAACCCAATTAGAATTACTCAAATCTAATCCAAGGTAGAATCAGTTTGGAGCATCTTCTTTAATTCTAACTAAGCTCACAAGTCTGAACAGAATCTGTTATCAAGTTAAAGCTAAAGTTGGACATAGACAGAGAGCTACTACAGCCTAATGTGATGTTTGAGAGTATAATCAAGCTATGCCCAGCTATGGGCCCACATCTACAGATACTGTTTTTAAACACACTGCAAACGCTTCCTGGGATACGAAATACATCCTATATGGACCTGTTGTGGCGCCAGAACAGTATGTAGGGAGGACTTCAGGTAAAACAAGTATCAACATTTTTGGCCACGTAACATAACCACTTTGAGTCCATGTGTTGCTAGCGTATTAAAGGCTTTGTCTGATATGTACTATTTTTTTCTCTAAATGTAGAAATGCTCTAAGATCAAAAAAAGAATCTCTACTCACCAGTTTAATGTGCTGTTGTTCAGTTCCTCCTTGCCACCAAAAACCTGGCCTGCATAGGGCTTTGTTGACTGTGATGATTGATTGCATGTTAGAAATAAGGCTAAGTCAAAAGAGTGGTCCAAAAAGTTAAAAGAAGAGATCGTTGTCTTGCACAAAAATGAATAGCATAGAAAAAGATAGCAAAGGCACTGATGTTTGTAGAGATACTGTTGAAAGCATAGTTTACAAGTTTAACGCTAAAGGAACACTGGCTATATTACTTGGGTGTGACGCAAAGAGAAAGCTATCATTGACTGCCACCAGATTTCTGAGGATGCAGGTGTTCTAAAACTCTTAAGTGACTGCAAAAGACTTGCAGCAAGATTAAGTAGAAGCAGGCACTGGGGTTTCCTTTTGCACAACAGGGTGGATACTAAGCACTGAAGGTTTTCATGCCCAAATCCCAAGGCACACACCTTTGCAGAGGCAAAAGCACAAGAAAAGTCAGCTCCAATATGCTCAAAATCATATAAATAACCCACAGAAGTTTTAGGATTCTGTTTTGTGGAACGATGAAACGAAATTGGAACTTTGTGGGCTCATTGATCAGATATATTAGGAGGAGGATGCATACACTGAAAAAAATAGCCTGCCTACAGTGAAGCATGGTGTTGACTCAGTGATGTTCTGGGGCTACTTTGCTTCTTATGGCACAATAAACCTGCAGTGTGTGGAGGGCAAGATGGATTCAATCGAGTATGAAAAAATCCTAAGAAAATGTCATGATTTCTGTGAGAAACTGAAGCTTGGGTGTCATTGGACCTTTTAACAGGACAATGATCCCGAAAGTACCTCAAAGTCCACCAAACTTTGGTTTCAGAAGAATTCCTGGAAGATTCTGGAGTGGCCATCACAGCTTCCTAACTTAAAACCCATAGCAATTCTTTGGTGGGATGTGAAGAAGAAGGTTGTAATGAAAACAAAGGTTTGGTACCGTGTAAGCCAGTAGAGCAAAATGTGATTGTTCCCAGCAAGAGAAAACATGTAATCTTCTAGATATGATACCTTTTAATGGCTAACAAAAATACATGATGTAATAGCCAGCTTGCGAACCTCTCGGGCTCTTCATCAGGCTAAAATGTATTTTAGCCTGACGAAGAGCCCGAGAGGTTCGCAAGCTCACCATTACATCATGTATTTTTGTTAGCCATTAAAAGGTATCATATCTACAAGATTACTTGGTTTCTCTTGCTGGGAATGAAAAATGTTGTAGCATGGAAACCCAACAAATTAATTAACTGGATGTCACTGCCCATGAGGAATGGGCTAAGACTCTTCAGTAGCATTGTCACATGCTGTTGTATGACTGTGCAAAACATTTGTCACAGGTCAGAACACCAAAAGTAGTAGAGATGTTTGTCAAGAAGGGGTAGAATAATTGTGAGACTGCAGCAGTCATTAAAAGTGGCATTCTGTGTCGAATTTGGAGAAACTACTTGTTGTGTATTAATTGTGTTGAGCCATTTAAACAGTTATTCTTTGATAGTTTTTTTTGAAAACAGCTGAAAGTTGGTAAATTTGACAAATAAACCTAATTTGCAAAGGGGGTTGAAGAATTTTGATTGCAACTATGGGGGAAATTTACTAAGTGTGTCATCTGTGATGATAAGCTTAGTATGATTTCCCCTGGAGCATGGTGCTCTTAATACATGAAGAGGCACAGTCCTCTTCGAATATTCAGTGCCACACAGCACCTCCATGCGCCTTCTCAGAAATGTATGCCAGGTCTGGGTCTGACCTGGCGTACATTTTTCAGATAATTTACGCCAGTTTCCAGCGTAATTTATAAATAAATCTGTTCGCCTGGGTTGGCAACGCCCCTTCCCGACAAGACCCACTCACTTTTAAAAAATTGGCAAAGCCAATGTGACTATTTTACACCAAGTGGTGTAAGAGTTTTCAGAAATGTGCCTCTATGTGTTTATACTTAACAAGCAAGCTCATCATTCTGATATGATTTCATGCAAGTAAGTTTATAGAAATACTTTTCTACTACTCTATTATCTGATTAATAACAGTAAAGTACTCCGTGGTATAAATGCACACATCCATTTTATATTTAAGTAGCAAAAAGCTAATTATTGTCTAAAAAAAATACTTACCTTGGTTTCCTGCAACGGATGTTTAATGTATTGTCAAGGTTGACATGTTCCCACAATATATCATGAAAGGTTACTCATCAGTCCCTGCTCTGTTTCCCTGACAGCAACACTAAAGTGATCCAATGTCATAAAATAGCTAGAAAAGTTTCTTGCAAAGTTACAGATAAGCAATTATTACTTTGTTAGCTACAACTGAGTACAATTGTATGTTTGATACATTTTAACCCTTTCCAATCCACTGTTTGACGTCTGAAGACATTATGATTTAAGGCTGTACAGCTCCGATGTTGGAAGACGACCTTCAGGGTTCTCTTACTGTATATTGCCAGCCTCTCTGCTGTCGGAGCCTATCCAACGTGTCACCTCATGCAGTACTGGCTATAGCCAGCATATAGCGCCGTTGTGTAACGGCAGAAAAAGAATAAGCCCCCTAGGAAAACCAGGATACAAATTGGATTGGAAAGGGTTAAACATTTCATAAGAAGGAAGATTCAAGACGTGTTTGACTAATTTTAAGGGGGTTTGGAAAACATGATCTGATATATATAATGGATGGTTTACATTAAGTGCTGGTTGCATTGAGGTATCGTAGAAAAGCTGATGGGAATTGAAGGGGGTGAGGGAGAAGTGAGAAGGTGGCAAAGAGTTAGGGTTTTTTTGTATGTGCCCAAATATACATATTTTTTTTCCTTGGGGATGAGGGTGGTTATGATTTGCTTAAATATAGTTGTTTGATTGCATTGTTTGGGTGAAGTAACACTATCTTCTGCATATATTATACTTATGTATATACACTATATACTTATGCATGTCTTGAACTTAAGGGGAAACTGTATTGAAAAAACTCATAAAGGTAATCTGATTTTAAAAAGGGGAAAGATTACGAGCATCCACTGTACAAGGTGGCAAACCCCTTATAATACATTATTATTAATTAATGTATTAAAGGGCCATTCCGAGTATTTTTATTTATTTATTATTGATAAAGCTATACCCCCGGTATATATAAGTTGGCTACTGTTACCTTGGTTAGTTATTTCTCTCTATTTGAAGCTCTTCGACTTTTTCTCTTCCGACAGTCATGTGATCTCAGCTCTGAGCAACTCTGATCTTAGGTTTATGTGTTCTCAAACTAGGCAGTTTCACAGTGTGTGTAATGCTGTTACATGCATCTACCACAGAAACTGTCTACAGGGGGGACAGAGAAACTCCTATCATTTTTACGGATGATGATCACTTGTAATAGAGGAGATCACAGCTCATCCTCCTGACAGTATACTTATGGTCTATAGCTTATTCAGCTGAATATGTAAGCAAATTATAATTAAACTGCCCCCTCCCATAAAATGGTATAGCCTCAGCTAATGATATGCTGAGGCATAATGGGACACATGTGAAAGTGAAAGTAAAAAATCTCAGCCTAAAGTTATAGGCTGATAATCAACAGACATGGGACTGTACTGCAGGGAAGTGGCTGGAATACATAGAGGAGACCTTCAGAGTGTAACAGGTCATCAGGTGAGGAGGGCGGGGAAGGAGAAACGTGTTCTCGCCAGAGTGGCCCTTTAAGGTTTCTGTTGTTTAGCAATATAATACGAGTTCCACTTGAAAGGCTAAGAACAGGGTACGTGATATTATCCATCATTACAGATTCAACAGAAGTTGTCAACCCCATATATCATACTCCTGTACTGCAAATTTGCTTAGTTATAGATCTCACATTTCAAAATATGTCCCATGTCTACAACCGGTTCCTGTTGGATGCACAATGATTCAGTCTACAAGTATGAGCTTTGTGTTTGTGTATGCAATATTCACACTTTTGGCCATACATATACACCCTCGGGCACTGAGGTTTTTAAGAAGCTGGAATACGAGCTAATCCTGCTCTATACACAGGGGGTACCAACTGTCTTTGACAGCTGACTCCTGTTCACAACAGTCGCAATCAGCACTGACACAGATTGCAGCTGTCACCTCTTTAAATGCCTTGATCAGCAATGGGAGTAACAATTGGGTACACTAATTGGCCTCCAGAAAGTCCCTAATGCAGCCAAATTGCATAGGGAGTATAGCTACATGTGATGGTTATGCCTCTTCAATGAATGTTGCTCAGTAGTTAGCACAGAACTACAAGGCAACAGTACTAGCCCCTGAGCCACCAAGCTTCTTACCCCTTCCTTCTCCAGAGGAGGAAGAGAAGATCTTCCGGTTCTCTTTCTTCTTCTTCTCCTCCTTCACTTTGTTCAACTACTCCTTCTTCTTTGGAAAAGGAAGAGGAAAAAGAAGAAAGAGGAAGAGGGAGGAGAACAAGCATGGTTGTTGCTGAGTCGTTAGCATTACTGCCCTGTAGCACTGCAGTTTGAAATTCAAATCTGCCCAAGGACAACATCTGCATGGAGACCCAATCAGATTCTGTGTGGGCCTTTCACGACAAGCCACCCTAGAAAAAACAACACATAGTGGCTTGTGTAATCCTGCAAGTATGTTTAAGGTGGAGGAACCCAAGAGTAAAGGGTAGAATCGCTGAAGACTCACAGTGACACTGTAGAAGAGGTGAAAGTTAGCAGACACTCTGGACGCAACATGATCCTTGGTTGACTAGTGGAGTATTGTACAGTTCCTGGTCCTTGTGAAAAAATACTCAAGAAAACAACTGTATAATTTAGTGTAGCAAAGTATTGTTTTTTTGTATTTTACAACCATCAAGATTACAGTGCCACTGTTATTGCAACCACCGAGTGTACTGTATCTTTAAAACTGTTCAGCAACTATTAAGTGCATCATGTCACTAAATGTGTGAACCGTAGCCATCAAGCATAATGTCTACTTAATGTGTGTGTAAACCATTGAAAAGTTGTGCCATTGTGGTGTGAAAAAAAAGAAAGTTATATGTTCAACTATACATCACAGAGTATAATAGGCTGAAAAAGACAAATGTTGATCCAGTTCCGCCTGTTATAGTCGTACCACAGTAGATGGATTACTTATGGTGAAATAACTACATGAATGCATTTATCCTAGCTAGAAATCAGCTTTTATTATGTATCAAATATTAATTCAGTAAAACAAATGACTGTAACTTTACAACTTTTCTACTTCACTTTGCTAAATAGACTCTTATGAGAAGTAATATAATGTGAAATAACTTTTGTCCTTCAACATTGTAGTAAATATCATATTGAAATCCCAGGATTCTGCAGAACAACAAAATTGGTAACTTACAGAGAATGTGGGATTTGTATCAGGCAGTCTCATTGTAGGAGCAACACAGATGGCAAGAACACCTGCATATAACACAGAGCTGCTGTGAAGGTTGAATGTAGTTGATCTGAGTTGGTGGTTATTTGTTGTTATTTGGCAGTTTTTATCCTTTAATTACAAAACAGAATTTTGATTTATTCTATTCAAATTATTTTTTCATTTCTTGTTTCTTAACCCTTTCCAATCCAATTTGTATCCTGGTTTTCCTAGGGGGCTTACTCTTTTCCTACAGTTATACAACAGCGCTATATGCTGGCTAAAGCCAGTACTGCATGAGGTGACACGTTGGATAGGCTCCGACAGCAGAGAGGCTGGCAATATACAGTAAGAGAACCTCGATTGACGTCTTCCAACATTGGAGCTGTACAGCCTTAAATCATAATGTCTTCAGACATCAGACAGTTGATTGGAAAGGGTTAATCTCCTTTAGGGTACATTCACCCATCTGTCTATATGGATGGATGATAGATAGATAGATAGATAGATAGATAGATAGATAGATAGATAGATCGATCGATCGATCGATCGATCGATCGATCGATCGATCCTGGACACACAAGCCTCACATCCAGCATAAAACAGCTCTTCTAATATGGACGTGTTACAGATGACAATACAACCAAATGTCATTACTATTTCATCAGTTTTTGCTGTTATTAGTTTTATTCTCTACTAAGCAAATAGTGGCTCGTATTTGCCCAGTAAAAAATAATACCAACACAAAGGCAAAAACAGAAAAAATGGTCGTGTTGCATTTTTAAAAACAGCTGCAAAAAATACGGCCATGGGAATAGATATAAATATTTACATTTGCTCCGTATTACAGACCGCAAAATACGGACTAAGTGTAGAGATAAAATACACTTGTTTGAAAGTGGCCTAAAATGTATTCTTCATTTCTTACTTGTTTATTTTTTTACCATTTTGTGGCTCTCAAATGCAGTAAAATTATTGTAAACATGTTGGTTTCAATATAAAAGAAAATATTCCCACTGGGAAGAAAAAAACATTTTAGTTATCTAAACTAATGCAGAAAATAGTTTACTGCTTATTTCTAAACTCTCATACACATTATTGTTAGAATCTATTATGTGCTGTTAAAGAAAACCCTTCATCAGGGGTTAGGAAGATTTATTAAAGGGATTCTGTTAGCAGGTTAAAGACGTTTGATCTCTGAGTCACTGAACCGGGCTGTGCCAAATTCTACCTGCCAGTCACTCTGCATGTTGCGGGTGGGAAGAGGTCGGTGCAGCCCGCTTCCGTGACTCAGAGCACAGCACCAAGTCAAACGCCATGAACCTGCTAATAGAATCCCTTTAACATTAGCACTCAAAATGAGCAGTTTTCTATCCGTTCACCCATGTAGCATGTGCTGCATTCCTCAACAGGACGCATACTTGGTTGATGAGTATAGCACAAACTAAAAGCAACCCCTGGTTGACCTGATTAGAACAGTTGCTCAAATACTTAAATCCTGCCCTCTTTTTTCAACGCTTTCAGAAGTGTCATAAAAAGTGGCATAGTTTTGTTTATACTACAAAATCGTAATAAATCTGCCCCAATGTATAATTACCGTATGCTCTATCCATATGCAAAATTTAAAACAATGTCAAAAACTCTGACTAGAATCTATTCTCTGATACCGGGGGAATAAAGAAACATCTTTTAACCAGTAGATAACACCAGAACTTCTGTTCTGTACTGATGGACACATAAGGTTCTGCACAGAAGTGTTGAGCTGAAATGGTATTAACCTATTGTGGCAGCATTCTGCTGCTAGATGGTTTTCCTATTTTCAGTGCTCGCTAATGAACTCAACGTTTAAAGAAAAAGACACTGTAATTAAAAAATGAAATGAAAAACGTTTCCAGAGAGATTCTTTAAACAGTTTTGGAAAAGCTGTAAAGCAATTATTGGATTTTGTTTAGAATGATCATAAGAATTTTTATCTTTAAAATAAACAATTTAAGGCTGTGTTCTTTATTGTGTTGGAGGCTCCTGAGACTCCGAAATCTCCATTGCAAATTACATCACATTTGACAGGAGAAATGACGTACCAATGAGAATACACAAGCCCAGCTTTTCCTTTTTGATTGTTTGGAATTCTTAACTGTATCATTTCCAGATCACATAGCTTCGTGGGAACAATAATTGTAAGTCAACGAGGTTCATCAAGTGCCAGTGGAATCCAGCACTGCATCAAAATCTAAGAATCATTTTTCTGTTTCTCCAGGGACAAACCTATTATGAGGGGCTGCTGATAAGTCTTTGGCTTTACCCAGAAAGAAACGAGATAGGAAGATGAAACTTGACATTTATTCCACATACTCTCCACTGATGTCAACACACTTCTTACATTGGTATTCCAAGTTCTGTAAGCCTTGCAAAAAGAAGGATTTCGGTTGTGCCTCAAACCAGTCATTGGTAGCAGCCATGGCATCAGAAATGGTGTGAAATTTAGTACCCTTGAGGTGTTTCTTCAGGTTTGGAAACAGATGATAGTCGAAGGGAGCTAGATCTGGTGAATAATGTGGGTGGTCAACCAGCTGGAAGCCTAGCTCCACCAGTTTTGTCGTGGTCACTTGTGCAGTGTGAGCGGAGATGTTGTCTTGCAGGAACAAGATTGCAGCGCCTTTTAGCCTTCAGAGCTGCCTTAAATTGGTCGAAAAGTTCAATGTAATACCTTGCATTGATGGTGGAACCATTTTGAAGGTAGTCCACTAGCAGCATGCCCTTCTTATCCCAGAACACAGACGCCATCACCTTAGAGGCTGATTTTTGCACCCTGAACTTCTTTGGGCAAGGAGGACCACTGTGCCTCCACTATTTTGACTGCTCCTTGGTTTCAGGGTCATACAAATAAATCCAGGTCTCATCCATAGTGACCAGTTGATCCAGGAAGTTCTTATCAGTCCGGAAATGCTGACAAATGGACCGGGAAATTTTCACTCGCATGCTTTTCTGATCTGTTGTCAAACATTTGGGGACCCCCTTTGCAGATAGCTTCTTCATGTTCAAATGTTCATGAATAATGACACAAACACGTTCACGAGAAATCCCCATGATGTCTGCTATTCCGTTAGATGAAATTCGACGATTCTCCAGGTTGTGCACAGCATCATCAATCTCTGGAACAACAACCTCTCTCGGTCGTCCAGGACGTTCCTCCTCATTGGTGCTGAAGTGGCCCGCTTTAAATTTGGTAACCCAGTTATTAACTGTAGAATATGAAGGGCATTGATCCCCCAATGTCTGTGACATATCACCATGAATATCCTTTGCAGACTTTCCTTGCAGAAACAAGAATTTTATCACTCCTCTGCTCTCATTTGCTGTGAATATCGTCTTAGACTCCGCCATTTTGTTTTCCCGTGTGCCTAGATCACTGTTGCCATAAGTTACAAACACAAAATTTTGAAAACATATATTAGAAACCTAAGGCTTTCAAGTGATGTAACATTCATTACCATAGAAACAAAAAAAGAACACAAAGCCAAAGACTTATCAGCACCCCCTCGTACAATATGAAGTCCTCTCAAAAATGAAAATCATTGGCCCTCGTGGGGCTATTTGTACCCCATAGTTTGAAAGATCTTCTTCATTCTTCTAGAAGAAAAGAACAGTATGACCCAAGTACTGGTAGCAGGTTACCATCTCCATTGTTTACTAACGCTGCAGTGCCTTCTGTAAGTTGGTGCAGATTTACATGGCTCAAGGGTAAATAATCTGGTCCAACCTAAACTAAGGTCCTCCTTGGAAGTCACTAGAGCTTCTGCTAAGTTATGGAACATATGGATTTGATTTTTACAACATATATGAGTAGCCAAACTAAGATATGCCCAATTTCCAAGTAACATAGTATATTCGGCTGAAAAAAAGACATATGGCCATCCAGTTCAACCTATTACTATCCCTCCTCCATGTTGATCCAGAAGAAGGCAAACAATGCAAATGAAGTAGAAGCCAATTTTTCTCATTAACAGGAAAAAAATTAATTCCCAACTCCAAGTCTGGCAATCAGAACAATCCTTGGATCACCAACCCTTCTGAAGTAATCAGTGACTATAACATGTAATATTGTAACGCTCAAGAAAGGCATCCAGGCCCTTCTTAAACTATTTCACTATCATCACATCCTCAAGCAGAGTTCCATAGGCTCACTGCTCATACAGTGAAAAAAAAACGTATATGTTGGTGTAGTAACCTTCTCTCCTCTAGACATAGAGGGCGCCCCCTTGTTACAGTCACAGTCCTGTGTATAAATAGCTGATGGGAGAGGATCTCTGTATTGTCCCCTGATATAGTTACACATAGTTGTTAGGTCGACCCTCAGTCATCTTTTTTCTAAACTAAATTACCCCAATTTTGATAACCTCTCTGGGTATTGTAGTCCGCCCCTTGCATTTATTACTTCAGTTGCCAGCCTCTGTACCCGCTCAAGCTCTGATATGTCCTTCTTGAGTACTGATGCCCAAAACTGTACACATTATTCCATGTGTGGTCTGACCAGTGATTTGTAAAGAGGAAGAACAATGTTCCCCAAGACCTCTTTTCGTGTACCCCATGATCCTATTTGCCTTGGCAGCTGCTGCTTGAAACTGGTTGCTTCAGTTAAACTTATAGTTAACTAAAATCCCTAATTCCTTTCCCAGGAATATCAGCTTTGCCCAAGTAGCTTCTCATTTGGTGAGTAATGGTGAGGTGTATTTTTCGTGCCCAGGTGCATATCCTTACATTTAAGGGATTGTTAAACCTCATTTGCCATTTTTCTGCCCAATCCTCCAACCTTTTCTTTCTTCTGTTAATTAATTTACCATTTTGTATCATGTGCAAATATTGCTATTTTACTGCACAATCATTCTACCAGGTCATTAATAAATATATTAAAAAGAATAGGGCCCAAAACCGACCCCTGTGGTACCGCACTAGTAATGGTGACCCAATCAGAGTATGTACCATTTGTAACCACCCTCTGCTTTCCATCACTGAGCCAGTTACTTACCCACTTACACACATTCTTGTCCATACCAAGCATTCTCATTTTATATACCAACCTTTTATGCAGCACAGTATCAAACACTTTGGAAAAGTCTAGATACACAAGTGACTCTCTCCGGTCCAGTCTAGAACTTACCTCCTCATAGAAGCTGATCAGGTTGGTTTGACAGGAGCGATCTCTCATAAACCCATGATGATACGGAGTTATACAACTATTTTCCTTGAGGTCCTTCATGATAGCATCTCTTAGAAACCCTTCAAACATTTTACCTACAACAGAAGTGAGGCCGGGCTCACACGATCATGTTGTAAAATGTTGCATGTATAACACAGCGCTTTACTGCTGTGTGAGTCGGTGTATCACTGTGTTTGGCAGCAATTTTTCAATGCGCATAACAGCATATCTCACACACTCTGTCATCCACAAACTTCCTTGTTTCTTTTTTTTTTTTATTTCCCACTCTGACACTTAGCAACGTTGCATATAAACAGCACACATACACAATGTAATTGTGTACATATAGCATTTATCATGTGCCTATAGAGAACGATGGCCTCTATCGCGCATACAACGTGGTAAAATCGAACATGCTGCATTCTTTTCTAAGTGTATTATGCGCAATGTATATACGTAAGTGTGAATGGATCAATGAAAATCAATGTACTTTTATTGACTTCATTCACCTCGTACATCGCGTGTTTAATAAGCTATTGAATTACGCTTGTGTGAGCCTGCTCTAAGACTTACCAGCCTGTAGTTTCCAGGTTCACTTTTTGACCCCTTTTTGAATATTGGCACCACAGGCCAATCCAGTGGAACAGACCCTGTCACTATAGAGTCCTGAAATATAAAAACAAGGGTATGTCTAAAACATTACTTAATTCCCTTAGAACTCGGTGGTGTATGCCATCAGAACCCAGCAATTTGTCTATTTTAAACTATTTAAGACAGCTCTGCGCTTCTTTCTGAGTTAAACTGGTGACATTTAGTGGAGAGTTTACTTTATCACTTTGCATCTCATCTGACATTTCATTTTTCTCCTCATCACCCTTTACAATTTTTGCTACATTATTTATTAAAGGGTCAACACTTTCAGTATTAATCCTTTTACTATTTATATAATTGAAGAACAGTTTAGGGCAGGGGCATAGCTAAAGGCTCATGGGCCTGGGTGTAAAAGTTTATCTTGAGGCCCTCCAACTTCTCTTACCCCTTAACACAGAGGCAAAACTTGAAGCTCCTGGGCCCCAATGCAAAACCTGTAACAGGGCCTCCAACTATAATGCTTTATTCATGGTACAGTGGTTCCTTGGCTTACGAGTGCCTCAGCTTGCGATCTTCTTGACTTGCGAGCAGGTTCTCTCCTGAAGTTTTGCTCTGATTTAAGAGCAGAAACTCAGATTATGAGCCTGCTCTCAAGTCAAGAAGCTCACAAGCTTATGCTGGGGGGTCAAATGCTCACAAACCGCTGGCACTCTGGTCCTCACGATGGTCTGTGGTGCTGCTGCAGGCTGCCGCGTCCCCCTCCACGCCGACAGAGCATTTCTTCCTGGAAGTGGGGCTTGAATACCGCGCCTACAGTGAGCTGATGCTCTGATTGGTTAATCCAGTGCTACGTCAGCCAATGAAAGCTGATGCTGGGTTAACCAATCACAGTCATTCATTCCAGGAAGAAATGCTCTGTCGGCGTGAAGGAGGACACGGCAGGCTTCAGCAGCTATGGAGACCCAAGAGAGGACCGGAACGCTGGCGGTAGGTGAGTATTTATCTTTGGTTTTTTTTACATGTAGTGTAGTTAGGGCTTAGGGAGGTCTGGAATGCATTAATGGTGTTTCAATTCATCTCATTGGGGAAAAGTGATTTGACATATGAGTGTTTTGAGTTAAGAGCTCCGTTATGGAACGAATTACATTTGTAAACCAAGGCACCACTGTACTAGGCTCCCTATATGGAGAAAAGAGGCCTAATGGGCCCCCTAAGGCTCCTGGGCCAGGGTGCAACCGCATCCCTTATACTTACGCCAGTGGTTTGGAGTCAGTTTTACTGTCCTTAGAAATAAGTCTCCCTGTCTCCATCCTTGCTGCTTTTATCTGTTTTTCACATATTTTTTTCCCTATAGGTTTTTAGTGCTTCTTTGCTGCCTTCTTGTTTTAGTAGTTTAGACGCTTTCTTTTTGTTGTTTATTACCACCTTTATAGGTTTTCCCCTATTACTAAGTCTTATATTCCGATAAGGTATGAACCTCCACAGTAGATAATTAGGATGTTTTTAAACATTTCCCATTTATTGTCTGTACTCTTATTTCTGAGGACAGTATCCTAGTCAATAAGATTAAGAGCCTCTCTGAGATGATCAAACTTTGCATTTCAAAATGTTTGTATTTTTGCAGCTGCCTCATAAAACTCCCTTATTTTTGTAAATTCTGTTTTTATTGTATGGTATTAACATTTTTCATACAGTCCAACAAAGGTGAATAGTACATAAAAGCATAAGCATGCTTCTAACAATTTTCAATGAAATGATATTGAAAGAAACAATTGTATTTGCATACCAAAGTTCAATAATGTATAAACAGGTTGTTGATCTAAAACTCCCTTTTGAAAGACAAGTGGAAATTTATTATATTATGGTCACTGTTTCCCAGGTGTCCCCCAACCTGCACCCCTGTTTTTCTGGGATCCGCAGGTTTCGGCTTTGCAGTTTATATCCAGATAATTATCTCATTGTGATTTGCTGCTTCATCTATTTGTCTCAGTAAGAGATCTCAGTGGCTTGTTATATATGGGGCAGCAGCTGTACGGAACTGCATTCACGTGTTTGCGCAGTTTTGGACGCACCTATGTACGCAAACGCACACGCTCATATGAATGCACCCTTAGTCCCAGGTCACTGTCTACACTGTCGTCCCTCATTTCTCTCTGGTTGCTTTTTCCCCAAGTCACTAGTTTAAACACTCCTCTAACCTTCTAGCCATCTTCTCCTCCAGCACAGCTGCACCTTCCCCATTGAGATGCAGCCTATGCCTACGGTATAACCTGTAGCCAACAGCAAAATCTGCCCAGTTCTCCAGGAATCCAAATCCCTGTTACCTACACCAAATTTGGAGCTACTTGTTCACCTCCCCAATCGCCCACTGCCTTTGTCATGTGGCATGTGGTACAGGTAGTATTTCAGAAAATACTACTTTAGAGGACCTTGCTCTAAACTTACATCTTAGATCCCTGAAATCGTTTTTAAGGACCCAACCTCTAACTTTGACATTGATGCCAATGTGTGCCATGTCTGCTGGATCCTCACCATCCCCTCCCAGTAATCTGTCAACCCGATTTTTGATGTGTCGAACTTGAGGAAGACAACACCCCATTGGATGATCCCGTTCTTTGTGGCTGATTGCCCTGTCTGTTCCCCTAATAATTAAGTCTCCAACTACCGGCAGCTGTCTAGCCTGCCCTGTGCTCCTATTCACTTCCTTACTGGAGCAAACATTTCCCTGGCGGTCAAAGGCCATGTCGTGCTGCAGCAGTGCTAATACTGTAATGGCAACCCCCTCGTCTTCCACCTTTGTAAACTTGTTGGGGTGTGCCAGTTGAGGAATAGCTACCCTGGATCTCTTCCCTCTACCCCTCTTCCCTCTACTGTGACCTAGCTAACTGCCTGATCATCCTGCATTCCCAAACTACCACCCATCCCTACATCTGCCCCATCAAATGCCTGTTCAGTGAGCAGCAAACTCCTTTCCATATTGCCAATGGATCTCAGTGTTGCAAACTACGCTTTTAGATCGAGGATCTGGGCTCCCAAATGTGCAAATGCACACGTCTCGTATAGCAGTATGAACCCTCGAATGGCTGTTCAAGGACTGCATACATTACACAAGATGTACACTGGACGGCATTGCCAAGCATGGAGCACATTATAAATGGGGATAGTAAAGTTACTATCCAAAGTCACTAATCCCAAGTACACTTTAGGCCCTTATAAACTGAACAATTATTGTTCAAAACATTGTTTAAACTAGCAAAAAAATGATTCAGTGTAAATGCAGCCAATGATCGAACAATGAACTATTATACATTGTAGATATATATGTAAATGTGTTTTGCAGCTGTTCATAGTACAGTTTAGATATGGGTATGGGTACAGATGGGGGGACCCAAGCTGAACTTTTGCACCAGGGTCCCTGAGCCTTTAGCTATGCCCCTGTTTGGATTCTATGATTATCAACTATTTTGGTTGTGAACACCACATACCACTCAGTATATTTACTAGGTTTTAGTATAATGTGAATCTGCACTTTCTGTGATTTGTACAATCACAAGTTAATAGAAAAAACTTGATTCTCATCTTAAACTTCTCTAGGCCGATGACAAATTATTTGGATTGGCTTCAAGCCCGGATCTCTTTGTTAGAGTTGACCCCTGAAACATGGGAAAGTCCTCAGCTGGTAGCACTAACATAACTGCCAGTTTAAAAATATGTTTATAGTGAACTTGTCATAAACCGGCAAGTGGGCTGCACAATGCTCATATGAGAATTACAAGGTTCTGCTGCACCAAAATCAAAAAAATATATACTTCACTTAAAGTATAATAGCAACTACAGTAAAAAAAAAATGGTATTATATTTGAGCAATCAACTAGCGGACTTGTTAGGAGACGCGAAGAACGACAAATGTGAAAGGAGACTCAACATGGCCCAAAAGTTTTCAACTTTTCTATCAAATCAAGCACTTATCTACAGGAGATACAGAGGTACCAGATTCAATTAGGTCCTGGTTAGAGATGAGCGAACGTACTCGTTTAGGCCGATTTTGCAATCAAGCATCGCTTTTTTCGAGTAACTGACTACTCGAACGAAAAGATTTGGGGGGCGCCAGGGGGCGGGGTGGTGGAGCGGGGGGTAGCAGTGGGGAACAGGGGGAGCTCTCTCTCTCTCTCCCCCCCCCACTCCCCTCTGCAACCCCCCGCTCACCCCCGGCGCCCCCCGAATCTTTTCGCCCGAGTAGTCAGTTACTCGAAAAAAGCGATGCTCGATTGCCAAATCGCCCTAAACGAGTACGTTCACTCATCTCTAGTCCTGGTGCTTGAGGGTGTCAAAAGGTTTCTCTGTCACATAACAAGACACATATTTAGTTACATATTTTGCATCGGACCCCAGTAGCTTCAAGTTAAGCTTCTGCTCAAACTTTATACCCCTTTTTTACATTGAATCAAGGCAGAGCACATACATATGATAAACATGATGTCCATTCTTGGCCAACCTGAACACACTGCTTACATTTCACTTAATTTTATTTAGCAAGTTCTGTTTCTTTCAGGATCTCATTATTGAGGCTGCCATGTGGATGTTACTGTAGTTGAGAAGGATTCTCTTACTGAAAACGTAAAAAAATATGCATATGAACAAACATGATCAAGTAGTTTGTTTTCATATTTTTATAACTGTCAGTTCATTTCGCTTGACACATGATGACTGAGGAATTTAATCGGTCCAGCAATGACAATGCAGAAATACAAGGGCCCAAATGCTGAACATATAAGGACCTCATCGAATTCCTTAAGACCACGGAAATTCTAGATGTTTGCTTAACTTTGAATATCATCCAATATTCTAGACAATCTGCTAATTCATCCTCACTTTGTGGTAATTATTGGTCTAACTTTTGCAAATATCTAGTTGTTTACGAATTAAATGTAGCTGCCCAACAGTAGAAACTTTAAAACAACTCTCCAGTTTCGGAGAACATTCAGTCTACATACCGGAGGGTGCGGCATTACTTGCCTTTGTGTTTCTCTGCCATCCCTTCAATCCCTTGGTTCTAGGCCCTGTTTTAAGTCATCCTAGATGGCTGCAGCATGGGCGTAACTATAGAGGATGCAGGGGATGCAGTTGCACCCGGGCCCAGAAGCCTTAGGGGGCCCATAAGGCCTGTCTTCTCCATAGAGTAAGCCTAGTAGTAGGAATAAAGCTTTATAGTTGGGGGCCCTGTTACAGCTTTTGCATTGGGTCCCAGAAGCTACAAGTTACGCCTCTGGTGCAGCAATTTTCAACTACCTAATGCACACTGTGCCCTGCTCTCTGATTGGCCAGCAGCACTGATCAAGTGTGCAGCTCTGGCCAATCAGAGAGCAGGAACAGTGCAATGTTAATTTAAGACTACCATTGCATTGTGGGGGTGAAGTATTCTAAAAATTGTGTCAACCATCTTAGGTATCTAAAACGGACTTGGAACCAATGGATCAAACGCACAGCAGAGAAGAATAACTGCAAGCAATATATTCCTATTTCAGTCTTGGGACAGAATTTACTTCCAAAATCAGAGAATCACTTTAAAGCTGAATGGACAGTTCAGCATAAAGTATGTGACAGGTTCCCTTTAAACTGAAATGCTGATCTGTCAATAAAGTTTCTCAAGAACTACAAACAGCAAAAGGAAAAAATGAAAATTTACAATCAGCATTTGCAATGTTATCTTTACTTTTAGTAAACTGTCAAAATAAATACAGCTTCATCAGAAAATACTACCACCCTTCCTTGGGTGTTCCTCAGTTGTGAATTTACCTTTTGTGCAAATTTTACAATGTTCCAAGTCAGCACTTTGAATGTTCCCTCAGCCCATGTTATTTAAATACATGTTTCCTGAGGAGCGTGCCTTCCCTGACCTTGAGTTCTTAGTAATCTTTCCTGTTAGACTCTTTACTAGGGTCAATTTTACTTTTATTTAAGCTAAAGTTTGTTTAAAGCTTGTTTGTGAAGTTTGGTTAGAGGCTTTATGATATAAACGTCAATGTTGTAAAACTACGTTCTCCAATAACACCAATAAATACATATAAATGCCATAGGCTCAGTAAAAAATAATTGAAACTACTGGCATTTTATATTTTAATTTGCTAATAATTTTTTAATCGCTTCACTGAGACATTTTCCTTTCTTCCACATTACCCTTTAAGGTGGCATTCTATGTTCTATTAAAATACTGCAAATGGCTTCAAAGGTCAGACAGAATGGTCACCTAGACAACTGTTTTCTGCTTTAGGCCACTGTAAAGATTTAATAATAGCTGAGAGGCACTTCGTTATTGTTCTTTATTAGTCCTATAGAATGTCTGAACACTTTTTTATATATCTGCAGAATAAGCGCTTCTGCCATCTTTGGACATTGGCTTACGAAAAACATATCTGCTATTCAACATAATTTAATTTCAGGAGTTCACTGCATATCTTGGATTAGGTCATATGTGTTTTATCAACCATGTATTTATACACTGTAAGCATTGATTTATAAAAAGATGCCAGGATAATGTTTTCGGATGACTACTTTTGCTCTAGATTTTTTCTCAACTCTATGAAAAATAGACTGGTAGAGTCAAAAGCGACCTCCAGTGTCATCGGGTCCAACCCCCTGCTCAATGCAGGATTCATCATCCCAGACAGATATTTGTCCAGCCTTTGTTTGAACACTTCCATTGAAGGAGAACTCACCACCTCCCGTGGTAACCTGTTCCACTCATTGATCACCCTCACTGTCAAAAAGTTTTTTCTAATATCTAATCTGTGTCTCCTCCCTTTCAGTTTCATCCCATTGCTTCTAGTCCACTGGATAGGTAAAAATTGATAGATCAGTGGGGGTCTGATCACTTGGATTCCCACCAATCCTGAGAACGAAGGGCCTTTTTCCCCCCATTCTCCTCATGTCCTGGTTATTTATCCCTCATCGTAGAATGTAGGGCAGTTTGTGCTTGTGCAGTCACTACTCTATTTGTTTTCAGTGGGACTGCCAGAGCTAATCAATTACAAAGAACTCTGCTTTTTCCATCAGCCCCATTGAAATGAATGGAGCAGCAGCTGCATAGGCATGACCTGCCATAAATTCTATGACATGGCAGAAACAACAGGAAGTGAGAAGGCCAGAGGGACTCCTGGTCTCAGGATTGGTGGGAATCCCAGTGGTCAGACCCCCATCAAATTAACAGTTTCCATCCATCCAGAACTTGAAAAACTGCCTAGTAATTGAAATACACCTTTAATGTCTAGGTGAAAAAAGAGGGAACTAATTCTAGGAGGTAAATAAGGAGGCATTATTACTTTCACTGGAGCACTGCTGTATTACTGTGTATAGGCAGAAAAGGGGCATTATTACCATGTGGGAATACAAGGGGGCACTGGTATTGAGTATTTAACATCATTGTTTGAGGCACTAAGAAGAGCACTGTTACTGTTCTGGTACAAATGGTGACACTTTTACTGCACTAATAGAGTCTATGGCACAATAGGGGGCACTATTTTCAGTGGTACAGTCTGTGGCACTATATTTTGGGGACAACTATAGTTAAGACCCTATTATTTCAGAAGTGCAGTATTTGGGGGCACCATATCACACATCACGTACAGTAATAGCGACAGACAGGGCAGGATTGGGAGTAGAAGCAGAATAAAGGGTTTGTGTAGGTTGGTAAAGGTGTTTGAGGTACTGGGAAAGTGAGGATCATACATTGCAGCTGATAGGTATAAAACACTAAATAAATAAATGGGTCCTGTGATAAAAGAAGAGAAAAAGAAACTATTTAATAACACATCCAACCTACGGAGATTGCATTATGTATCACTGGAACAGCAACATGTCCTGCAGCCTTTTCTGTGGACCATCTGGTTGTAAAGCAGCACAGGCAGCCCTTTACGCTGTGATATGCTTGGATTATTAGCTGTGGTTTTTCTCCAGCACACAGGAGACGTGTCTGTTTTATTGGGCAACACATGCCAAATGCAAATTCATCCTACACACCAGCTTGGGATGCTGAATTTGGACAGATACTAAACTGTTTCTCTGAATGTACAAATAACATATAATAGGCACAATGGTGTATTGACTGTCTGCTGCACCTTACGGTGAATCGTGTGATCACCTGACATCTACATCGTTAGCAGTGAGTTATCTATGGATAACAATTAATTACCTGAGCATTTTAACATACCTGTTTAATGTGGAGGTGATGAGCCGCCTAAGAGATTCAAGTAAATTTTAGACAGATTGCTACTATGGTTAGCAGTAGAGATGAGCGAGCATACTCGCTAAGGACAATTGCTCGAGCGAGCATTGTCCTTAGCGAGTATGTCCCCGCTCAGAAGAAAAGGTTCGGCTGCCGGCGTGAGTGACAGATGAGCAGGGGGGAGAGAGGGAGGGAGAGATCTCCCCTCTGTTCCTCCCCGCCGGTCCCCGCCCGCCGCCGGCAGCCAAACCTTTTCTTCCGAGCGGGCAGGTACTCACTAAGAGCAATGCTCGATCGAGTAATTGCCCTTAGCGAGTATGCTCGCTCATCTCTAGTTAGCAGTTATCACCCTTTAACCCCTGATTAAGGAATCTGGTCTTCACTGCTACAAATACCCCAGGTTGTGTTCCAAGAGTAACAGATGATTGGTGGAGATGACAGAAGACTGTCAATATCACAGATATGTCGCACCAGGTTGTTAAAGAAGTTGTGCCACAATTGGCTTTTATCACCTAACTATAAGATAGGTGATAAAAGTTTGACTGCTGGGAGTCTGACCGCTGAGATCCGGAAGAATGGGGATCCCATGACGCCTTCTTCTTGTCACTGCACCCACCGGCAGTGATGTGGACAATGAATGGAGCATGCACAGCGTTGTTCTCTTCATTTCTATAGGTACAAGTGCTCGGCTATCTCCGTCAGTCCCATTGAAAGTGAATGGAGCCGCACAACGTATGCATGACTGCCGCTTCATTCAATCTCCTACTCGCTGGTAGGGAAGGGGTGCAGTGATCCCGCTGTGAAAAGGAGAGGGAGATATGGGACCATGGGACTCCTGTCCTTGGGATCACTGGGGGTTTCAGCAGTAAGACCCCCACCGAACAGACTTTCATCACCTATCCTATGGTTTGTTTTGACAGGTTGCAGTCAGTCGGTGTACGGGATGTCGCAGGCTGCTTTGAGCGCTGAGGTTTGTGATTGGCTGTAGCAGCCCGTAAACAGGCTTCTGCATCCTCTATATACAGTATCACAGGGAAAACCCACAGCTGCTGGTGTAGGACATGTAGGGAGGTGAGTATTTGCTACATATAGGCTATTTAATTACTTTTTGCTACAGTGAACACAAAATAAAAGAAAAAAATTACTCTGACAAGCCTTTTAACAGTGATGAAGAATATCAGGTTTCTATAACAATGGCCAAAATGTAGATGTTTAATTTACCACATTTGTGATAGATTGCTGATTATTGCAGCCACTTATTAACACCATAGTGAAGGCTAATACACCTTTTTACTGACCTCACTAATGAACTTTAAACCTGCACATACATCTTTTTAAGGTGGTGGCTTAACTGACTACTTATAGGCATACTCCTGCTGTAACCACCAGAAGTGGAGACACCTCTGATTGTGGCAGATTAACCCCTTACACGCTTCAGTATCCATGAAACGCTATCATGCAGCCCACAGGAAACCTCATGGTGGTCACAGTACACCACTTCTGATACATGCAAGCATATGAAAGGGAAAGGGGCTGCTTCTGCCACCCATTGGCATCCCACAGTGCAATGAAAAGGTACCAATGGGTTCCAATAGTAGCCAGAAGCCTGACTGGTTCCATTAAAAAATACAACTTGTCCCGAAAAAAAACAAAAAACACTCTTAGGGCGCCCACCCACTGGCGTTTTTTTTACCTGCGTTTGCGTTTTGCGTTTTTCCTGCACAGGCATAGAGATAACGTGTTCCTGTCCACTGGCGTTTTTTTTTTGGTCCGTTGCGATTTTTAACATAGGAACTGTCAGTTGCATATGTGTCCTTATTTTTCTCTTAATGCACCCATGAATGTCAATGGAAATTAACGGAAAAGCCGCGAAAACGCCGCGAAAAACGCGCGGAAAACGCGCCGAAAACGCTGCGTTTTTCACGCCCGGAAATCGCAAACGCCAGTGGGTGGGCGCCCTTATGGCTATGTCAACGAGTTATAGCTTTTGCAAAGCAACAATGAAACTCACTTTGTACTAAGGAAAGAAATAAGCTCGTCACTAAGGAGTTAATGTACCATTTATACATTAATGCTTTTGTTATTTTTGGCCAAGTATGCATCCTAAATATATGTGAATATGTTGTGGTTCTTAATGGCAGGCACTTTGAGGTCCGCAGGTACAGGGTTAGGCCATAGAGACAAAGGCAATGGGGCATCAAAGTCGTTACTTGGCTCCAGCAATGGTGTCCTGAAGACCTCAACACCTTGCTGGGCAAAATGGGATGGTCCACATGGTCCTTGGAATGGAATGTGGCTACATGGTTACTGTAACACTTCTATAACCAGTCTGAACACTTGTCCGTACAAACTCTTGGTGCTGGTATCAGCTGATGTTTGGTGCGGAGTTGGCTTTCACTTTTCAGCTAACAGCGGAATCTATCTCCTTTGGTTCAGCATCCGTAAATCGATAATATGCAGCCCACAGGAGCTCTCAAAGTGGTCACAGAACATCACTTCTTCAGTTCAGACCTAACAAACCGGCAGCCCACAGGATGAACTTTGCTTTCTGCCTGTCAGTCTCCTTACGCTGCATCATCCAACCACTCTCCGGTGTATAGCACTCCACCACCTATTTATCTTCTTGCCCTTCTCTCATCTCTCAGGAGCCAGGATCACCCTTCGCCACATCCCCTGTTCAAAAACCTTTTAAAGAAACAGTACCACACATATATATATATATACACACACATATATATATATATAATTTATTTATTTGAAAATTTTTCAGTAAAACGCACGTTTCAAAGGTCACCCACTCTTACAAGTACACTTGTGGGTTCTTATATTGCGAATTTCTAGACTACTCACTTGTGTACATAAATAAACCGCACTGATCAAATGTTTCCAATACATTCACATCTACATTTCTAACAACATGTTATAAATGCTGCATTTATAACACGCAGAATCAGGTTCTGTTTGACCTTTTCTCTGCTACTTTGGAGTATTGAACACAGGTAAAGCTAGTCCTCTTAACATTTGCTTTTCTAACTTGCAGCGATACTGAAAAGCGTTTTCTTTTATATTGCATTAAAAGCTTCAATAAAACGTACCGAGAACAACTTTAATGTGTTTGACAATTGGGTCAAGAACACCGGCAATCTATCTAGCCCAATGTGTGGAAAATCCATTTATTTATCAAAAATAGATGCACTTTCTTCAATTGAAAACTGTTTACAGAGATTATTACAGTCCTTCACAAGCATCGAGTGAAAGCTTTTTATATTTAAGCATTATGTAAGCTAGGACGTATTAGTGCTATTACTTTATCTGTAACCTTCAAACTTGTCTCCAAAATGTTACTAAAAAGAAAAGACTTGTGAAAAGCAAACATTCTTGAAAGTTACTGCAGTGGAAGCTACCCATGTTGGCCTATTAAAGTAAAGTGTGATTGTTCTCAGCAAGAGAAACCAAGTAATCTTGTGGATATGATACCTTTTAATGGCCAACAAAAATACATGATGTTGCTAATTTAAATGAAAATTCACACACAGAAATTTCAGACTTAAAAAAAAACACAAATACTAAATCAGTCCACTGAGCTGAGGAATGTGACAGTTTTAAGATGTCTCTTATCTCTAATGCATATAGAAGAAGATGGAAATACTACCTCAGCAACACCACCTATTAGATGGATGGGAAAGGGGGGGGGGGATAGGGACTTGTTATTTGTATAGTGCCAACCTACACAAATAACAAGTCAACTTTTTCCATAGCGCTTTCAGGTAATTTGTTTATCACCCCCCCCCCCCTCCCAGCAAACTGGGTACTCATTTTACCAACCTTGGTAGGCTGAGTCAACCTTGAGCCGGCTTCAGGTTGTGAGTAAGAGCTTAGGACTGCATTCTGCTGCCTTAACACTCTGCACCACTCTGCTCTGATGCAGAATAAGTTGGTGCTGTACAAATAACAAGTCCCTTTCACCCGAAAGCTCGCTATAACATCATGTATTTTTATTAGCCATTAAATGGTATCATATCTACAAGATTACTTGGTTTCCCTTACTGGGAACAATCACACTTTATTCTACTGGCTAACACGGTATCAAAAGTTTTTCTCATATTGCCTATTGAAGTGAAACTCTAGGCATACTTTTTCTTAATTAGTAAAATGGAGGTAATAGGGTCATGTAACATAACTAGGGAATTCTTTTATTCTGCTGCCTCAAATGTAAGTTTCAATGCTACTATACTTCCTTGACACTAAATGATAACCAAATGATGCCCTCCTACTTCCAGCTCTATAGCCATTGGCTGAAGCTGCACCTCATAGACTTCCTGCTCTGCCCGCCCTCTACACATAATATTATTAATAGTATGACACTTCCAGCATATTTATCCCCTTAAAGACACATTTTGGCTCAAAGGATGCAATAATTTTATAGGGATTTTCATCCCCACATTTCAAAAGCCGTAACTTTTTTATTTTTCTATCGACATAGCCATATGAATCACTTATTTTTTATGTGGCGAACTGTAGTTTTTAGATTTTAATTTTTTTAGAGCAGGGAGAGAAAGTACATCAATTCTGCCATTGTTTTTTTTTTTTCTACAGAGTTAGGGCTCTTTCACACGGGCGTATTGTCACCGCGTATTACGCACAAGTTTATCAACTGCGTAACACGCAGTGAATGGAGGCAATTGACTTTCATTCTTACATTCACACCTGCGTTGGAGCTGCAAGGGGACACTGCATATTAAACACAGGAGAAGTACATCCCAGCACACTCTATTTTCCTCCTCTGTATTGAAACACTGACCCCTCGCAATGTCTGCGAGAGGGTAGCATTTAGTACGAAGCTCCTCTCTGCACAGAGCGGGGAATTTGAAAAAAAAAAGTCATAGAGTGCATGGCCATGACGTCATAATCCCGGGCATGTCCAGTGCCTATCGCAGCCCTATGTGATCTCTGTCGGCTATTCTGCTAGCACAGCGATGAGTACAACGCTGCGAGACTCACCGTGCTGCACTCATTTGGCCGTGTGAATGAGCCTTTAATCATGCAGAACAAATAAATGTTTTCAGCGGCTCAGTACGAATACAATGATATCAAAATTATAATTTTTCTTTGGGTTTTTCCACTTTTGCACAGTACAAACCCTTTTTTTTTGGAAATTATTATTTTTTCTACATCATTGTATTCAAAGTCCCCTAACTTTTTTATTTTTCCATGGTCGGAGCTCTGTGAGGTCTTGTTTTTTGTGTGATGAGCTGAAGTTTTTATTGGTACTATTTTGGGGTGTATAGGGCTTTTTTGATCACTTTTTTTGCGTTTTTTGAGAAGCAAAATGAACAAAATAAGCATTTTGCCTCCCTTTTTTTTAGTTTTTGCTGTGCAGGGTGAATAGTGTGATCAATTTATTGTACAGTTCGTTACAGATACGATGATACCAAATATGTGGGATTTTTTACATTTACTATACAAATAGGGGAAAGTGCACAAAAAAAAGTGTTTTTTTTCTTTGTTGTTTTTTACATAATTTTTTTTTTTACATTTTTTATGTCCCTGTAGGGGACTTCAACCATAACAGCTATGATTGCTATGAAAATGCATTGTAGAACTTCTGTACTGCAATGCCTTATGGCTTACAATAGCAATCATAGCCAATGGCAAGCCGGGACACCAGTATCTGGCGTCCTGTTGCCATGCAAACCTATTGGCCCTCCCTCTATGAACCCTTTACATGGAATGATCTACAAAGATCATGACACATAGGGGATTAACAGTGGGGATCGCTTTTCTCATGTATCCCTGCTGTTGCAGCGGGATGCTGGCTATCATTCACAGCTGCCCCCCGTTGCGGGATGATGTGAACTCTGCTTCTGGGCCCATGCCATCCGCAGGACATAAGTTCACGTCTTGTTGCATTAAGTACCCTTCAGCCTGTAGGTAAACTTACGTCCTGTAGCATTAAGGGGTTAAAGGGCCACTCCCATTAATTTTTAAAAGCTATTCCCCCAGTATGTAGAAGTGAGAGAGTGTAACCTTGGTTAGTTATTTCTTTCTGTCTGAAATTCCTATATAGTGTGTGTGTGTATATAATTTACAATTTTTGGTGGTATACAGGTTAATTTAGAGACCAGTGGAGGACCACAAGAGCATCAGCACTGGACTGGTGAAGGAGTCGACAGGGAAGTATTGACTGCTTTAATATTTTAAAGCATATCCAGCAGCCAGAATGTTTTTTTAACAGCTGGTCAACCACTTTAAAGCCCTTGATGAGCCAACAGCTGATACATACTTGACCCATCCAATTAATCATTAGCAAGTAAGCATCCAATTACCCTATGGTGTACACTGCTATTCTTCCACAGCATTCACTGTAAGATTTAAACTGTTGTAACACTCTTACCAAATCCCCACATGAGAGGCAGATATACTGGCATCACTTAAATCCTTCCTTTATTCTCTGGCCAAAAGCAATGACCTTTTCGTTGGAAGTGACAGTGAAATTGCATCAAGTCTAAGATACTTTCCCATAAATGTTATCAGTGACAACTCTTAGAATTGTCAATCACTAGGCTGGATCCCCTTGGTGCTATGATCAACATCTTCGATTTGGCAAGCAGCCCTGAGCAACTGAACTGAATCTACGTAGCTATGAAGGAAGAGAGCCAAAGACTCAACTAGTGTGGAATGTACAAGAGAGCAAATTTTCATAACGGACTAAAATAAAATTCTTTATTGGAAGAGCCAACTTATACTAAATGCATATTTACTTCATACAAAGGATCCCAACGTTGATGGTCTACACTAGGGATAGGCCAAAATATACCAATGGGTGGTGGACCAACATCCGGCACTCATGCATCAATAAAACCGATCCCGGATCTCTACATCAGCGCACTCACCAGAGTAGGTACACTTAGCGTGATGACTTACCTAAGAAAGAGGCTTGTCTAAGCATGGAAACGCGCTGTTATGTTTCTGCTGCCTGGAGTAAAAGCATAATGTATACTTACCTACTGTGGCGAGTGGGCTGATATACAGCTACCAGATCATTTTCATTGGTGCATATACACGGGCAGTCTAATCAGGAGCTAGTAGCACTACCTAACAATGTGCTATATAGCCCAAACAGGTGGGCGGATATTACTGCATTAAAGGGCCACTCTGGTGATTTTTTTTTTAAATTTTTCATTATGTAGCAATTCCCCCAGTAAATATAAGTGAGCAAGTGTTATACTGATTCCTTATTTCTCTCTAAATGAAACTCCTGACCTCTTTTATCTCAGATGGTCAAGTGATCTTTATTCTGACCAGTTCATAAGCATTAGTACGTGTAGGCCCCATTTATATGGCTACAATTTAACCTTTAAGTATTGTAGACTGAAATTTTATTGGATAGGAAAAGGTTAATGTTATTGAACTTTCTGGAACAGAAATTATCAATCACAAACAGTATAGTTCTGGAGCAATGGGGATAGAGCAATTTTAGATTCTCAATGCCCTCCAAGCATGACCAGCTGAAATGAATATAACTGGTGCTCCAACCAAAGCCAACAATCACAGGTTTATCAAGGGGTATTCCGGGACTATGTGACTAATAGGTCATCAATAGATGATCTGTGGGGACCCGCCATTCAGATCCCTAGTGCACTGTCACTGCGTTTAATGCAGGAAGCGTAAAGTGTTAACCATAGCATAGTGGCCCAGGTTGGTATTGCAGGCACAGCTCTTGTTGAATTTAATAGGAGCTGTGCTAATAATACCAACCTGGCTCACTGCCCTATGGTCAGCGCTACCTGTACTGACCACAGTGACAGTCATCCCAGGAATAAGTTGATTGGCAGGGATCCGAGCATTGGATTCTCATTGGTCATCAACAGAAAAAGTACAAGCAGTCCTGGAATACCCCTTTAAGGGTCACCATCTGCCACAGGCCTACCCTTCAACTATCCCTACACACTATCTCTCTATACAGACACCACCTAAAGTTGCTGAAACTGGGCCTATTGCACTGTCACCAGGGATACAGGTTATCTAAGCATGTCAAGTTGCTTCCAGTACACTGTACATACTTTCTGCTAGCAGCCCAATATATGGTTATGGTAGCACAGGGCCATCTAGTGGCAGCAATTGTAATTGGTAGTATACACTCCATACAAGGGATTTCATACAAAAAGGAATACATGCACACAGTCTCATTAAAGGGGTTGTCCCGCGGCAGCAAGTGGGTCTATACACTTCTGTATGGCCATATTAATGCACTTTGTAATGTACATTGTGCATTAATTATGAGCCATACAGAAGTTATCAAAAGTTTTATACTTACCTGCTCCGTTGCTGGCGTCCTCGTCTCCATGGTGCCGACTAATTTTCGGCCTCCGATGGCCAAATTAGCCGCGCTTGCGCAGTCCGGGTCTTCTGCTGTATGCAATGGAGCCGCTCGTGCAGAATGCCGACTCCGTGTAGCTCCGCCCCGTCACGTGCCGATTCCAGCCAATCAGGAGGCTGAAATCGGCAATGGACCGCACAGAAGAGCTGCGGTCCACGGAGCGAGCAGACCCCGGCGGCCATCTTCAGCAGGTGAGTATGAAGACGCCGGACCGCCGGGATTCAGGTAAGCACTCTCCGGTTTGTTTTTTTAACCCCTGCATCGGGGTTGTCTCGCGCCAAACGGGGGGGGGGGGGGGGGGGGGGTTAAAAAAAAAAAAAAAAACGTTTCGGCGCGGGACAACCCCTTTAATTAGGGAAGTAAAGTTCACTCAGTTGATATGTTTTCATAGCACATCCCACAGATTGACATTTGGAAATTTTGGAGGCCAAGTCAATCCTGTGAACTCATGACTCTGTCACCAGTTCACTGGCTGACCTTCCTTTGATCACATTTTATACCCACATGAACTTGGCTATCTCTGGTACTTCCATAAAAAAAATTGTGTGGCATGGCGTATGTGTGTCCATCGCTCCATTCATTCAGGACCTTCCAGGCCTCAGATCTCGTAAAATTGGTGGTGGGCCCAGCGGTTGCACCCCCACCAATCATATAGTTATCCCCCATCCTGTAGATAGATGATAAGTTCATTTCGTGAGACAACCCCTTTAATAAATTCATGTACCTAGACCATAAATGTATGGTACAGACATGAGTAAAGCAAAGGCTTCCAGGCAGATCTAATACAGCATTAAATAACTAATTCCAAGTTCAGGCTTCTTAGTGGGGCTAAGTAAAAAAAAAGTTAAAGAGGACGGGATAAAGTTTTTGTCCTACTCTCTTCCCTTTGTCTGGATGGGCTCTTCTTAGGTCTTCTTCCCAACATTGTCAGTGTGTCAAGTGGGTGGTCCTTACCGCTCACTATCAGTGGGTGACATCGGACTTGATTAACAGTTTGATATCACCCATTGATAGTGAGCTGTGAAGACAAGAATTACTCCCCTGTGAATTAAACCGGAAAATGGTCTCCGACACATAAATTGATAAGACTGTACATTCTGATGCCTGCTATTAAATTGCCCACCAGTATCACATCTTGTATCCAAGCTAGAGGCGGTACAACAGGGTTCTAGAGCCTCCATGCCTGCCCATATCACATCTTGTATCCAAGCTAAAGGTGGTACAACAGGGTAGTAGAGCCTCCATGCCTGCCCATATCACATCGTGTAGGATGTCATTGAATGGCTGCGATTGGTTAACCCTGCGCTGGCTTTCATTGGCTGACATAGCGCTGAGTTAATCAATTAGCTTGCTGGAGGTGGAGCATTCAAGCCCCGCATCCAGAAAGCAATGCTCTGTCGGTGTGGAGGAGGGAGCGACAGCCTGCAGCAGCGCCACAGTTTTTTGACTTGCAAGTAGACTCATACCCAGAGTTTTTGCTCGTAAATCAGAGCAAAAATTCGGGAGAGAGCCTGCTCGCAAGTAAAAAAAACTCGCAAGCTGAGGCACTCCCATGCCGAGGTACCACTGTATACTATATTGTGGTTTATTACTACCCACATTGTCATCCCATATTCAGAGAGCTGTCAGTCTATGGCTATAGTTATTTTTGCATGCGTTATTCAGCAGGTCAGTACTGGAGAGGATGATCAGATGGTCAGATATTAAATGGGGCGCACGTTCCCCATAGACACCAACAGCACCTAATAAATTCTCCTAGCGGAACGTACAGGGAAGCCTCCAGACCGCTGTCCCTCCAGCTAGGAGAATTTAAATATTTTTGTTTCTATGTGCAATCTGTGTGTTATTTAATGAAAGTTATATTTTAAAGGGATCCAAATCCTGGTTATTGCTTATGGTAAATTTGATTATAATAGAAGTGGATTGGATTCTGGGCTCATTTCCTCTTTTTTTGTCTGTAGTTTTCTTGCACTTACATATTTAAGCAGCAGCTCTGAGAAAAGTCTGACTTCTGTAGCGTTCGACTTGAGTTTGGTCTGGCGTGTTCGTGAGTTGCGACCTGCTGCACCCACCCACCCGCCATGTTTGACATTTTTCTCTGTATGCAGTGTAATAGCCAGAAAAATGTCAATCACGGAAGTTGGGTGGTGAAAGCAGCACCTCGTGAATTTGCCGGTCATCTGTAATGCCCTCACTGCCATATGCTGCGATACCGGATCAACGGACCGGTAAGATGCTGCGCGACCCACGCAGCGTTTTACGCATACGGTCGTGTAAATGAGCCTAGGCACTATATACCTTTCTATATTTTATATTATTACTTGGATACATATGTTTTGTTACCTCCTTACAAAGTGTTCTTTGACTGCTGTTTCTTGTATAATGTAAAAGTTCGATAATAATTATTGAAGAAATAAAAGACAACAATTAATGTAAAAAGAAATTACGAAATTATATAACAATGCAATGGTAACAAAATTGAATATAAAAAGCTTTACATAAAATGTTAGTAATTGAAAAACACCAAAATTAGCAAGAAAATGATAATGTAATAAAAATAAATATAAAATACTGAAACCATCTATATGTGAATATGTGCTGACATCTACTGGTAAAATTGGGAACTACATCTACTGTATTCAGTCTTTATGATTAGAGGGAGAGAACTTTTAACATAAACATAAGAAGGCAGAAATAAGGGAAATTGATGCTTTTGACTATGGAGCTGAAGGCTGTGTATTCCATGGTCAGCAGTGGTCACCAACAAGATGGTCCTAGAGCGTGTCAAACCAAAAATATCGCTAGAGGGCAAAATCACCAAACAGCCGCTCTCATGCTTTGGACATATCATGCAAGGCAATTCTCTGGAAACAACAATGATGCCCGGCCCAGTTGGAGGGTCATGAAGAAGAGGACGACAAAGAACACACTGGCTGGATACAAACATGTACATGGAAGAACTGAAAGAAGCGATCAGGGATAGGAAAGCATGGAGAACGATGATCCACAAAGTGACCGAAAGTCGGCCTAGACTGGATGGATAATCATCATCATCAATAAAGTGAAAAAAATACATAAAGATTTGAGAAAATAAGGAAACATACTATATATATAAAAAATGAGCAATGATATTGGTTTTCACACATCAATACTTAAAGTAGCAAATTTGTGACATGCTAACCTTATGCAGTAGCTATCAAGCCTGTACTATATCACCCAAGAGCAGGCCCAAGAGCAGCTATCTACATCAGCTCCATAGAAATTGAATAGATCAGAAGTGTGCATGCTTCATTCAAACTCCTTGTTACGGAAGTCATACAACAGGTGAATCGGAATCCAGTTCTAGTGATCAGTGACCCCCCAGTGATCAGACATTTATCACATACACAATCAATAGGTGATAAATGACAATTGTGGGGAAAACCACTTTAACCCTTTGCAATCCAATTTTGGATTCAGGGTTTCCTAGGGGGCTTTCTCTTTCTGCAATTATACAATGGCGCCATCTGCTGGCTAGAGCCAGTACTGTGGTATGGGACATGCTGGAGAGGCCCCCCCAACAACAGAGCAGCCAGTAATATACAGTAAGAATTCCCTGCCGAACGTCTTCCGACATCGGAGCTGTACGGCCTTCAATCAGAATGTCTTCAGACGTCAGACAGTGGATTGGAAAGGGTTAATTCGTGCTCCAGCCATTCCATAATGTATATATATTCTATTTAAGAAGCAATGACTGTAGAAGCGAGAGCAATGCAGGATGCTTACGGCTTCGCTGTGCATATGGACTATAAGGGTGTATTAACAATGGTTAAATTCCTGTGCGAATTTCGTCCGACTGCAATATCGACTGAACTTTCATGGAAAAAGAACCCATTGATCTCAATGGGTTTATGTACACCTGCCATTTTTCTCTTGCACCAATAGATCGATTGTTTCCTGTTTTTGAGCAATTTAGCTACAAGGATCAGCCATTATTTCCTATGGGAGCGTGAAAAAAAAAAATCACATGGCACTTGCATGCCCTGGAATTTGCATGTGAGTGCAATGCTTTGTTCTTACAATTTTAACTATTGGATGTATATGCCATTTTTTTTATGCACATGAAAACCGCATGTACGTTGATTCAAATCACACGTTAACACCAAAACCCTTTACAGCTGCATGAAAATTGTAGACAAAACAAGTGTAATATCGGGCAGATTTTCTCGGAGCTCTATCACACTCGTCTGTGTAAATACAGACTCTATACCAGTGTTCCCCAACTCCAGTCCTCAGGGACCGCCAACAGGTCATGTTTTCTGGATTTCCTCAGTGTTACACAGGTGATGTAATTATTGTCGGTGCCTCAGACATTGCCATAGATGTTCTTACCATAGAATATCCTGAAAACATGACCTGTTGGTGGTCCCTGAGGACTGGAGTTGGGGACCCCTGCTCTATACTGTTCCTGCTTTCGAAATCCTCTCTTGACTTTCTCAATAACTACAACTAACTGCCTGTGTGATCCTGGGCTGTAAGTAAATAGGAACTGATCCCAAGCCTAGCCAACATAATCAAGAAGATGATGATTCCCATAATAATTGTCGGAAGTAGAAACCTTCTTCTTAAAAATTGCGTAACGTCCATAGAATCCTGTTCTTGCGCTTTCTGCAACGTATCCACAACAGTATTTTGCTTAATGTAAAACATGCTGCTTATGGTCAGAACCCAGCACACCCAGCATGCGGTTCTGATGATAGGTTTCATTTGGAGGGTCCGGTCGGTACGTTCCTCCAAGTCCTGTGAATGATTGTATCCAGATGGTTAGGAATCAGCAATGATCGTATTGTTCAGATTTTGCCAAATAACTTACTGTTCCTCCTTGACCACCAGCAAACATGAATGCATAGATTACACAACGTGCAAACTTTGGCCTCATCGTCCAATACTAGTGGCCCTATTACACACAGCGGGAAATGCACGATTCTCGTCGGCACAAGCTCGTTCACGCTTGTGCAGCCTGTTTAGACAGGCAGATCATCTTGGAGAATCGTTCAATTCTCACTCACTTTTCGTATTCCTATGTGAAACACTGAGCATGAGTATTTAAGTGCAATAAGAAGCAAACGAGCCAATGCTAATTTTTATGACAGCTGAAACTGAACGACTAATGAACAGCGCACGATTCTTGTTCAGCGTTCAAACGTTGGTTCGCGTGTAAACGGAACCATTATCGTCCCCTTTTGCTCCATTGAACAATTAATGAAATGATAATCCTATATAATAATTGCTGAACAATCTCAGTTCTGCTACTATTCAGTGTAGACACCAGTTGGCGCCCAGCATTCTCTGCATTCCATGTTCTTCTGTAATGTGCTTCTTGAGTGTGTAGCTCTTGGTTTGGTAATTCATTTATGAATTGATAACTATATATTAAATGCGTATAAAAAAAATTCACTCATATATAATTTCATGTTATGTCCCTTTAAGATAGTGTTTCCTAACTCCAGTCTTCAAGGCGCCTCAGTACTAGGGCTTATTCACATGGCCCGCACTGTAAAAACGTGTGAATGGGCGCACAAAGTTAAGGTTTGTGCCCCCGTTCAGACAGCCTGAGCCCAGCGCATATACGCTGAGCCCGCAATGCTGTTGGGCAGGGGGAGACAATTTAAGCTCTGCTGAACTGTGTCTCCCCCTTCCCTCCTCAGCTCTCTGCAAGGGAAGGAGACGGGACGGGGCTAGAGCTAGTATGCCAAGTTCCTGCCCCCTCTTGCAGCCAGCAACAGGAGGGTGCAGGACGGGGTGGAGCTTAGCTCCGCCTCCATTCACTCCCCTCCCATTGTAAACAACCGGCAAGGGGCGAAGAGCAGCAGGGAATGGGGTGGGAGCTTAGCAGTCACACTGCTAAACTCCCTCCCACTTCCCTTCCCCAACAACTGTCATAGGCTCCCATAGTGATCTATGTAGCCCCGGCCGAAATGCACTATCTTGGTCGGCCGGACATTTTTACGCCGCGGAAATATGCCCATGTGCACTGATGCATTGTAAACCAATGCATCAGAGGGACAGTATATATCAGCTCGGCCTTAAAACCCAGCAGATATACGCCCATGTGAATCCAGCCTTAGGCCTCATGTCCACGGGCGGGTCAGATTCCACATGCAGGAGTCTGCAGCGGAATCCAACCATGCCCACAGCCGGCCACCCTGTGTACCTGTCTGGGTATGTACTGTGGATGTGTACAGAAGCACCGGCCGGCACACATGCGTAGTACTTTTGTTTTACACTCCTGCTAACCCGCGGCGATGGGAGGGATAGACATTTAGATGCTCGGCTTTGTCTGTTCAGTGATGGGGGATATGGACATCTACCTTTTCAGCTCTGCTCTACTAAGTGATGGAGGAGACGGACGTCTATGCGGAAGTGATAATGCGGAAAATGGACCTAGACAAATTGGCAATGGGAGTGAAAATAGGTGGCAGAAACATCAACAATCTCCGTTATGCAGATGATACAACTCTGCTTGCAGAAACAGAAGCAGGTCTGAAGCAGCTGATATGGAAGATTAAAGCTGACAGTGAAAAAAATTGGCCTCTACCTGAATTTAAAGAAGACAAAAATTATGACAACTGCAAAAAATGACCAAATTCAATTCAAAATCGACAATGAGGTCATAGAATGCATGCCAGACTTCATCCTCCTTGGTCTTAAAAATTGACCAGGCTGGAGAATCTATGCCAGAGATACAACGTAGGATAGCATTGGGGTGAAGGGCAATGCTAAACATAGACAAAATCTGGAAAAGTAGGGATATCAGTACAGCAACTGAATGCAGGATAGTGCAAACCATCATATTCCCCATAACCACGTATGGATGTGAAAGACAGACTGCGAAAAAAGCTGATAGAAAGAGGATTGATGCTTTTGAGCTGCGGTGCTGTCGAAAGCTGGTGTGTATACCCTGGACGGCAGAATAACAGGCAGAGAAGTCCTGAATCATATAAGACCCGATATATCACTGGAGGGGAAGATGACCGGACTCAGGCTCACGTATTTTGGCCATATAATGTGAGCAGAGTCACTAGAAAAATCTATAATGCTTGGACAGATCAGTGGCAGGAGAAGACCCGACCGTCAAAGAACACGATGGCTGATACTGTTAAAGCTGATACTGGCATGGATATCACACAACTGAAAGAAGCAGCGGAAAACTGAAAAACATGGAGGGAGCTCGCCTTTAGGGTCACCGAGGGTCGTGAACAACTAAATGGCTAACAACAACATTTTTGTACGTTGCTCTGACTGCACCCCCTGCAAAACACTAGGGCAAAGTATGGCCCTGCCTGCAGGGGGATTTCTGTGCAAATGAAAACTTAGTGGTTTCGCACTCTGGGCTCCCAAATGGGGGTCTGTACTCTTTGCCATCCATATACCCTATTAAGACGTAATGAACAGGGGTTGTAGTCATTATACAATCCCTTTAAAATGGACAGCTGAAATGCAAATAGTTCCCTCTATAAGCAGAAATCTGTAGTGAAATTTTAAAAAGTCTAGTATATTCACTATTAATTGAAAATCTGCTCTGAACATTGTGTTTCCGCTCTCGTAGGGCCCGTGAATAACCTAGCCCTCAGTAATATTTAGCCCATAGGGAGGTTATAGCACAAATTTTAAACATTTTTAAACAACACTTTGTGGCCTTAGGCTGTCTTGGCACTGGCGAGCGTGATATGGCGCCCGTGAATAATGCCCCAATATCGCACTCCCCACCATGTGAAAACAGCCTTGCATTACTGCGGGGATGAAAGGAATCGCCCACTGTGCCCGTCAGCCGTGGCAGAGGATCGTGGAGTTCTGTCATTGCTTTCAATGGGGCTGATGTTGCTGTCGCCGACCCCATTGAAGACAGTGGGTCTGTGATGCGAGATCTCGCAGCCCGATAGAACATGCTGCGATTTGTTTCCAGCATAGGATTGCATCGCAGTGCCACACAGGGAAAAAAATCACTCATGTGTATGACCCTATTCAAAAGAATGGGGTTCATATTTGTGCGAGATTTGTCGCCTCACAAATCACGCGCGATTTTCACACCATTATCAAGAAGAAAAAAAAAAGAATTGTAACGTCTGGGCACGAGATAAAGTTTCAAAATAAACAAACAAAAAGCACATACTTACCTGCCTTCAGCACCGAGACACAGCTGAGCTTCTCCCATTGCCCTATCGCGGAAAGTCAGGTGACCACAGCAGCCAATCAGAGGCCGCACTGTCAACATCCAAACTCCTGGTATCAGCACTCACAACCTAAGCATCAAGACGCCAGGAGTGCAGGAGGGAGATGCTGAATGCTGCCTCTGATTGGATGCAGCAGTCATGTGACTTCTGACAGACATCTGCACCAGGGCAGCGGAAGCCGCGTAGCCGTGCCAAAGGCAGGAGAGCATGCTTTCTTTTTTAATTTTATCTCATGTCCAGTCATTACAATTTTTTTTGGTAATGATACAGCCCCTTTAAAAAAGATGGGCTCATATGCTTACACTTTACATATAGGGCACTGATATACTCACTATTAGGGTCCTTTAACAAGCACCCTACAGTCGTCCAAACAATTCTCATCCTCCTGTACTTTCACACAGGAGCAATGATCGCTCACTGAATGGACTCGGAGTGCGACAGTAATTATTCAGAGAGGAGCAGCGTGGATGAACAACTTTATACGGGCCGATCATTTGATTTCTATCTTAAAGAAGTAGGACAAGCCTCATAATAGAATATGGACAGAACAGAACCCCTTAGTGACCCCTGTAAAAAGGCAAATTGGTGGTCACAGTGCCGCACAGCATATGAACATTGCTTTGGGAATACTTTGAATTTATTTATTTGGGTAGAAGGTATCGGGCTTTGAAATATTGCGAATCACACTCTAGTCCCACAGGACACTCCTTTATGATGCTCTAGTCCTGCTGGACTTCAGAAGCTCTGCAGTCCTACAAGTACACAAGTCACTGGTTGGAATGGACATTTATTGTTGATGAAGAGGTCATTTAGAATATTGGACTAACAACAAGTAAAATAGTCTGCATACAAAAATAACGGAACATTCCCTTGGTGTGTCAAAGAGTTCATAGAACCTTATAAACCGAGGTAAAATGGTAAGACCGCTACTGTTCTTGTCCTAGCCACCGTCACCATGTCCCTGTTGGCTTGCAGCATTTATGATGGGACTACTCTAAGTTGACCATTGCCTGAATGGATTCAGTCTGTGTATGGAGGACAGTCAAGTGGCTAAGTGTTGTGGCGGTGATGTAGACTTCCGGAGGTATTATGGTGCAGTCCGTCTTGCAGCCTAGAATAGAGGTAGCGTTGTTCTCTTGCAATAAATCCACAGTTCCTGGCACCACAGTCAGGTTCTGGTAGTGACCGTTTTCAGAGTACGTCAGCTTTTCTGCAGGTTTTGGTGACTCTTCCCCATCATCTTCTGTGAGATCCGATTTCTGCCCCTCTTCTGCTTTTGGATCCAGGACAACCAGGAATGATTTCCAAGGTGTATTTTTATCATGTATCTATAACAAATATGTGGAAACAAACACTATAAATGCTGGTGGAGGGTTCCACATTACTGGTAATTAGGTTACAATCTGTGGGAACATCAAGTATGTGAAATCTTTAGAGTAGTTGCTCATTTTAGAAGGAATCATCATTTTTCCATTAACAGCACTACTTCTATCCAGGGTATGTATCTGGTATTGGAAAGAAACCCCATTCAATCAAATTAGGTGGAGCTGCAATACCAGACACAACCTATGGAAAAGAGTGGCACTGTTTATGGGAAAAAAAGACTATTTTTTTTCTAAATTCCAGAGAATAGGTTAAGTACTTCATGACCTCATAATGTAAAATTTACGTTGTGCGGTCATGAAGGATGGATGGAGTGGGTTCAGGAGCAGAGTCTGTCTATAACTAGCAGTTATCAGATGTTTCTGACAGCTGCCGGTAACTGCCGCAATCCCAGTTAGTTCTGCTAGCAGCAGTTAACTGTTTAAATGTCACAGTCAAAGCTGACCATGTGTCTAAACATTTAGCAGGAAGAGGGACCACTTCCAGTGTCCCATCGGCACCTCCTGGCAGGGCTTGATAAGCAACATTAAAAGTCACTATATTCTGCAATACTGAAGTATTGCAGTATATAGTACAAGTGATCAAATGATCGCAAATTCAGTCCCCTGTGGTGAGTCAATCAAAGTAGAACAAAATACCAGCTCCCAAAAAATTTGGATGAAAAATGATCAAAAAGATGTAGGTTTCCTAAAATTTTACTAATAAAAACTACAGCTCACCCCCCCCCCCCCCCCCAAAAAAAAAAAAACCAAGCTCTCACGCTGATCAATCTGGGGCGTATGCAGTATTGTAACAGACTTTGTAAGACAGCTTCTATTGTACTACAACACATGCACTGTCTCGTCACAGCACAGCCTCACACTAATGACATAAGACATTGGTGCATGTCGGCCATTATGGCATAGAATATTGTGAGCGAGGGGGCACTGTGCAGACATGGCAATAACATGGAAGATTTTCAAATATAGGGTGCATTCACACGAGCGTGTGCCATACATAGGTGCGCAAAAAAACGTGCACCCATGTACGTGCAGAAACATGCGTGAATGCAGGTCCATGCCCATTGCCTTCAATGGGGCCGCAGCTGCTGCCGACGGCCCCATTAAAAGTAATGGGATGCTGGCAATCCCTGCAGTGAAATCACCCCTATATATTATATATACATACATACATACATACATACATATACACACACACACACACACACACACACACACACACACACACACACACTATATATATACACACACATATACATATCTATATACACAGATATACATACATACATATACATACATACATACACATACATACATACCTCTCCACCGCTGCCATGTAAATATTCCCCAGCAGGGAGTCCCTATTGTCATTGAACACTCTGACAGCACTGTCACAGTGTTCAGTTATAAGGGGACTTCCCGCGGGCAGTAAAGAATTTCCTGCAACAGCTCACACAGCTGTGGCAAAGGATTTCTTCATTTCCGTGGAGAGTAAAGAATTCTCTGCATAGCTGCCCCAGCTGTGGCAGAGGATCGCGATGTTCTCCCATTGCTTTCAATGGGACCGGCACTTCTGCAGTCATGCCCTGCGGGGATTTTCAGGGAAGGGCTTTAAATAGAAGCCCTTACCTGAAAATCATCCCTAGAATGTGTTAAAAGTAGAAAAAATTATACTCGCCTCTCCCCAGCTGCCGGGGCTAAGACACGTCTAGCCTTTCAATGAATGGCCAAGCACTGCCTGTGATTGGCTGAGTGCTGTGACCAATCACAGGTAGCACTCGGCAGTCATTCAAATGAATGGCTGAGAGCTGCCTGTGATTGGATCAGCGCTCAGCCAATCAGATACAGCCCTTTTGGCAGGCGGGAAT